>NW_026712328.1:1029943-1497932 GCF_030504385.1 Musca domestica | reverse complement strand
ACTTCTGTTCTGCAAGTTCAATCTTTGACTTAAGTTTTTTAATGTCGTATATATCACGACGTGTTTTCCAAGGTCGTCGAAATTCTGATTTGTTTTCCTTAAAAACAACGGAATCGGACTTCTCATTCCCGATAATATGATTATGACCTTCTACCAATTTAACAAGCAGCAGTTTCTTTCCGTTTTGGCCCGTTTTCTGTGACTGGAATAATTATCGATTGCAGGAATAATTATCGATTTATTTCACAAAGTTAATTACAAATTCGTGTATTTATAATATTATAATTGTTTATTTTTTATACCATCCGCATTGGAAACTTAACTTTGTCATTCCGTTTGTAACACCCCTAAATATTGGTCGTAGACCCTAATTCGATTTAACGATGCCCGTTAAAATTAAAATTTCGCATTGGTATTGAAAATGAGATATATCGATCAACGTTTTGGTATAGCCCCCACATAACGGTACCTCCAGATATTCGGTATTTTGATGGTTTTTGCCACATATTATAACGGATTTGCCCAGAAATTGGTATTTTTAGGTCGTAATGGGTTCTACCTCGTGTGGCGAAACATTGTATGTACGCCACGCTTTAGTATTACCACGCTTTAGTATAGCCCCCATATAACGGTACCTCCCAATATTCGATACTTTGATGATTTTTGCCACATTTTTCCACGGATTTTTCTAAAAATTGGTATTTGTTGTTCATAATTGGTTCTAGCCCGGTGGCAGAACATTGAGTATTTAGTTTCCTATAGCGCACATATAACGATACCCACTATTTGCGTAGCAATAACAAATAAAATAAAAAAGAGGATATAAAGACCCAAAGTTTTAGTTTTAATGTGTCAATATTGACTTGGGTTTTATTTATATATTTTGAAGATATTATAGGGAATAAACATTTACCTTATTTTTGCTGTTGCGAATTGGACGTAATCCGAAAACCAATTAAAAATCTAATCATTTCAAAGTAACTAGAAAACCGTAGGTGTTGCAAAGTGACGCTCAATGCTTTATTCGCTAGTTAAAAGTTTGACATTACATTGACATAACATTGTGCTAAAAGCACAAAGTTGTACGCAGCCGTAGCACAAAAAAAAAAAACAAATGTATGTAAATAAAATACAAATTAACTGGAATTAGAAATTTAAGAACAATAATGATTCTTAATTGAACATTGCCGCCAGCCTTGCAACATCTAGCTATGTTGCAATAAAATAAAGTAATATAACAAATGAATAGGCGTAACCATTATTTACAATTCATGTATTTAATTTTTTCAAAAAACAATATGAGCCAAAGCAATTAGAATATTGCGTTTAACGTATAGAAAAAAATGATTGGAGCTCAGCAATCATCAGGATGCAGAATGATGAACATGGATGCAGAAGGGTGTTGTGTCTCTCTATTCCTTGCACCTCTGCTTACTTGTACAGACTCTCTAAAGGAGTGGGATGCGACAGGGTAGTTGGAGCAGTTGGAGTCCAGTCCTCCCGGCCTGGTTTCGCTCCTCTATTTTTTTTTCGAACAAAGGCGCTAGTGTATCTCCTCTATGGGAGAGTCAGCTGCCGATTTATCTTAAATACGACCTGGTGTAGACGAAGTCATTTCCACGTTAGTATTTGTTGACTCCTGAGATGGTCTCGCGCTTAGGTCTTCTCTCTCCTCGTCGAACATGGGGATGAGATCCTCATAATCGGAAAAAGTAGTAAAAGTTTGTACCATTGTCGGAGAAATCTGTGATAGCTTGAAGACTTATTGCTTTCGTAGAAAAGCAAACGAATACACTGTAAAGGATTTTTGATGCGTAACATGCGCAAAACCAACTGAATTCCACCGTGAATGGAAACCATATGTACATTTTTTAATAATAGGGATAGGATTCAGGGGTAAAAGTGAACTTTTTGAATCTAACGGCCTGTTATTCATTAAACAATCGTTCTCCTTCGCATAATGAACCGAACTATGGTGACAAGGCGTAACCTAGTGCTTTTGATTTTAGAGTTCGTATGATATATCACTTGAAATGTATATTGGCCTCTATGAGATGGATTCGTTTTATAACAGAAACGAAAGGCCATAGATATAGCTCGTAACGGTTTTTTCTAAATTAGAATAATTATCAAAAACATCCTGACATTGCGAAAAGAAAGACACATGACACTTGATATGCACCCCATAATTCTAGTCGAGGAAGTGAAATTGATTTCATGGGTGCCACCTTAGTTTTGCTGGAAAACAAATTAGTAAAAAATTCTTCATTTGAACTATTTATGCGGATGTACACTACCCCAACGCATGCCTTTTCAGAGGCATCAGAAAAAATTGGAGTTCAGCTTTACAATTAGGAACATATTTAATCCAACGAGGTATTAGAATATTGTTTACATCCTGATATGTGTCAACGAAGTTGTTCCACTCATGTTCCATTGAATGCGGAAGAGAATTGTCCTAATCAATCTTACCTAGCCATATGCTTTGCATGATAATTTTTGACACTATGATTACCGGGCTTAACCAACTTATAGGATCAAATAACCTAGCTATTGCGGATAACACTTCCCGTTTTGTATAACTAATTGTGCGAACAAGGGGCTTGATATTAAAATATAACATATCTAACTGAGCATTCCATCTAATGCCCAGTAGTTTTGAGCTACTAGCTTCAACAAAATCTAGAAGCTTAGAATCAATCAAATGGTCAATGGGAAGAGATATAGCGGACATTAGATGTCCATTTCCGCAATTCGAATTTGGCGGAACCTAAGGCACTTATAAGTTTATCCCTATTAGTTTACACCTATATGCTGTCTCCAAATCGTGGTATCCCGCTACAACGTCGTCAACATGAATGCATTTCCGTAAGATGTGTGCATCTAGGGGGAAATTGAACTCAGTATCATCGGCCAACTGTAATAATATAATAATGTGGCGCTAGAATCTAGCAATGAACAAAAAATATTCTTAAATTAAATATTATCCAGCCGTCATAACACATCACATGTGATAATGTGATAATAAAGGTTTAGACCCACACGCACATATATCGATGCCATCAGTAGACGCACAAGAACATTTGAATGAAATGACAAGCAGCCCTGCAATGTATTCAATATTAGAATATATAAGAATAATTGTCTGGCTGCGATTAGGCTAAGTTTGATCAGTTTCAGTAGTACTCAAGAAACGTATTTTTAAATAAACACTAGAATTGAAACTACACCCAAAGAGTAAGGTTGTTCTTTCTTTTCTCACTCTGTACATTGATCCTATAAGCCGGATCGAGAATTGAATCAACAGCCAAACCATTCGGTTGGTTTTCTTTTTTCATCACCGAATAAAGAATTGGAACTACATTCAAAGAATAAGGTCGTTCTTTCCTTTCTCGCCAAACATTCCTCCAGTAGAGCCGAATAAAGAATAGAGAATAGACAATCGAAGAGGGAGATTGAATTCTATTCTCATTTATATTTGGTCCTTCGAGCGGATCGAGAATGTAGATTCAATGTAGATTCAATTCCCAAGCGAAGCGGGTGTAGATCGAAAACAGAATAGAGTTGACAATCGAAGAGTAGATTGGACTCTATTCTCATTATTAAAAAAATTGATCTTCCGAGCAGGATCCAGAATATAATTGACAATCGAAGAGAGAGATTGGATTCTATCCTCAAACATTGGTCAATCAAGCTTTCACTTTTGTCAAAGTAAAACGAATTAGCGACCACAAAACGAAAATAGTAGGAGTTTACACCATAAAATTTATTTTAGTAAAAAATTTGATAATTTTGAAAGTAAAATGCATCTCAGGAGGATACAGGTAGATTCAAATTGTATTTAATAAGGTGCAATTGATAATCATATGCTTTTTAACTTTTTTAATTTTTGTTTGTAAACTAATTTGTCAATTTCAATATCGACATAATCTTCCTTGAAAATAAATAAATAGTCATTTCAATGAATTAAAAAAATAAAACAGAGAATATGCATTACTTATAAATAGAAGCTCTGGGAACAGATAAATAAATATAATTAACGGAAAAAAGCTATGGAAATATCTGTGAACTCCTTCAAAGAATATTGTACCCGTAAAAATGAGCCGCGACGTAATTTTGCCTTTATTGTAGAACATAACCAAAACAATTACGCTATCTAATATTGTTGTATAAAATATTTCGGTAAATAAAAAAATTAGATATACAAATTTCTAATTTTGTCATGGTTACGTCCTTTATATGACCATACTTGGGGACTACCTTTATATGGAAAATTTTGTCTATATAATGCTTCTTCTTCTCACGACCTCAGCACTTGTCGTGTTCTTCATGGGCCAGATAAGGTATTCGACACGTAGTTTCTTCAAGGAGATATTTTTTCTCTAAAGGCGTAGTAATATATTTACATGCGCGAAAAATTCGATAGCATAAATATAGTACATGCAACCTTTATTTTTAAAGAATATTTTTAAGCAAGCCATTTTGTTTTAGTTGCTATTATTATTTTTTTTTCAATGTCAATTGTCAGAATGACTTTATAGTAAACAATATAAACAATATTTTACAATAACAACAATGTTGTTATGTTGTTGAAAATATTGTTTCATTGTCCCAGCAGCTGTGCTGATGCGACCAACTGTATTTTTCTACCAATGTAAGTTCGTAATGTGTACTAGAACCTATTACGGAAAATCTTCTATGCAGTGTGCATCCCGAGATATTTTACGGCTTCTTTCTGTGGAACTTGTGCATTGAAGATTTTATTGTAGGACAAAGTTCGCATTTTAACACAAAATTAACTTGTAAACAGTATCTCACATTTACCAATATTTTCGATTTTGTCAGCCAATTTTCAAGAAGATCTAGGCATAAGTTGCTATCCTGTGGGACTCCAGCCATTACTTTTATTGAACTTGAAAATTAACAAAAAATGCGAACTCTGTCAAAGGCCTGGGAAATTTCTATAAATAACGCAGGACAATATTCCTTCCTTTCAAATGTCTTTGCCATGTTTATGACTACGCAGCGCACTTACTCAATGGCACTGTGTTTCTTACGGAAGCCGAATTGGTATAATTAACCTCCGTTGGATCCCTTCCAGACTTCGGAACTGTATTCTTTGAAGATAGTGCAACTGATGTAGCTTGCATGCGATCAGACTAATATTCTGTCATGGGGCAATGTGCCACCGCCTTTCCACTAAGTTGTTTAGTGTCATATCATATGTACAGTAACCGTTTTTTCTAGAGCAGTTTCCAGAAGTGACATGATTTTCTGATGTCAGTAGAATGTGTATGTGTACGGCGCTAGCGTCCTACAAACACATTTGAATTATTAATTTCTAATAATTTGCATCATGGTGACAATAAGTTTCTAGATGTCTATTTTTTTTTGGCTGAGTCATTTTTCAAAGTATAAAAATATAAGTATTCGTTGAAGGAGTGTTATAATTGGTAGCGGTAAATAATTTCCTCTTCTTTAGCTCGAGGAAATCATTCGTATTATTATTAAATTGTGGGTTTCCTTGTACCCGGTAGTATGTGGATGTATACAGGGAATACCCTTTACTTGGCGGTATTGTTCCCATCGCAATTAATTCTTGATGTTTGAATCACTTTTGGGATGATTTGTGGAGGTTTCCGCAACTAAACATACCTATTGTAGTTTGCAGTAAGTTTTGCTATGCCCGTACCATAGGTAGTTTGTACATTGTGGCTGGTTTTTTCTAAGGTTCTTCCATGGTAGAAGAATTCAGGTAGTCGCATCGGCACAGCTGCTGGGACGATGAACTGTCAAACTGATTTTGGAATTGAAAATGTTGAATGAAAAGTTATTTAAATTTGTAAAAATTGTTGAAAAATGCATATTATAATATCCTCCGATTTGCGTCATATAAGGAAACATTTAAAAATCTACTTTGACTATCAATTATCCCAAGCGTTGATGCATTTACCTATATTCTTCTACCATGGGTTCTTCTATTCTCTTAATAGGGACAATATGTAAATTTTTACGCAATATTTAGAAGAGTTTGTCCACGAGATCGTTGTATCTTTCCAAAAATATGGAGGGAGAGGTTTTTGGGATCTAAAAGGTTGTGTTATTTCGTTAGCCTCGTTATTAGAGCTGAGAATTGATTTCCTGGTTGGAATACTAGAACTGAGCTTGGGCTTCGTTACTAAGACATATCGTTCCATGTCTGAAGGAACTTTGTTTTGCTTGGTGTTTTTTCTTCAATAAACCTATGCTTCCTTGAAGTAATACTTACTTGCTGTATATTCACTGTATTCATTTTGGGCGTGTTTACATTATTTTGATGAATTGGCATTTGCATTGCCGTACACTCCGGCGTTACATACGTTTCGGCAGAGGCGTTCTTTACATTTGGCATTGGAACAATAACAAAACAACTTAAAATTTTATTTGCTTAAAGCTGGCCATAGACGAACGATTTGTTGGTGTGATTTGCAAATTTATTGCTGCGATTTATTGCATATCGTTTCTCCACACACGCTCGAACAAATCATAATTCGGCCGACGTTGAAGAGTAAGCATATGCTACGAAGCGGATGATGTTCATTTTGTGTTTGAACTTCGGTTTGTGCTTCTGTTTGAATTTTGTGGCAGAAAATTTTTTATTTAACAATTGGTTTTTTCTGTTGATAGGAAACTTAAAAAAACATGTGCGACGATGCAGCGGCTGATGCAGCTGCGCTTTTAATTATATATACATGTTTCGACATGGAAAATAAAAAACAAGAAAAAATATGGAAATGCTTTCTCCAAGGGATTATAAAAATTTTCCATTTTGTTACGAGTTTTTCCCATGATTTTTGTTTTTCTAATTTGTCTTTATATTTTTCACTTTTTGTTTGCCAAATGGCATTTTCATTTTTTAACACATCAAAAAATTCTATCATAAAGTCTTTGCTTGCCATTTTTTGTGTGCACTACACGACCTTTCGTTACAATGGTTGAAGAGCAACTGAAATGGCAAAATGGCTTGAAATTTGCGCAGTAGCCCACACACGTATGATTTGTTTGCCAACAAATTGCAAGTTTTTGAAAATTTTCAAAAACTTGCAATTTGTTCGCAAACTACCCCACAGACGTAAAAACGCGACCACAAACCCAACAAATTGCTCGAATTTATCGTTCGTCTATGGCCAGCTTAAAGCAGGCCATCCACAGGCGAATCTGTTCGACGAACTGTTCGTCGAACAAAAATTTCATTTGCCCACCAACGAGTGCGAACATGCTCGCGAACATCATTTGTAAACAATTTTCATCGAGTAAACATGTCATCAGTCAGCGACCGCGACACAGTCATTGCCTTGGTGGCAATACATGTTTGTTTGGAGGAAAATGAAAATAAGGAGGAAGTTAAAAAAAGAAAACACAGCATATGGATGAAAGAATGGTATGCAAAGCGCCAAAAGTTCACACATACAAAACTCTTAAAGGAACTGAAAGAAAGTTCTCGGGTGCATTTAAATAATTTTCTTAGAATGGACGCTGAAACATATGCAGCTCTATTAAATTTGGTAGCTCTAGAAATTCATCGACAGGATACTACAATGAGAGAAGCAATAAGTGCAAATGAAAGGCTTTCAGCGACTTTTTTGGTATTTTAACTGAAATTTCTCCCCAGAGTCTTGGACGCATGGTTTTCGGAACATGTGGCGTAATAGTTAAAATGCGATTTGTTTCTGGCATGTTTATTTTTATATGTGTCGCTTTTTGTTTGCCACAATGCTGGTTCATTTTCCAGGCAATTAATAAATTCCGATAGAAATTGTTGTGACATTTTAAGTACGTCTTCACTCTAAAAATATTTTTCAACTGATGTTCGGCGAACACTGCCACCCACTGTGTCAAATGTTCGTGCGAACACAGAAAAGATTGAAACGTTTTAATTTTTGACGAACAAAACGACGAACACAAAATTCACTAATACCAACAAAAAATTCACTAACACCAACGATGTAAACAACACATCCCAGCTAACAATTTTTTCCGAGGGCTCTGATGTCCGATTTTTTGTCGACATTTTCTGCCGTTTCTTCAGAAAAGTTTCCGAGTAATCTGCACATACTCGTTTCTTTTGTTTTGTTTGAACAAAGCAAAAGAGAGAAAAAAACAGCGTATACAGAGAGTTATCTCTTTTTTGGCGAGAATTTCTAATGTTACTCCAGAAAAGTTTCCGAGTAATCTGCACATACTCGTTTCTTTTGTTTCATTTGAAAAAAAAAAACACAAAAATTTCTACATCAGCAGAGAGTTACCTTTTTTTCTGTTGAGATTTTTTTACCGTTTCCGAGTACTCTGCATATGCTCGGTTCAAATTATTTGAGGAATTTTGTGTATACAATTTTTCTTTTTGGTTTTTTGATTATGATCAGTTTGTCGTCAGAATTTAAACGAAGCACGTGTGCAGTGTGTTGCATTAAAAAAGTTTTAATTTAAAGTGAAAAAAGTCATAATTATAAGGTAAGTAATTCAAATTTAACTAAAAATGTCACGACGTACTACAAAGAGAAATCTTAAAATACAAGCTGACAATTTATTACGCAAAATATTAAGCAAACCACATAGGGATGAAGAGATAGACATGGCAGAAAATATTTCTGTTAATCAGCAGAAAGAAGAAAGAGAAGCTCCCATCCCAAATAGTCAAGTATCGCCTTCTGTAAGTCATATGGAAGAAATAGAAGCCACCATCCCAAATGTACAACCGGTGCCTCATGAAGTATTTCAAGCAAATAATCCAGTTAGCAGCAATTTTAAAGCATTTTTTAGTGAATGGTCCATTAAGTTTTCAATACCAAAAAATGCAATGAACGAACTTCTTTCCAAATTAAAATGCTTTGACGAAACATTGCCCTTGGATATTCGAACTTTACGAGAAACGTTTTCGTGGCACAATATGTACCAAAACACAGCTGTAAAGGACATGTATTTTATAAGGCTCCTTAAAGGTTTGTATCCTTGTGTTTTAAACTCTTTGATAATGTAAATCATATTTTTTCATTTTTTATTATTTAGATGCAGCATTGGAACATATTCCGGGAACTATGGGAAGTACCATAGAAACCCATATAAAACATTTTTTTAATTCGGCTAAAGACAGACTTAACAAACGGCTGAAAAATAAACGAAAAGAATGCAATTAAATTATTTTAAAATAAAGTTATAGACCTTAGTTATATTTATTCACATTGAATTGTAACTTTTTATGTTTTTTTATTATATTTTAATTTCTTTATTCATTAAATTTCACAAAAAGACTGAATAAAAATGATCTATTATTAAATTAAAATATATATACAGAATCAATTATTTAAAAAATTGGATAAATTTTTAGTATTTCGGTTTTTTTATTACAACTACAGAATAAATTCAGATTTTTTTGCGAATTTCGTATCAAACATCCTATTATTTTCCGATTTTCGAATGAATTATTCGAAATTTTCCCGATTTTCGGAAAAAAAAACTACAGAATAAATTCAGATTTTTTTTCCGAATTTCGTATCAAACATCCGAAAAATTTGCGAATTTCGTATCAAACATCCGATACGTTTCCGAATATCGCATAAAACATCCTATATTTCTCCGATTTTCCGATAAAACAATAGAACAAATTCAGATTTTTTTCCGAATTTCTTATCAAACATCCGAAAATTTTCCGAATTTCGTATCAAACATCCTATATCTCTCCGACTTTTCCTTTTTTCTTTGCCAAATTCTATACGAATTCGCCCCGAAACTCTTACGTTCTTCCAGATTTTTTTCCGCAAAATCTTTCAGAATCGTGGGCAATCTCACACAATTTTTTTCCGATTTCTTTCCGAATTCGACATCAGAGTCGGAAACTTGTGCAGAGTTTTTTCCGAATTTGGAAGAAAATCGGAAAAAAATGTTTGCTGGGATGTTCGTCGAACCAATTCGCCTGTGGATGGCCTGCTTAAGATAATTCATTCGAAGGTACAGGTCACCAATGTGAATAAACACTTATTTTACAAAATCTTTTGTCTCTATATAAGGTTATTTAATAAATCATTTTGGCTCTTTTTGAGCGGCGGTATTTATATCTTTCTAAGGTATATAAACACATAAGACTAACCCGCTGGATATAATAAACCCAATGGGTTAATCTTCTATAGTATAACATTTTACAAAATTTTATCCGGATTATTGGGATTTGTTGCTTAATCCGGATTTATTCAAACAGATTTACAATACAAAAATAAGTCTTGTCACAATAATGATATTAGGGTTGACGTTTTTTGTCGATAGCGACAAATAATTGCTATTCGGCCCAATTACGGTTGTCGTTACAATAGTCGTTGTCGACTTTATGTGCGAGTCGCCCTCGCCGTCGCTTCGATTCAAAAATGGTATTATGGTAAGGCATAGAAGCGACATCGACAGTTTAAAATAAAAGTTGGCAACAATTAAAAAAACGTTGGCAACACTCCCTTGTTATTGACAAAAAAAGGAATAATTTTGTTTTGTATTTTGAATTCTAATTTCGACTCTTTCGGAAAAATAAAAAATATAGTGAAAAAAATGAAGATTATAAATGCGTTACATATCTTAAGTTCAAGTGAGGATGAAAAGAAGAATGTATTAGTAGTGCAGCGGCATTTTGTATTTAATATTTGACCATGAAAATAACAAAAGCAAAACAATTTGAAATGTTGGTTTCCAAATTGAAAAAAACAACATGTTTGGCAAAAAGGGTATACCAAAAGTAATTTTCCAGCTAATTTAAAATCAGATTGGAATCCATTGCAACCAAATTAAATGTAAACTGGTCACCGATTAGAGAATCCGATGGCTGATAAAAAGTATGTTAAAATTAAAATATTTTTCGGGTTTTGCCTTGTTAAGGCGAAGATCATATGTTTTATGATTTATATGTTTGTTTTCTCTTTCGAGACGAGCTTAATGATCAGGAATTTGCAGTGAAAAGGAAAGCCAGATAGACACTATCACACACTCACCACTATGCGACGCGTTTCGCCGTTGGTTAAGCGGCTCATCAGGCATATTTGGTGTGGATGATGGATTTCAAGGGCCGTTCTCTGGAAAGTAGTATATATTTCGAACTTATTGCAAATTAGCATATGCGAATTATACACTAGAAACTCTCCAGGTTCGACTCAAGTTCTATTGGCAGATCTTTTTCACAGCAAAGTTTTGTTTTTGTAGTGATGGATTTTTTTTTTGTCCACAACAACTACATTGCTTCCAATGCATACACTTGTTTTAGTGCTGCTTTAGGAAGACGGGTTAATGGCTCTGAACGTAGAGACGGCAACTTCTAGTTGGCTGCACACCGAGGTCCGCGGTTCAAATCCCACAGCCAGGCTCGGCTGAATTTTTGAGTTTTGCCTAGTTAAGGCGAAGATCATATGTTTTATGATTTATGTGTTTGTTTTCTCTTTCGAGACGAGCTTAATGATCAGGAATTTGCAGTGAAAAGGAAAGCCAGATAGACACTATCACACACTCACCACTATGCGACGCGTTTCGCCGTTGGTTAAGCGGCTCATCAGGCATATTTGGTGTGGATGATGGCTTTCAAGGGCCGTTCTCTGGAAAGTAGTATATATTTCGATCTTATTGCAAATTAGCATATGCGAGTTATACACTAGAAACTCTCCAGGTTCGACTCAAGTTCTATTGGCAGATCTTTTTCACAGCAAAGTTTTGTTTTTGTAGTGATGGATTTTTTTTTTTGTCCACAACAACTACATTTCTTCCAATGCATACACTTGTTTTAGTGCTGCTTTAGGAAGACGGGTTAATGGCTCTGAACGTAGGGACGGCAACTTCTAGTTGGCTGCACACCGAGGTCCGCGGTTCAAATCCCACAGCCAGGCTCGGCTGAATTTTTGAGTTTTGCCTAGTTAAGGCGAAGATCATATGTTTTATGATTTATGTGTTTGTTTTCTCTTTCGAGACGAGCTTAATGATCAGGAATTTGCAGTGAAAAGGAAAGCCAGATAGACACTATCACACACTCACCACTATGCGACGCGTTTCGCCGTTGGTTAAGCGGCTCATCAGGCATATTTGGTGTGGATGATGGCTTTCAAGGGCCGTTCTCTGGAAAGTAGTATATATTTCGATCTTATTGCAAATTAGCATATGCGAGTTATACACTAGAAACTCTCCAGGTTCGACTCAAGTTCTATTGGCAGATCTTTTTCACAGCAAAGTTTTGTTTTTGTAGTGATGGATTTTTTTTTTGTCCACAACAACTACATTTCTTCCAATGCATACACTTGTTTTAGTGCTGCTTTAGGAAGACGGGTTAATGGCTCTGAACGTAGGGACGGCAACTTCTAGTTGAAAACAAACACATAAATCATAAAACATATGATCTTCGCCTTGACAAGGCAAAACTCAAAAATTCAGCCGAGCCTGGCTGTGGGATTTGAACCGCGGACCTCGGTGTGCAGCCAAGTAGGAGTTGCCGTCTCTACGTTCAGAGCCATTAACCCGTCTTCCTAAAGCAGCACTAAAACAAATGTATGCATTGGAAGCAATGTAGTTGTTGTGGACAAAAAAAAAATCCATCACTACAAAAACAAAACTTTGCTGTGAAAAAGATCTGCCAATAGAACATGAGTCGAACCTGGAGAGTTTCGCATATGCTAATTTGCAATAAGTTCGAAATATATACTACTTTCCAGAGAACGGCTTTTGAAAGCCATCATCCACACCAAATATGCCTGATGAGCCGCTTAACCAACGGCGAAACGCGTCGCATAGTGGTGAGTGTGTGACAGTGTCTATCTGGCTTTCCTTTTCACTGCAAATTCCTGATCATTAAGCTCGTCTCGAAAGAGAAAACAAACACATAAAATATTTTTCTATTTTTTTTTAGTTAGTTTTCTAAAGTTCTTCTAGGTTTGGAAAGATTAAAATTTCTCTATATAAGGTTATTTAATAAATCATTTTGGCTCTTTTTTGAGCGGCGGTATTTATATCTTTCTAAGGGGGTATATAAACACATACGACTAACCCGCTGGATATAATAAACCCAATGGGTTAATCTTCTATAGTATAACATTTTACAAAATTTTTTCCGGATTATCGGGATTTGTTGCTTAATCCGGATTTATTCAAACAGATTTACAATACAAAAATAAGTCTTGTCACAATAATGATATTAGGGTTGACGTTTTTTGTCGATAGCGACAAATAATTGCTATTCGGCCCAATTACGGTTGTCGTTACTATAGTCGTCGTCGACTTTATGTGCGAGTCGCCCTCGCCGTCGCTTCGATTCAAAAATGGTATTATGGTAAGGCATAGAAGCGACATCGACAGTTTAAAATAAAAGTTGGCAACAATTAAAAAACGTTGGCAACACTCCCTTGTTATTGACAAAAAAAGGAATAATTTTGTTTTGTATTTTAAATTCTAATTTCGACTCTTTCGGAAAAATAAAAAATATAGTGAAAAAAATGAAGATTATAAATGCGTTACATATCTTAAGTTCAAGTGAGGATGAAAAGAAGAATGTATTAGTAGTGCAGCGGCGAGTGTTAAGGCAACCAACAAACATATTTGCATTGCCTGGCTCTTGATTGTGTTGTTCCAAAAGTTTATAACGCTCTTCCAAGAGTTCAATAGTTTGTACTTTCTTTGATGACTTTTTACCATTGTTTTTTCTGGGCGATCGAGAAGTTTCAATAGTAGGTTACATCAGTCTCGTCTTCAGCATTGTCCACTTACTCATTTTCATGAACTATAACGTCTATTAACTTTATGTTTTCCTTATTTTCTATTCCAAGTGCACCACCTGGTCTGTTCAGTAACTTTTGAAACTGCATTATATTAGCGACAGACTCATCCAATGGCGACAAAGTCATTTGCTTAAAAATGCCACCTCCAGTGCTGCTGGTTTCATCTTTGTTGTGCACAAGTTTCTTTTTAGTTTTAAAATTTTCCAAACCTAGAAGAATTGTAGAAAACCAACTAATAAAAACATACAAATATAATTTTAATTTTTACATACTTTTTGCCAGCCATCGGAGTCTCTAATCGGAGGCCCGTTTACATTTAATTTTGTAGCAATAGATTCCCAATCAGATTTCAAATTAGCTGGAACATGACCTTTGGTAAACCCTTTTACCAAACATTGATTTTTTCCAATTCGGAAACCAAAATTTCAAATTGTTTTGCTGTTGTTATTTTCATGGTCAAATATCAAATACAAAATGCTTACAATATCAACGTCGACTAAAAAATACTCGGCCCAATTACGGTTGTCGTTACTATGGTCGTCGTCGACTTTATGTGAGAGTCGCCCTCGCCGTCGCTTCGATTCAAAAATGGTATTATGGCAAGGCATAGAAGCGACATCGACAGTTTAAAATAAAAGTTGGCAACAAATAAAAAACGTTGGCAACACTCCCCTGTTATTGACAAAAAAGATATTTTTTTGGTATTTTGAATTCTAAATTCGCTCTTTCGGAAAAATAAAAAATATAGTGAAAAAATGAAGATTATAAATACGTTACATATCTTAAGTTCAAGTGAGGATGAAGAGAAGATTGTATTAGTAGTGCAGCGGCGAGTGTTAAGGCAGCCAACAAACATATTTGCATTGCCTGGCCCTTGATTGTGTTGTTACAAAAGTGTTCAATAGTTTATACTTTCCTTGTAGACTTTTTACCATTGTTTTTTGATCGAGAAGCTTCAATAGTAGGTTACATCAGTCTCGTCATCAGCATTGTCCACTTGCTCATTTTCATGAACTATAACGTCTATTACACTTATGTTTTCCTTATTTTCTATTCCAAGTGCACGACCTGGTGGATTCAATAACTTTTGAAACTGCATTATATTCGCGACAGACTCCTCCAAAGTCATTTGCTTAAAAATGCCACATCCATTGCTGCTGGTTTCACCCTTGTTGTGCACAAGTTTTTTTTAGTTTTAAATTTTAAATCTTTCCAAACCTAGAAGAATTTCAGAAAACTAACTAATAAAAACGTACAAAAATAATTTTCATTTTTACATACTTTTTGCCAGCCATCGGGGTCTCTAATCGGAGTCCCGTTTACATTTAATTTTGTAGCAATGGATTCCCAATCTGAATGAAAATTTGCTGGAACATGACCTTTGGTAAATCCTTTTGCCAAACATGGAAACCAAAATTTCAAATTGCTTTGCTGTTGTTATTTTCGTGGTCAAACAAATATAAAATACAAAATGCTTACAATATCAACGTCGACTAAAAAGTACTAAAAAATCGACTTCACGTCGACTGTTGTATCGACAATGATAATGGCAACCATTTGTCGCTATCGACAAAAAACGACAACCCTAATATCACTATTGTCGCCTCGACTTCATTTTGCGACGCCGACGATAACCGTAATAGGGCCGACTATGTCGTCACAATTTTTTACGGCGACAGATATTTTCAAAAATCGACTTCACGTCGACTATTGTATCGACAATGATAATGGCAACCATTTGTCGCTATCGACAAAAAACGACAACCCTAATATCATTATTGTCGCCTCGACTTAATTTTGCGACGCTGACGATAACCGTAATAGGGCCGATTATTTTTCCGAAAGAGTCGAAATTAGAATTCAAAATACAAAAAAAAAAATATCTTATCAACTTTTATTTTAAACTGTCGATGTCGCTTCCATGCCTTACCGTAATACCATTTTTGAATCAAAGCGACGGTGAGGGCGACTTGCACACAGTGTGACCGCTGGAAATTTTTAAAAAAGTATCACAAAAAGTATAATTTCTTGAAAAAGTGGCACATATCATTTAAAATGGCGGCACAATTTATTTCACATTTTATTTAAAAAGTCAGCTTAGAACAAAACTACAATTTCCTCTATATGTAATACTATATAGTAATAATATACGTATGTACATATTGCATATTTAACCAGTAAAGAAAGCCTTGATATATTTCCATGAATATCGTTGTTACAGAGTGAATATTACGGCTGCGGAAGACAAAAATAACAAATCGGATGAACAATATATATGGGAGCTATAGCTATATCTGAACCGATTTCGATCACATTTGGCATACTTATTTCAGGCCTAATTTGGGTGCATGTGCAAAATTCCATACTATTCCGGCCGATATTACACGTTTGGTGCACAATAAAAGGCAAATCGGACGAAGATATATATGGGAGCTATATCTAAATTTTGACCGATTATGTCCAATTTCAATAGGGTTGTCCTTGGGCCAAACAAATGATTGGTGCAAAATTTCATCCGGATAGGGTAATAAATGCGAACTGTTCTTTGTTTTCAAAAATACGACGGACGGACATGCATAAATCGACTCAGAATGTGATTCTATGCAGGTCATCGTAAGGAACTATGGGTCTATCTAGTTTCCTTTTGACTGTTACAAACAAATGCACAAAGACATAATACACTGACAAGTAAAAAAGCTGTAAGTTCGGCCGGGCTGAACTTTGAATACCTTCCCCCATATGGTACAAATTTGGCAATTTTGAAAAAACAAAAATCCATTAAACATTCTGTGAAAATCTTAAAAATACCAAATGTAGCCGGATATTAGGGTCTATACGACGACGTGGATCTGCATACGCAACTTTTGTCATAAGCCTGCCCAGACAATTTTCTGGCATAGGATGTAGTATCCATTACGTAATATCCAAATACAAAATTTGAAATAATTCCGGTAAATAATGCAGCTAAAATCAACAAAATACTGTATATCGGGGGTACCGTAATATGGGGGGGGGGGGGGGGGGGGGGTATACGAAGACGTGGACCTGCACAGACAATTTTCTGTCATAGGCTATAGTAAAGTAATTAAAAATGTATCTTAAAAGTTGTTCCAGAAATAAACAAACAGAACAATGTTGACAACTTTGAGCATGCGAAAACCACTTACAAACACCTAATATAAGAGCGTTCGCTCTGAAATTTGCTATCGCAAATTGGAAATAGCAGCGTACGACGCTTTTCATTGTTTCATTTCATTTCATTGTTTTTAAAATACAGCGTTTAGATTAAAATATACGTAGTTTAAAAAAAAAAGGTGGCACAATGTTTAAAAAAGTGGCACAAAAATTCAAAAAATTGGCTCATTTAGGATCAAAATAAAAAAATGGCACAAAGGTATCAAGGCCCAAAAAAAGGTGGCAAAATTGATACTTTAGTGGCACAACGGTCACGCTGCTTGCACATAAAGTGAAAACGACAACCGTTATTGGGCCGATTAATGTGGTACACGATGCACGTATTTTTCAACATTAATTGTTCTTTTTGGCTACTTTTGGAATTCTCTTTTGGTTTGGATCATGGTAGAAATTACAGGTTTCAACGCTCGGGAACATTGTCATAGGTAACAAGTAAAATAATTAATACCCTCCACCTTAGGGTAAACATTAGAACCCATTATGACCCACAAATACCAATTTTTTAACATATTCGTGGGAAAATGTGGTAAAAATCATCAAAACATCGAATATCGGGAGGTATATGGGGCCATACAAAAATGAGAAGATATACATACAATGTTTCGCCAACGGAGCTAGAACCCATTCCAAAATCATCAAAATATCGAATATCGGGAGGTACCGTTATATGGGGACTATACCAAAACGTTGACCGATACATAATTTTCAATACCAACCATCCTAGACACTACAAATTACTCTGGTAAATTTTGACGCTCTACCTCAAATAATGTGGGCTGTATCGTGATTTCAACAGACAGACGGACATCGTTAAACCGACTTAAAGTTTTATGCTGATTATGAATATATACCTTATGGGGTCTACGACGAATATTTAGGGATGTTACAAACGGAATGACAAAGTTAAAATGCCCTCCTTTCCAAGGTGGAGGGTATACAAATTTGAAAAAGCTTTGCTCAAATTTACATAGCCTTTTAATTGGTGTCATCTCAATGACATGAAGTTGAATTTAAAAATATGTAAGCATATGTGTTTTTTAGATCTAAACCTATATCAAATCATTATAGTATAAATGGATATGTGTTATCAACTGTAGATTCCTTCACTGATCTGGGGCTTTTGATGGAACCAAATTAAATTTTAATAACCATATTACCTCTATGGTAAATAAAACATCCGGTGTCTTAGGTTTTATTAAACGTCGGACCAAAGAGTTTTATGATCTATATGTTACTAAACAACTATATTTGTCTCTTGTTGGTCTAATATTAGAATATGGTTCCTCTGTGTGGGACCCTCAATATACTTCTTATTCCGATACAATAGAGTCCGTACAGAAGCAATTCCTGCTTTTTGTTTTAAGAGGTTTAAATTGGGGCAATAGTTTTGTTTTACTTTCCTGTACTAGCAGGTTAAAATTAATTCGATTACCTTCATTAAAAAGTAGACGCATTATGTTTAATTGTATAATGATGTTAAAAATTTTAAACTGTACTGTACCATCTGATGTTCTTATTTCCTCTATTATAATAAATATCCCTTTTAGAAATAGTAGATATTATCAATTGTTATATACTGAATTACATCGCTCAAATTATGCGATGGGTGATTCTGTCGGTAAAATGAGTGTTGATTTCAATTATTTATATTCTTATGTAGATTTTGGTATGGATATATTTGCAATAAAATCTAATATGATTTTGTATTTAAATGTTGTATGTAGATAATTGTATTTTTTACCAGCTGATGAATTTATTTTCTTTAGTTGAAATTACTAACGCTTGCTGATAACCCATCATGGTGCGGATCATGATCATGTCGATGTATGTACCTGTAACGCCTAAAAAGGAAAATAATCCCACTTCCATTTATTCAGACTGTTGCTCAAGCAATAACTAAACACTTACCGTGATTCTTTTGAATATTTAAAAGCCAAACTGCCTTGTCCACTAAATATTATTTAAAGATATATCTTCAGGTTATGCGAATATAACTGATAATATTAAAAAGGTATTTATTTGCGATAATATTAAGCTTTTTTAGCTAATTACAGATTGTATGAGTTACGTTTTTATAGTATAAACAACAAGTAGCGTTTAAACTAAAATAGTGTCATCCAATTCTTCATCTTTTCCTGGTGGCTGAACCGCAACTTTTCTTAAAACCTTACTCACGACCTCGGACAAGGAATCTCTAGCACCTGGATCAAGTACTTGGCACACATGTTCGTAGACAGTCTCATCTTTCCTTAATTGTAAAATAGATACTAAAGCAATTTCAGCGTTTGATTTAACATATCCATTCTTCTCCTTTGTTCCGTTAACAAGCATTGGTATTAATGATTTTATCAATTCTATTGGCAATTCCTTTACGTTTGAAGAATTTGCAATATAATTGCAACATTTAGCTACCAGTTGTTTTATTTCATTGTTGGTGTGATTCATTGCTCGAGAAAAGGTCCATAAAACTTGCGATGGTAATGGTTTTTGCGATTCCAATTTATATTTAATTATATACGTTGCTGCTCGTATACCGTTACTAGCAATTGAAACTTTGTCAGAAGATATATGCAAAATAATCGATGCTAAAATTAACTCTTCGTGTCCTGAATTTAAAACAATGTCTGCACATTCCTTAAGTCCTACAAATAAAAACACAGTTCGCCCGTGGTTGAATGCTGCATCACTACCTTCCTCCAGCAACATATAATTACGAATCAGGTCGTCTATTTCATGGCTGTGGAGATATTTAAGGAGTGCACCCAGGCATCCTCCTGCAGCTCCTCGCGTAATATCCTCCTGATGTCCAAGCAGACTAATTAAAGTTCCAATAACCTGTTTTTTAAGAGAATCAGACATTTTATTTCCTGCTGGAGTAATAATATTTCGCAGAGCATGCAACATTGTTTCTCGCGTAGCGGAGTCATCACTTATTTTAAGACTGTTGTGAATTTCATTAAAAATTGGATCTGCCCTTGTATGAATTACAACCAATTCAGACAAAGCATATCCGGCTTTCATGCGCACCAAACGATTCTGATCGTGCAGTGCCTTCAAAAAAGTAGTTTGTAGTTGTGGCAAAAATTGTTTTAGCATGACACCAACTTTGTGAAGCAATATTGCAAGTGTTTCAAGAACTGCAGCTTTTACACCTGCATTGAATCTGTCTCCTAAGATTCTAATAAGCGGGCCAGTAATATGAACAACGGAAGGTTGAAGGGATTGTGCACTTGTAAGAACTATAATTTCTCCAAGACCTTGTGCTGCGTTTTCCTTCTCTTCTGGAAGACCATTTAAAATTGCTTCCCTAAACACAGGTAATAAAGGTGTAATACCCTTTGGTAAACAAAATCCCGGCAATTCTGCTTCCTTAGAATCACTTGCTGCAAAACGAACTGCTTGTCTGACATCGGATACATAAGAAATTTGCTGTGTTGAGTCCAGTCCTTTTACCACCGCATTTAAAGCTTCCCACGAGTGCTGTAATATATCTCGGTCTTTCTCTGCTAAGAGTCGAAGAAGACATCGCAATAACTGTGGTACATATTGGGCATAATTGCCAGGTGAGTGTATACAGAAAGCTGACAATAAGCTAACAGAAGATTTTCGAGTTGTAGAAACTTCAGATTTAGCAGAGGCCATCAAGGTATCCATGATAATTCGAACGCCAACGTCATCCGTTACTGATAACACAACAGCCTGACAGTATTCTAATTCTTGCATTTCGTTGCTCGTTCCCTGTGCTTCCGAAAGTGCTTCCAAAAGAGCGTGGAGAATTTTAGGTAAATATTTTGTAAGTGCATCTCCAGCTACTGATACAAGAATGGAAAGAGCTTTAGTATTTACTGGTGGTGTTGTTAATTGTGGAACTAAATATGGTAGTACAACGCGTGATTTTATGGACATAACCTGTCGTAATCCATCCAACGTATTCTCAGATATATTCGGATCAGGGTCGGAAAGTCCTTCCATCATTGATGGCAATATATCATCTAAAGCCTTTGAACCCACTGTAGAATGAAGTGAGTCAAATGTTTTAGCTGCAGCCAGTCTTACTTCTGGAAGTGGATCGGAAAGTGCTTTTCTCACAGTTGGAACTAGACTATTCACAAAAGATAAGACCATTTCCTTTGATGTAGATTCCATTATTTCAGACAATCCAATACAAACACCCTGTCGTTGATCTGCATGCTCAGAGTTCAAACCACTTTCGAGTATAGGTATTATTTCGGGTAATACTCGTTCTCCTAGTTTCCTAACAAGATCTCCCAATGTTCGCGCAGCTACTTGTCTTTTGTCATAACTTGTACTGGCCAAACAGCCCAGAAGTAGTCCAAATAAAGTAGGGAGAATTTCACGTAGCGTTCGTGGGGTATTTGTTACAACGACTTTCCACACATGCAGTGCCGCTTGTCGAACCATAAGGGAAACATCACTACGTCCCATGTATAAGCCTGATAGTACTCTATTTCGCCTTTCATTACCCAAAAATCGTATAATAGCGGTATGAGATTGCTCAGTTCCAAAATTATCGTCTTCGCTAGCTGTTTCGGTCGTCATCTTGCCAGAAACCCCAGATATCCGGTATAACAAATCGCCGAGTAGCTGAACTGAACTAAATCTGATACGCCAATTATCGTCAAACAATCCTTTTTCCAGTTCTGGTAGTAAAAGGGTAACAGCCGTTTCTGCATAAAGATTTACTATACGTTGACCTGCCTTTAACGCTGTGTCACGAACATATTCATTTTCATCTGCAAGTGCCTTCAGAATAGGATTTATTATTTGACCTATGTATGGTGTAAAATCTTGGGGAAATGTGTTTGGCATATATATAAACATCATTATATAGCCATCTTTTACATGAGGCGCTATATCATGTCTCTCTGCAGTCGAAATTATTTCAGGCATAAGCTTGTGTAATTTTTCGACTCCAAGACCTCCAACAACCTCAGAAAGCCCTTGAGCTGCCCCACTTCGATCAACACTGCTCGATTCAGAAGTAAGTGTCTGCATTAACCAAGGTAATAAATCCTCAAACGACGATTCTCCCATTCCTCGTACCATTGCACCCAAAGCTCGTGCTGAAACGGCTCTTACTTCTGGCACAGGATCCAACAATGACATTTTTAGGCCGGGTATGATATTGGGTAAGTACGGAGTCAAATCTTTCTGATCGGTTAGTGAATACATGTTACCTATAATTTGAGCAGACATTTTACGTGTTTCTGTAGACCGATCCAAGAAAGCTCTTTGTACAACAGGCATTATTAACGCTAAGGAAGGGGCATCGATAAAATGTACGAACTTTGTTTGTAGCAAATTTTGAAGACAAATAGATGTATATCGGGAAGGATCTTCAAGTGCTTTTAATAGAACAGGGACTATTGCCTGTATCTCTGGATTTTTTATAACAGAACCGATTACCTTAAGAGCGTCAGCGCCAGCTTGCTGAACCTTCGTGTGAGAATCACCTAAAACTTCAATCAATTTTGGCACTATGGCAGGCAAACATGATGACAATTGTTTAGGTGCGCAAAAAGCCATTGCTCCCAAAAGTTCAACTGACGCTGTTTTAGTCCTCCAAGAATCTTCATCTAGGGCTTCAAGCAATGATGGCAAAACTAACTTCACGCCATGCGCCGACAACTTGGCCATTACCACTTTTGCAGTATCATCAGCAGCTTGTCTTACATATTGTGAAGAATCCCCGAAACATTGTAGTAAATGAGGTAGAACATGTACAATATAAGGTTCAAAAAGACGACCTAGCGTAGTACAGAGAATTTCAAATGCAAATAGTGCTCCTTCACGAGATTTATAGTTTTTCTTTTCTTGTATGAATGTTGTTAATTTAGCCATTATGTCGAATTGCTTAAGCGATAGTATTCCAAGACCTTTTACAATTCCTGCTATCCCGTACGCAGCGCCTCTACGTTCACCATACTTTTCTGATTTTACAAGTAAATGCAGTAGCCGTTTTATCATAGATGATGCATCATCTTTCACTGATGGCATTAAATGAGGTAAACAATTTGAAACAGCTTCTTGTACTTGTTGAGAAGGAGTTGATAGCGCTGTCAATAACCTTCTTACGATTGGTTCTATTCTTGGATCGTCCTTCTCTAAATGGCGTGCCAATGACCCCATTAAAATAACCACGGCTTGTCTTATGTTATCAAAGCTTTCAGATTTAGGAGCTTTGTCCAAAAATTCCTCGAACACAGGAAGAAGATCAATAATAGTGTCTTTTCCATGAATATCGACAATAGTAAGAGCAGCTGCTAGCATTTCTTTATGGACAATTTCATCTCGATCACCAAGTCCAGCAGATACCATAAATTGCATCACATGATTTACTTCTTCAATTGAGAAATGTTTTGCAGTTTTCGATATAGCAATGGCGACGCCTCTTCTTGACCTCCACTGATCAATAGCGGGTTCAATTTCACGATCAAACTTATCTAACTTCGGAGGAATTTTTTCAAGTTTTTCATTATAAATTTTAAGAAGTTTTTTTAAAACGCCTTTGGCATTTGAGGGGTCAGATCCAAGCAATGGCACTAAAGAATCGGCTGCCGCTTTCTGTATGCAAATATCATCATGCACAACATACGCTAAAATGTGTTCATAGACTGGAATGTTTAACTTCAAGTTTTCCCAAAGATTAGTGGCAAGTCTGCGATTTTCGGGACAAACATCAAATATTGATATCCAAATTATATTTTGGAAAATAACCGAAAAATCATCATCATTTTTGCATACATCCTCTACAGCTTTCTGCAAAATTAATAACACTCGAAGTGCAGCATCTCTAACTGTTTCCAAGCTATCTTCTAAAGCATCTAAAAATAACTTTATTTCTTCTCTATTGGCCGTTGAACAATAATTTTCGCCAGACTTGCACTTAGCAACCTCAAGTAAGGCAGTGACGGCTTGATTTTGAACTCTACCGCTATGTACTCGGATAGATGTTAATAATAGCTGGAACATTTCATAGCAAGGCAAATACTTTGGATGGCGAGAGTCACACAACTCGCCGTGAATTGTCTTCCCCCTTGTTTGGGCATGCAATTCAATAATTTTAATGCCCCATATTAAAATATCTTCATTCGATGAAACACATGTGCAAAATAGCGCCCTTCGGAGAAACTCAAAAACATAGGTAAATGCTGGACTCAATAATGCATTTCCGCTATCTAACGTGTATGTTTTAAGCTCAGTGATGGTGCTCATAACAGCGTCATCCAGCTTAATGTTGAGCCAGTCATTATTCAGATCACAATGCGGTTTTTGTAAGCGGATTGTAGTTACTGCAATTTGTTTCCCCAAAGTAGGAATTTCAAAGCATGCATCATTTAAATAAATGTACAGTTGCACCAGACGATCTGCAGCCAAAGGAGACTTCATAGCTATTAATATGGTGCTAAGTATTTTCGGAAAATGTAATGTAAAGTTGTCTCTACTCCCAATGAATGCAGCTTCTATAATTTTCACGGCATTTAACAGTTTATTATTAAGGTCTCGCAAACGTTTTTTTATTTGAAGCTCTTTCTCTGTTTGATTCCGTATAACTTCTTCTTGCTTTGGTGTAAGTTTAATTGGTTTTGCTTTACCATCTTTCCGTTTTTTTTCTTCTATTTCTCTCCTCAATTGCAGTTCCTCTATCTGTTCCTTATAACTATAAGCTTTATTCTCCCTTTTTAGTCCAGTCGTTGAATATAAGTCTTCAGTATTTGGTATTACACTTTTGTCATACAATTCTCCATCAGGGGTTAAAAACGTAAAATATTCGTCATCTGTTACGTTTATCATACTGGGGTTATTTAAATCATTCGTGACATTTCTTATTAAAAGTGGAAGGAATGTATCAGAACTTATTCTTGCCAATGTTGCTATTGCATTTTCGTAAAGAAGCGTTGGCTTAAATTTTAGGACGACACGTTCAAAAAGTTGCACATGTTTAGATGATACAAACTCTTGAGGATCTAATCCAAATTGATCCTTCAATAAATTTTCCCAAAATTTGGGTTCAACATTTTTCACCAAAGGATGATGACATACTAAAATTAATTGAAGAGATAAACATTCCGATTCTGTTGTAGTAATATTTGAAATATTACACATAATTCGTACTGTCTCTATTATAGATTCTCCAAGTATATGCGAATCAGCTTCATCTAGAGTCTTCTCATATATTGCTAATTGGTTTTCCAATTCTTCAAAAATATGTTTTCCAAACTCGACGCACCGCTCATTGGATGTTAATTTATACAACAGATTTTTAGAATAGTCTCGCACTTTTTTTGATGTGGATAAAATTGAGAGTACTAATGCTCTAAATAAGGCATCACAATTTCCTTTAATATGTTTGTAATGTTCTGTTAAAAGACGTTGTGCGATATCAGTTATACAGCATAACATATCCGGCGATGATGATCCTATAAATCGCTCCGAAAAAAATATGGATTTGTTTAGATCTAGTATTGAGTTCCAGAAGCTTATTAAAGACGTGTTCTGTTCAGCTTCCTTGGCTTTAAGAAGAATGCATGCAACACACGCCGCTTCAGATACAAGTGAGATTTGAGAACTATTGATTATACCTTGATCAAATAGTTTTACAAGAATAGTTAAAAAACTGTCTTCGATAAAAAATGACTTGTCATTCATAGAAGTTAGGAGCCACTGTAAGTACGATAAGCGAACAGCTGGTGTGGTGGTTTTCAATTGCAGACCTTTTTTGGCAATGTCGCAGATTGTTGCATTAAAGTTTTCAGTGAATGTGGTAGACCATGTGCCAAATGCATCTAGCGATTTACAGAGCACCTTCTCATGAACTTCTGTGACCAATATTTTCGAGAACATTTGTATAACAGTTGGAAATAATATTGGCATATCCACAGGGTTTACTTTGTTATTTCGCAAATTTCCTGCGCACTGCAATTAAACAAGAAATCAAGATTAAAACATGCCATAAAATTTTTATTGCATATATATTTTGAATTTATATTGAACAAAATAAAGTTATTGAACAAAATTCATTAAAATAAGAAAAACTAGCAAGAAAACAGCTGTCACTAAAACATTTTTTTAGACAACTACGAACAAAAAAAAAAAAAAAACAAAATTCGCGATATGTGTTTTCCAATTTTAGATTTCAATCACATCCCCAAACACATGGGGAAAAAATAAATTATAAAAATATTGAATTGGCTTATTTAACTTTGATATAAACAAAAAAATATAGAAAAAGAAAATGTATTAATTAATAATTATTTGTTCATTAGAATTCAAATCAAATAAATATAGCATACAGCTTGAAATCATAAAATTTCATAGACTGCTATGATTAATATTGCCTTTCATTCTCATAAGAAAATTTTGATTTTATTTGTTGATTTTATGGGTAAAACTACGTAAAGCCGAATGAAGCTGATTCCTCAATCTCACCACTTTAACAATAAAATACCTCTCAGCAGTTTGAGTAGGACACAACAGTTGGGGATTACGAAATGATCTACAAAATACAAACATTTCACGGAGAAGCGAGTCAACATTGCTCATAACATAATTACATTGCTGGGGTTGTCATTTGCTAATTGAAACCCGTCCTTTAAAATCAATTTTGTTTTCTGAAATTTGCAGAGTTTCAGAATGAATTTTCAAATAACCTCGACCAAAATCAAATCCTGTGAAAACATACAAGTTTTCGCGTTTTTCATATTCTCTGAGTTTTTCATTCCGAAGGGGATATATCGAAGTCCGATATACCCCTTGGTCATTCCCTAAAATAAGCCTTAAATTTAGTCTCAGGGTTTAAGATCCAGCGCCTATTGAAATTAGGCTTGCAGAGCAATTTCTAAAATTCCCTAAAATAAGCTTTAAATTTAGTCTCAGGGCTTAAGATCCAGCACATATTGAAATTAGCCTTGCAGAGCAATTTCTAATAGAATAGAAACAGCAGCTATGGCTCAAGTTATATATGATCAGATCATCAAATTCTGCACACAAAATAGCAATAGCTGTGAATTCGGCTGATGCTTTTTTAACTTTAGCCGAGTGAGTAACTGTAATAAAACACGTACATATTTATTTGAGCTCTTCAGCCTACCGAAGTTTATTTTTGAATTGTATCTTACCAACACTTTCCCGAAATTATTAAGTAAAATTACATAAAACTGAAATATATATTTATTAAAATGGTTCAAATATCAAATATATAAAGATTCGATTGTTATCGATTGTTATCGTATACGATGTAAATTTTTAATAAGCATCACATAACTCAAATCTGTTTTTGTTGGCCAGAAACCCAGCTAAGCAGTAGCTGCAGCTTTTTTGATGCTGAGCAATTTTGGTGTCAGCCCTAAATTTCAATTTATTTGCAGACCGCTCACTAACATTTTGTGTTAGTCAACTATATCAAAAAAAGCATTAGCTACCTAATTGCCCAATTATAATAATCATTTTAAATCGAGTTGATTTATAAATCCATCTTTTTAATCCTACTTGTTTAGACTGGTTTAAAGTGATTTAAAATGTCAGTCGGCTTATCTTGTTTACATATTCATACGATCTTTCTTATTTACTCAAGAATTTGCTAAAATAATTGTTTGGAAATTAAAAATGGAAAGAATTTATGTTTTAACTCAAGTTTTTTTACAATATTGAACAATATACAAGGATCTAAAAAATATATTGATGAAAATGTTGATTTTAATAAAAAAAAAAAAAAAAAAAAAAAAACAAAATATGAGCCTGCGAATGAATCAACAAAAATATTTGCAGAAACATATATTATTTCCGTAAAGTTCACGTAGAATCTCTTCTCCAGCTGGTGACAAAATGCGCAGACAAATTATTATATTTATTATTATTTTATTAAAGGAATACCTTAATTTAATTTTCTGCGTCCATAATATTCATATTTTCCACGATTTTAAATCCCAAGTCTTCTGTTTTTTTTTTGTGTGTTCTGTTACAGCCTTTTTACAATTCGGATTAACGGCACATAATATAATACATACAGTTGACAATTTTGGTACAATATTTGCAGTATTGTATGCCAAAATATTGCGACTTAACATCGGATTTAAAATAAAAGCATGTTTTGATTTAATTTGCAAGACTTACCCAACAAAAAAAAATTCAAATATAGAAACATCTATCATAATCTCATCGACACCATGAATTCTTTTATGACAAGTACGCAAAGCATGATGCAAGAAGTGATGAGAAATCAATGTATGCTAATGCAAATAATTTTAAAACAAAAACAGATAAAATTCCAATCTTTTTTTTGGAACGCAATCGCTCAAGCCACTATAAATACGAGGTCGAAATTTTTATTCAATCGCTCAACATATACATTATACTGGTGTCGAAACTCATTTCACTTATAGAAACTGTTTCGAATAAACATGTTGAGTATCTTCAACGAATTCAGTTATATCTGCTACATATTGTCCCCCAAGACATAGCAACGGTGAATTCACTCATTTCTTCTCATATCTTAGAAACAAATTTTATTGCAGATGGCGAGTATAATGCTAAGCACACTCTCTGTGGATCTAGACTCATTAACCCAAGGGCGGACAACTTTTAAACTCCATTTCTTTCGCTAATGGTCAGCCAACTACCCGTAATTTCTCTTGAATCAGACCATCTCCTAATAACCGTCTCCATAGGCAGATCGACCGATTTCATAAGCTCTGAACGCCGCACTTTTCTTAACCAGGAGAAATCTCACTGGCCAGAATTCAGAGAGTGACCAACCGTAACTTCAAAGAAGGATTTTTCGAGACATCATCAGAGCTTTAGCCGCCCGCTGAGATACAAAAACTATTCAAAGAAAGCAAAAAATGTCGGAAATAGCATTAAATTTTAGAATAAGTTTAGATTTGTTCAAATTAGTCACCTTTGGCACGAAATATGGTCTTCAAACGGCCAATAACACCGTCACACGCTGCCCGAATGTTGCTTTGCGGTATTTTGACCCATTCCCGGCGAAGCGCTTGCTTGAGATGATCGATACTTTGGTATTTTTTAGTGTCAACCTTGCTTTCCAAAATATTCCAGACACGATAGTCCAACGGATTGGTATCCGGAGATTTTGGTTGCCATTGTGCGCTGGAAATGAGGCGAGGAACCTCATTTCGTAACAATTCTTCAGTGGCGCGTGCTGAGTCCTGTTGGAATGTCCAAGGTCTGCGGCAAAAAGGTTGCATGCCCAAAGCTTTAATACACCCTTCAGAATATTTTCGCGAAAAGCGAGAGCGACCATCGGCTGTTATGGCGGCCCACAGCATCGCCATGGCCGGCGATTGAGTTCTGGTGGCCAACCGAAGGTGCACATTTTCAGCTGAACTCTTTGACAAGTAAACACAATTATTTTGTTTGTTTACAAACTGCTGGACAACGAATGTCTCTCATCGGAGAAAACCAAATTCGGCAGTTCACCACTTTCGGCCAAGCGAAGCAGCGCTTTTGAGTGTATTTTCTTTCTGTTGCGGTGTTCTTGCACTATTTGGAATTTCAATGGCTTTACCCCGAGCTCATTTTTCAATACTTGCCGAATGGAATATTGCGATATGTTCAGCTCACGAGCCAATTTTCTTCCACTGAGACGCGGGTTTCAATCAAGTCGCTTCTTTACTTTCGAACCATTTCTGCTGATGTTGCTGTTTTCTTCCGTCCACTTCCTTGACATCAGGATACGCTATCAGCATCACGGTAATGAGCGATGGTACGAGACACAGAAGATTTATTCACATATAAGTGCTGGAGAGCTCAAACGATAGCCACTTGTGGTTTTCCAGCCAAATATAAAGAAATCACACTATCACTCTTAAATTCCATCACGAATAACCATTTTTCTGGAAAATTCTCACCAAAATGCTTTTGTATACTTGTAAACAATATAGTGAGCTGCCATTGGAATAATTTTAACAGCTGTCGGAAGAGTATCTAAGAATTGACTGCAGTCTGAAGGTGGTTGCAGTTTTTTCATCTCACCCTGTATAACTGCCGGTAGAATACCCGATAGAAGCCCAACATTTCCCAGCTGAAACTGCGGGACTAGCAAATGAGCGTGGTGATCTCCGCCGTTTCAGATCTAAAGCTGCAAGAGAGAGCCTCTATTCGTATTGGGCAAGAAGTCGTGCAAAACCCACCTCACTCACTCCAGACGACCTCTGGTTACAACCAGTAGCCGAATTTTTGAAACTGGAGTTAGAACTAGAATAGCAGAACCCAAACATAACATGTGAAATTGTAACACCAACAAAATTAAGAGAGAACAAATGTCCGTGTTACATTCATTCGACTTGTCGTCAGATCAATCAACTAGTAATTTCCCCTTATTATCTATATAACTCTAATAAACATACACACTGGAGGAAGTACAAAAATATGTTAGTAAACATCAGAGGGCTGCAATAAGAATGAATGAGTAGGGCTTGATCATACTTAGTGGTAAACACTGCCATCGTTCTCCACTAATAAACAAACGTTGTTTTCATAAAAGCCACAATAATGGGATTAAGCCTAACTATTTTGCAAGAACAAAATACTACTGTTCTATTAATAGACAAGGCACGGTCGACGAATGGGTTTTTGTTGTAACAGTCAAAACCAAGTAACATGGTTATGTTATTTCGTTCAGGTAAACGAAAGCATAACAAGTGGAGATGAAAATGTTTATGAGTGCGGTAGTACGATTTAGACGTTTTTCCAAAAGAATTTTAGTTTAATTTAATACTTTGGTTTCTCTTCTATTGAGCTTACGATTTCGTCACTTGAGTAAAGTTTCTTTGTCATAGGAGTTATTTTAAAACTCCTGGGGAGAATATCCCAGACAAAAGATAAGGAAACTGGTGAGGATTGGTGTCTCTTTCCGAAACCTAGGTATTCCCTGCCTTAGCCCTTGGTAAACATTACCATCGATCTCCACTAATAAAAAAAAAGTTGTTTTTTTATAAAAACAACAATAATAAGATTAAGCCTAACTATTTTGCAACATGCCAACATTGTTCTGGAAATCAGTAGGAATACAACAATGGAATTTAAAAAACAAAAAAGTTTTTTTTTTAAACAAACGTTTTTTTGGATTTTACAAACCGGTCAAGATTTTTCACACAAAACTCCGACATTTTCGTTTACCAGACAGTGTGTAGTTTCTACTTGCAATTTTCTTTTTTTTACTTTTATAAAAATCTAAATAAACTGCCCCGACTTGATTGAATGTTTGAATAAGCAATGATGCTTGGCAAACTCGATTGATAGCAACTAATCGCAGTTGTGATTGCTCATTTAAATTTAATCAACTCATATTGCTGAACCCATCAAACCGTTTAATTTTAGGAAGAAGCTAAATACGAAATTAAAATAATTTCGTACCGAATTCAACCATGCCAGAATATAAGTTTGACCACCTACAAGCTACAACAGTATCACTATCTTCAACGAATACAGCTATATCTGCAATATATTGTACTCCGAGACATTATATAAGCAATGACGAATTTGCACACTTTTTCTCATCTCTTGGTAGTAGATTCATTGCAGCTGGAGATTATAATGCCAAACACACCTTCTGTGGATCTAGACTTATTACACCCAGAGGTAGACAGCTTTTAACATTAAATGATGTTCAACTCGCAACTTCCCCGGATTATCTACCAAATTAATATACAAACTGGATGAAGTACAAAAAATATGTCAGTAGTACAAATGTGAATTCTTACACTTCTCTAAAGTCCGGAGAAGAAATTGACAATGCAGTTAAAATATTTACTTCGATAGTCAACACCGCTGTCAATGTTGCCACTCCCACTAAATTTTCTAAACTAGAAAATAATTCCTACAATCCATCGACCATTCGAAAACTCGTGTCTGATGAAAGGAAGACCAGAAGAGAATGGCAGAAGCACCGCTCGCCTAGGTTTCGGGAAAAACTAAAAGAATGTGAAAAACTCTTACAACAAGCACTCAGATTAAATGAAGAGCGAAACCTAAAAATATTCCTAAATAACCTGGATCCCACAGAGAGAACTGACTACAGCTTATGGAAAGCCACAAAAAACTTGAATAGACCTATCGCCCACGAATCTCCAATTCGCCTAGAAAATGGGACTTGGGCAATAACTACAGAAGAAAAAGTAAACGCATTTGCCAAACACCTTGAATCTGTATTTACCTCAAATCCCGGACCATCGACAGTTGTTCAACCTTTAATTGACGACATTGTTCCGAATCCAATACGATTTTCTCTAAAAGAAATCGAAAGTTCTATAGCCTCGATGAAACTAAAAAAATCCCCGGGTAAAGATAGAATTACTCCAAATATGCTCAAGAAATTACCAACACCGGCCGTTAAACTATTGTTATTTATATTTTACAGCATTCTTTGAGTAGGGTACTTCCCGTCTGTATGGAAAGCTGTTCGAAACAACATTACTAAGAAAGTTAACTCCCCATATTGCAAGTAGCAATATAATCCCCGACCACCAATTCGGCTTCCGTAAGAACCACAGTACTATTGAGCAAGTGCACCGCATAGTCACAAATATTAGAATGGCATTCGAAAGGAAGGAATACTTCTTCGCGTTATTTATAGACATTTCCCAAGCGTTTGACAGAGTCTGGCATCTTGGTATTCTATACAAAATTTGTGAAACTCTATCTAAAAACACTCATAAACTTTTTTGTAGTTATTTGTCATATCGTACGTTTGTTGTTAAATCGAAAGACGTACTTTCAAATTCAAGAAAAATATTGGCTGGCGTCCCACAGGGTAGTATCCTAGGACCAATTCTGTATGTGTTATTTACTGCCGATATGCCCACAACCAATGAAACTCTAACCTCAACGTTTGCTGATGATACTGCTTTTATTAGCATACACAAGGATCCTCTGATTGCGTCGGAAAAACTACAATACCATGTATATCTTCTCGAAAATTGGCTGACAAAATGAAGAATATCGGTAAATGCAAGCAAGTGCATACACGTTATTTTTGCTCTAAGACGTGGACCGGAAGACTTACATGGAAGCAACACATCGATGCAAAAACCACGCAAATTTAATTAAAAAAAGCCAATCTTAAGTGGTTAAAAAAGGCCAATCTTGAGTAGTTGCAAAAAGAAACGTTGCAATTGATTCCTCAATTTCACTGAACACATATTTGTTGAAAGGACCACAAGTAGTTTTTGCATTTTCTTTTTTATTGTGACACAATTTTTTAACGTATACTATCCAGTCTGACCATGTCTTTTTTCACCCATTGCAATCTTTGGTGGGTGGTCCCGAGAAATTTTGTATTCCGGTAAGCTGTGGCCAACTTGTTTCGGCAACCACTCGATCACCTTTGACATAGACCCTCGTTAAGTCCTTGGGGTTCTCGATAAAATCTATGACAATTGTTTCTTGTGTCGAATTCCTGTGCCTGCCCTTAAATATTAGTTAATGATTAATTGATTAAACAGCATTCCACAATACATACAGGCATGCCACAAAATCGTATCGAAATGGTTTGAATTTCGCAATTCAAAATCGTACGATTTTGTTTTACCTTCTTCAGATTTCGTACGATTTGGTGAACTACGAATTCAGTGTAAAAATAGCAGGATTTTCTATTGAATATGGTAAAATTAGGGGAATGAAAGAACTAATGAATGAGGAATCAAAAAAACAAAACACAAACACATGAAAAAACATTGTAGAAGTGTAACTTGTGAAAAATATTCTGTTAATGACAGTTTTTTTGTGCAAAAAGAAAGTTTATTTCATTTTTTTAAGCAATGCCGGGAGTTTCTATTGTTTCTGTAACTGAGGCGCAAAGTAATAATCACAATACTGAAAAAATACGCCGGAGGAATTTAAGAAATGCTTGGGACCGAATTCCTGTGCCTGCCCCTAAAACATTAATTAATTGATTAAGCAGCATTCCACAATACATATTTTAAGATACATTTTTGTACAAAATTCTTTTTTGTTTGAGGAAAATTGATTTGGAAACACTTTCTTAAAAATTGCCTTCGTCAATCGAGAAACCATTAAAACTTGCTAATTATTTTGAATAAAACGATTAAAATGTAAATTTAATTATGTGTCATTAAGACAACATTTTTATTACATAAAATTATTTCGAGAGCGTTTTAAAGTCAAATCTTCCATAAAAATACAATTTCACTTGCAAAAACAAAAGTGGTTTCAAATCGAAAAAATGTCGCGATTTACATTTTCTGAAGAAGCTAAATATGAAATTAAAATCACTGTCGTGCCGAATTCAATCATGTGACTATCCCACGGCAGCGGATTCTAGGATACCGGATTGACCCGAAACAACAAGATCCCAGTTTCGGCCAGCGGCTGCCAACCCAGTATCTACATGTTTGTGTTTGTTTATTTTTCTGCATTGGGAGCAGCATATCCCGGAATGCTTGCTCCGGATTATATTGGTCCGTGCCGGGATTGAGGAAAACCCCGGACCTTGGTTCTGCTCGGTTTGTCAGAACGACATCCACCACAGATCTGTTTCGGTGCGATGTAATGGATGTACAGAATGGGTGCACTTCAAGAACTGTTCCGGACTAAGGCGTTTGCGAGACTACAGCGAAAGGGATTATGTTGCGACTTGCTGCAGTGACGTAGTCCCCAGCGAGTCGACTTCTTCGTCGTCCTCATCAGAGACATCTTCGGAGTATGGCACTTCACCGCAGTCTCCAGAACTGCAACCAACACCGCAGCACCTAACGCCACATGTTGCTGTTCCAACTCCGGATTGTGCATCATTTTTGCAATTCCATTGCAACGGACTTCGAGGCAAAATAGATGAGATAGTGGAATTTATGAGAATATAAAGATCGCAGTGGTGCTGGAAAACAAGCTGAATGAAAATTGCAGCCTACAACGTTGTTATGGTTACAATGTACTAAGGAAGGATCGCACCAGAAGTGTAGGTGGGGGTGAGCGTTCCTGTTACACCATTCAGTTCAGTACAGACCTATCTCGCTTGAGCTAGTCTCTAGTAGTCTCTACATGGCATGTATGGGGGTAGCAGTCAAGTGTGGAACTGCCGAGGTAGAGGTGCTTAGTGTGTATATCCCGCCGATTAATAGCTGTGAACCGCGTTATTTGCCTGATATTAGCCCATTGTTGATAGGCAATAACCGCCTGGTACTAGGGGATTTTAATGCCCACCATGAGTTGTGGCATTCTGTCCTGTCAGCGCTGGCAGACTGCTCCACATTCTGCACGGTTAACGAGGATGCCCCCACCCGAATAAGAGGACAGTGTCACAGTTCGCCAGACTCAACCATAGTGTCACCCGGTCTGATAAATGACATGACTTGGCAACCCGTCATTTCTCTTGGCTCAGACCATCTTCCGATAATCGTCTCCATAAGCAGGTCGCCCGATTTCATAACTTCTGAACGCCGCACTTTCCTTAACCATGGGAAAGCTCATTGGCCAGAGTTCAGAGAATTCACCAACCGCCGCTTCAGAGAACTGCCCAACCCTTCTGATGTTCGGGTAGCAGAAAAGATTTTCCGAAACATCATCAAAGCTACAGCCGCTCGCTATATACTCGCTGGTCGAATACCCGAGATAAGACCAAACTTCCCAGCAGAGGTAGCGGGATTAGCAAACGAGCGTGATGATCTCCGTCGTACCAAACCTACTGATCCTAGAATCAGTGATTTGACAGTGGAAGTCAACCGGTTGGTACAGGAGCATAAGAGGAAAAAGTGGCTTGACCATCTGAAGTGCTTCAACATTGGAACCGATATGAGTAAGCTGTGGGTAACGGTTGAGTCGCTCTCGAACCCTGGAAAAAAGGATGATAGGACCTCAGTCACTTTTAACGACGTAACGGTGACTGATCCGAAGAGGTGAGCGGAGTATTGTAACCGACAAATTGTCGAGCACCCCGAGAGCGATAGGGCGAAGCGAAGAGTACTACGTTGTATCAGATCTCTTCCCGTCGAGGAGGAAACACCGCAGTTTACGATGGGTGATGTTGCAAATGTCATCCGTAACGCTAAGTCATCCAAAGCGTTGGGACCGGACGGAATCTCAATGGTAATGTTGAATCAGTTGGATACGCCGGAAGTCGAGTACTTAACGAAAGTTCTCAATTTGTCGCTAGCCACCCACAAAGTGCCCGAAACCTGGAAAATCATGCCATACTGTTTGAGGACGTGCAGAGAACTACCCTCCCGGCAAGTTTGAAACGTTGGATAATCAACTATATGTGTGGACTCCAGTTGTACGCGGAATTCCGGAACAAGAAGTCCAAAGCCCGTAGAGAGAAACAGGGAGTTCCCCATGGTGGGGTGATATCTCCGGAACTATTTAACCTCTACCTTTACGGAATTCCTTGGCCTCCAGACGGCATTGAGATCGTAACGTATGCGGATGATTGTACGATCTTGGCATCGGGCCCAGTGGCGAAAGGCTGAACGCCAACCTCGCTGAACTTCCACGCGAGGAATATGAAAATATCCGCCACGAAATTAACGGCCACATGGTCTGCGGAGATGAGAACACAGCTGAATGTTCAGGTCGAGGGGAATTTAATACCGACCACGAACTACCCCAAGATTCTTGGGGTCACGTTCGACAGCATGTTCAAGTCTTCCGCGCAAGTCACAGCTATCTGCGACAAGATGAAAAGTAGGAACAAGGTCCTCAAGGCGCTAGCCGACAGCACTTGGGGTGCGGACAAAGAAGCCTTGTTGACCTCTTAAAACGCTATAGGTGGGTATGTGGTTAGCTATGCGGGTGTTACCGTGAGAGTCATCCTAACCATCATATGGTGGATAAATCTCCCCCACCCAGGCGTGTCAGGAAGGACATACATGATCTAGAGAGGGAGGTTCAGCGCTATAAGAGAGAACCTCTAGCTCAAGAAGCCTATCAGACAGGTCTGAGTGGCATTCATACCGATGCAGTCGCGGATGCTATTAGTAATTATAAAGTGAATGCCGTCCTCGGAGTCCATCCCCCATCCATTGCCGCTGAAGAACGTCAGCTGCCTAGACAAACCAGGGTAGTTTTGACGCAATTACGTTCAGGATGGTGTAGTCGTCTCAATTCGTATTGGGTACGAATTGATGAAGATGTGCGTGACGCCTGCCCGGCGTGCGATACAGCACAATACGCTGCACCTCTTTAATTGCACAGCCAATCCTACCCAACTCACTCCAGAAGATCTCTGGCTACAGCCCATTAAAGTAGCCGAATTTCTAAACCTGAAGCTGGAACCAGATTAGCAGAACGCAAACACATGCATGTACTACTGCTACAACAACAATGTTTTCTCATCATGTGTTTTGTTATGATTCCTTATTCATTCGTTCTTTCATTTCCCTAATTTTACCATGTTGAATATATAATCCTGTCATTTTTACACTGAATTCGTAGTTCACCAAATCGTACGAAATCTGAAGAAATTAAAACAAAATCGTACGATTTTGAATTGCGAAATTCAAACCATCATTTCGATACGATTTTGTGACGTGTCTGTATGTATTGTGGAATGCTGTTTAATCAATTAATCATTAACTAATATTTTAGGGGCAGGCACAGGAATTCGACACAAGAAACAATTGTCATAGATTTTATCGAGAGCCCCAAGGACCTAACGAGGGGCTATGTCAAAGGAGATCGAGTGGTTGCCGAAACAAGTTGGTCACAGCTTACCGAAATACAAAATTTCTCGGAAACACCAACCAAAGATTGCAATGGGTGGAAAAAGACTTGGTTAGACTGGACAGTATACGTTAAAAAATTGTGTCACAATAAAAAAGAAAATGCAAAAACTGGTTGTGGTCTTTTCAACAAATATGTGTTCAGTGAAATTGAGTAATCAATTGCAACGTTTCTTTTTGCACAAAAAGCTCTTTTAAACAGAATATTACACTTCAACAATGTTTCTAATCTTGTGTTTTGTTTTGATTCCTCATTCACTCGTTTTTTCATTCCCCTAATGTTACCATATTGAATATATAATGTTGCCATTTTCACACTGAAATCGTAGTTCACTAAATCGTACGAAATCTGATGAAGGAAGCTAAAACAAAAATTTACGATTTTGTGTTGCGAAATTCAAACCATTTCGATACGATTTTATGACAATTTGCAAAATATTTTGAATAAAAAGATCAAAAATGTAAATTTAATTGCGTATTTGTCATTAAAACGACATAAAACGACAGCGATCGCAATTCCTCAAACAATTGACAAAAATACTTCAAGCACAGAATGCTGGAAATACTAAAAATGCACTTCAAAAGCAGCATTAATGGCATCTCTATTACATTCCATGACATTCTTCGTTTATGAATTGGAAAGCCGATTCATTTTTCAAGGGTGGTACAACCGCTACCAACACGTTTGCGAAAAAGAAGCCCAATCCCTAACGATTATGACAAAGTTGCGTTACTATGGAGAAAAATGTCGAAAAGTGTTTACGAAAGATTCAGGAAAGAATCCAACAGAAATGAGTCTGACAGACACCATAGAGAAAATTAACAAATTATTTGGTGATACATTTGGTGATAAGTGTATCGACGCTACAAGTGTTTGCAAATGAATAAACTTAATGGAGAAGACTATAAGAAAAACGCCGATAAAGTCAACTTACAGTGTGAACCTTTCAAGCTTAATCAAATGCAATGGATTTATTTCGAATGCTAAGGTCGTGTTGGCAACCCTGTTGTGAATAGTGTTAAAAATTGTGGTGCTGCGTGCTTTTGAAAAAAATATTAGTTAAATGTTTTATTAAATTAATTAATCTGGTAAAAAGTGTTTAAAAGTGTTCAATATTGATTTTGTAACTCAAAGTGATAATTGGTGTAGTGTTTTAAAATCTTGTTTTGTGTTTTAAAGTAATATAAATTTTCAAATTGTGTAGTTTTACATTCTCCCTTTTATCCTGTTTCTTTTCTTACATTAGCTAATTAGTTGCTGTAACATATATTCTTGTTTTGTTCGTCATCTCATAAGAGTTGCCAACATTAAAAAAAAATAAAATAAATAAATAAAAAAATTCCAGCTACAGATCCAATCTTGAAAAATACTTGTATAATTAAAAAAGAAATAATTATAATTAATATAAATAAAATCTCGTGCACTTTTGAATTGTGTAATATTGTTGCAGATGAGGAATTGTGTTACCTGTTGGCTTTGTCTTAATCAATGGCATGCTAAATGTGCTAGGATAAATGCAAATCATAGACACAATTAGAAATAATGTTGATGTTCGTTGGTGTTGTGTGCAATGTAGGAAACTCTCTGCAGACTTTTACAATTTTGTAAAGGATTTGCAGTCGGAATTGACATCGATGAAAAAAGATTTTTCCTCACTATCACTCCGATTTGACAATTTCTCTACATTGTTTGAGAAATACCAAGAATTAGATGAGTTTGTGTCGTTACCGTCAGTTTCTGGCCAGAAACGCTTACGTTTACTTAAATTTTTAGACGAAGCAAAGGACTCCACAAATAAGGATTTGCGCAGACTATTCCACTGGTCTCAGCAAGTAGATCACCCAACGATCAAAAAATAATCTTAATTTGTTATTACAGAAATTTTAAGATTATGATTTCAAACTCAAATTAGAAAAATATTAATTTTTTAAAGACATCAATTAAGTATCTAGGCCAAATCATAGATAAAAAGGGCATCCGACCCAATCCAGAAAAAAATTATCGCAATACAAAATCTCAAGGTCCCAGAAATCATTTCAGTGCGAAGTAGGCAAACCTGTTGTGATTAGTGTCAAAAAATTGTGGTGCTCCGTCCTTTTGAAAAAAATTATTAACTAACTTTTTTTAAATTAATTAATCTGATAAAAAAGTGTCTAAAAGCGTATAATATTGATTTTGCAACTCATAGTGATTATTGATGTAGTGTTTTTAAAGCTTGTTTTGTGTTGAAACTGATATTAATTTTCAGATTGTGTTGTTTTACATTTTCCGCTTTATCCTGTTCCTTCTGTTAAATTAGCTAATTAGTTGTTGCAACATATCTTCTTGTTTAGTTTGTCATCTCAAAAGAGTTGCCAACATTAAAAAAATAAAATAAATTATTAAAAAATTCCAGCTACAGATGTCACCGTCAGTTTCTGGGCAGAAAAGCAAAAGGGCTGCGAATAAGGCACCAACTAAGGGAATGCCTAGTCGCAAAGCCATAGTTTCTGTGAAGAATACTGTTCCACAACCGGTTTCAGTTAATATCACTGATATAACTGAGGCTGGGCGTGAACAGTCGTATGCCAGTGTTGTTACACACAAAGTTCCGGTAGTTAACAGCGGTAGTTCCGGAAGTTAACTCATGACGTTCAGGAATTATCACTTCCCATATCTAGTGATCGTCCCGAGACTGTTACTAAAAAAACTCAACCTGTCCAAAGATCATTATCTATGGCTCCTGCCATGAAAATGATATTTGCGACAAGGTTTGCACCAGAAATAACGGCCGATGACATAAGCTATTATATAAAATAAAAAATTGAGGGAGATTACTTTTTGAGATGTCATAAGCTCGGGTCTGCCTTTTCTGAAAGTAGATCTTCTTTCAAAATCGTTGTACCTGATAATATTTTTGTACAATCGATTTTAAAAGAATTTTGGCCTGCTAGGGCATTAATTAAAGAATTTCTGGAGAGATCCGATAACTTAGCTCATTTGCCTCTAAGACCAGATTCAGTGCCAAAAAAACTAAATGACTCATTTCTATTTGCTATCAGAATGAAATGGGTCTTATTACAAAATTAACCAGTTTATATACTGATAGCATTGGTTTCTATTATAATGTATTGGTTTTCTCCGAAATTTGGTTAAAAACATCTATATTAAATAGTGAAATTTTATGTTCAAAATATCAAATATTTAGAAAAAATAGTGTTTGTAAAAAGGTGGTGGCGTCCTTATTGCAGTTGTTACCAAATATGCCACTGATTTAATTTATCTAAATGATTTTTTTGATATAGAAAATCTAAATTGTTTGTGAAGATGAAGGTGGAATATAAGAGCAATTTATATCCCACCTTCATCTTCACTTGACATTTATAATCAGCATTTATCAGCAATAACTTTAATCACTGAAAAAATTAAAGATTCCGATCGCATCCTGATTCTTGGTGATTTTAATAAGTATTCCATTAGGTGACTTCCAATGCCAGATTCTGAAGCTTTGTCATCCGAAATGAACAGTACCCAGTACACATTTAAAGTTATGAATCGTTTTTGTGACTTATTTTTTTATCAAATAAACAGTGTAAAAAATTCCCACAGCTGATCAAATTTGTAATCCTTTTCTACAACGTCAAGAAGTATCCAATAATTTGTGTAATTTAAAATGCATACATAATATAATTCTTAAATATTTTTCAGAAACAGTAGCACTCCCTTTGACTATATTGTTTAATTATTCACTTAAATTTGGTCACTTTACTCCTTTCTGGAAAAAATCTTATACCTTTACATAAGTCTTACAAATTCAATCTATATTAAGTCCATATCAGCATGGTTTTCGTAGTGGTCTTTCAAATACAACAAATCTTATACAATTTGCGTCAACAGTAACAAAAGGATTTGTTCAGCGTAAACAAACTGACACAATTTATACTGATTTTAATAAAGCTTTTGATAGGGTTAACCATGAACTCCTTGTATATAAATTAAATAATATGGGTTTTAGCACGAACTTAGTCAAATGGATATCATCTTACTTACAAGATAGATCACAACTAGTTTTATTTGAACGGTATCTATCCAAATCGATTAACGTTCCATCGGGTGTTCCGCAAAGAAGTCACCTTGGACCGGTCCCTTTTCTTTTATTTATCAACGATTTACCTAATTTCATAAATTACTCGAAATTTATATAATTGATTGAATCCAAAATTAAATATTAATAGCCATGTAATAACAATAAAGCAAGTGGTGTTTTAGGTTTGTTAAACGGTGGGCCAAAGAATTTTCTGATCCATATATAACAGTTATTTACGTTTCTTGTTAGACCTATATTAGAATACGGCTCAATATGGAATATACTCAGATAAAATAGAATCCGTGCAAAAAAATTTCTACTATTTGCCTTACGGGGTTTACATTGGAATAGTAATTTTGTTTTGCCATTCATTAGATTGCATACACTTAAAAGCAGACGTATTATGTGGAACTCCATGTTTGTACTAAAAATATTAAATGGTTATATACCTTCAGATTTCCTAATCTCATCTATTAGAATTAATGTTCCGTTTAGATCTAGTAGATACTACCAATTATTATATACCGATTTTCATCGCACGATTTATTCAATGGGCGAACCTCTTAATAACATGTCTTTTGACTTTAATTCTGTGTACTGTAATGTAGATTTGTTTATTTTTTTGGTTTATTATTTTACAAACTAGCCGATGAATTAGATTCTGTATTTCCTACTAAATTCCCATTATGATGCGGATCATGATGTGTACGCGATCCCTGCGTAAAGGGAGGTCGCCCCCTCGGTCGGCAGGGGTGGGAATGTGAGGCGTGGGAACGTTTCGAAAAAAGAGAACAAAAAAGTACGTTCATATACCACCATGGAAATTACGTCCACTATATGAGAAACATCCGAAAACCACTAGATGATCTCTAGAAGAAGGATCACAAGTTCACACGGACTAAAGAATGTCCAACATCTCTTAACGAATTCAAACGCATTCTAACATCGGATTTACTACTAACTCATTACAATCCAACACTGCCAATACACATTACAGCGGACGCATCACAAAACGCATATCCAAACAGTGTCAAAGTCATTCATCACATTGCAAGATCACTAACTTCACGTAGCGAAATTACAATCAAAACGAGAAAGAAGGCCTTGCATTAGTATATGCCGTACAACGTTTCCACAAAATAATTTTCGGAAGAAAATTCACCCTGTATACCTCAAACCATTATTCAATATATTTGGTTCCAAAAAGGTATTCCGTTCTACACCGCGAACAGGTTACAACGTTGGGCTCTAATTCCTCTCACCTACGATTTCGACATAAAGTACACCAATACTAATGATTTTGGACACGCTGGCGTACTGTCAAGATTAATAAGCGCACATGAAAACCCTTTAGATGAATTTACCATAGCTTTAATCATATCAGAAAACGACATGAAGCATCACAAACGCTGTGTCAACACTCCCAATTAGTTTCAAAATTATACAGAAGCCTAGCAAAAACGATTCAACATTACAAACAATTTCAAATTACGTATACAATGGCAGGCCAGAAAAGGAAAACATCACAGATGCTTCTATTCTTCCATATTTCAACAGACAAGAATCAATATAAGTAAGAGATGAGTGTCTAATTTTCAATTCACGTATAATAGTTCCAGACCGCTACAGAAAACAAATTCTTAAAAACCTATGCCGAAAGAAGCAAATCAATTGCGCGAGCCACATTTGACAACAACATCGAGACTTGTATTAAGAAATGCAACAATTGTTAATTAGCAGCAAAAAGTCCAATCAAAACAAACTTTTGTCCTTGGCCCACAACAACGCGAGTTCTCGAACGCGTGCACATAGATTACGCAGGTCCCGTAAAAAGTATTTACTACCTTGTAATTGTAGATACACATTTAAAATATCCCGTCATATACGAAACACCGTCAACCACGACCTCCGCAAAACTAAAGTTGCTAACAAATTATTGTTCACAATTTGGGAATCCAACACAAATAGTATCCGACAGCGAAATTGATTAATGGAATTAAACACACACGAACAGTTCGTTATCACCCAAGATCCAACGATCAAGCAGAAAGATTGATTAAGATTTATCTTACACTGAAATATAAAGAAGCCCACAGGGCCCATAACTTATATTATCTATATACAATACCCTAATATAATACAAATTCAGATATTTATTAAACTATACAAAAAAAAAAAACCGATCGAACCTTATAATTTATTTTAAGAATTCACTAAAACCCCTAAGACTACCCCACGATTTACCATAACCAACTAAACAAAAGTCTAGTTAGGCAGCGAAAATGTAGCTGGATCGAGTAAAAAAGAAGATAACTATTTTATTTCTCACAAGAGAATATAAATAGTAACTTACAACATAATACACTACAAATATACTACAATATATTCAACAATCCCACGGCAGCGGGTTCTACGACACCGGATTGACCCGAAACAACAACACTCCAGTTTCGGACAGCGGGTGCCACCAACCCAGTGTATACATGTTCGTGTTTGTTTATTTTTCTGTATTGGGAGCAGCACATCCCGGAATGCTTGCTCCGGATTCTTTTGGTCCGTGCCGGGCTTGAGGAAAACCCCGGACCATGGTTCTGTACGGTTTGCCAAAACACCATCCACCATAGATCAGTCTCGGTGTGATGTAATGGATGCAGAGGATGGGTGCATTTTAGGAATTGTTCCGGTTTAACCCGGTTGGGAGACTATAGCGATAGGGACTATGTTGCTTCGTGTTGTATCAACGTAGTCCCCAGTGAGTCCACGACCTCGTCGTCAACTTCCGAGTTGTCGTCGGAGTATGGAACTCCCCCGCAGTCTCCAGAACAGCAACCTTTACCGCAGCATCATTCTTGCAGTTCAATTGCAACGGACTCCGTACATGGAGTGTATGGGGGAAGCAGTCAAGTGTGGTACTGCCGAGGTAGAGGTGCTTAATGTGTATATCCCGCCGGTTAATAGCTGTGAACCGCGTTACTTGCCTAATATAAGCCCACTTTTGGAAGGCAATAACCGCCTGGTACTGGGGACTTCAATGCTCACCATGAGTTGGGGCATTCCGTCCTAGGTAATAACCAGAGGGGATCAGCGTTGGCAGAGCAGATTGACTGCTCCACATTTTGCACGGTAAACGAGGATGCCCCCACCCGAATAAGAGGAGAGTTTCACAGTTCGCCAGATTTAACCATCGTATCACCCGGTCTGATAAATGACGTGACTTGGCAACCCGTCATTTCTCTTGGCTCAGACCATCTCACGATAATCGTCTCCATCAGCAGATCGCCCGATTTCATAATTTCCAAACGCCGCACTTTCCTTAACCATGGGAAAACCCACTGGCCCGAGTTCAGAGAGTTCGCTAACCTTCGCTTCAGAGAACTGCCCAATCCTTCTGATGTTCGGGTAGCTGAAAGGATTTTCCGGGACATCATCAAAGCTGCAGCCGCACGGTATATACCTGCTGGTCGAATACCCGAAGTAAGACCAAATTTCCCAGCAGAGGCGGCGGGATTAGCGAATGAGCGTGATGAGCTCCGACGTTCCAACCCTACTGATCCCAGAGTCAGTGAACTGACAGTGGAAGTCAACCGGTTGGTACAGGAGCATAAGCGAAAAAAGTGACTAGACCATCTGAAGTGTTGCAACATTGGAACCGATTTGAGTAAACTGTGGAACGGTAAAGTCACTCTCGAACCCTGGAAAAAAGGATGATAGGACAGCAGTCACATTTAACGACGTAACTGTGACTGATCCGAAGAGGTGCGCTGTTTTAACCGCCAATTTGTCGAGCACCCCGAGAGTGATAGGGCGAGGCGAAGAGTACTACGTCGTATAAGAGCTCTTCCCGCCGAGGATGTACCCCCACAGTTTGCGATGGATGATGTTGCGAATGTCATCCGAAACGCTAGATCATCTAAAGCGTTGGGCCCGGACGGAATATCAATGGTAATGTTGAAGCAACTGAACTGAACAGTCTTACGTGGAATTCCGGAATAAGAAGTCCAAGCCTCGTAGAGTGAAACAGGGAGTTCCCCAAGGTGGGGTGATATCTCCGGAACTGTTTAACCTCTACCTTTCCGGAATTCCGCGCCCTCCAGACATCATCGAGATCGTAACTTATGCGGATGATTGTACGATTATGGCGTCGGGTCCTGTAGTTGATGACATATGTATCAGGGTGAATAACTATCTCGCGGAGTTTGCCGCCTTCTTCCACGCGAGGAATACTATTTACCACATGGACTGCGGAGATGAGAACACAGCTGAATGTGCAGGTTGAGGGGCATATTATTCCGACCACCAACTACCCCAAAATCCTTGGGGTCACATTCGATAGCATGTTCAAGTCTTCCGCGCAAGCCACAGCTATTTGCGATAAAATGAAATGTAGGAACAAGGTCCTCAAGGCGCTAGCCGGCAGCACTTGGGGTGCGGATAAGGAAACCTTGTTGACCTCTTATAAAGCGATAGGTCGGTCTGTGGTTAGCTATGCGGCTCCAGTGTGGTCGGCGAATACAAGTGCAACGCAGTGGAAAAGTATTCAGACCTGCCAGAATGCCGCCCTGAGAACTGCAACAGGGTGCCTCCTCATGACTCCTGTGGACCATTTACATGAGGAGACGAAGGTTCTTCCCTTACGTCAGCATAATCATATGCTTTCGTTGCAGTACCTGCTTGGCAGAGCAGATTGACTGCTCCACATTTTGCACGGTAAACGAGGATGCCCCCACCCGAATAAGAGGAGAGTTTCACAGTTCGCCAGATTTAACCATCGTATCACCCGGCCTGATAAATGACGTGACTTGGCAACCCGTCATTTCTCTTGGCTCAGACCATCTCACGATAATCGTCTCCATCAGCAGATCGCCCGATTTCATAATTTCCAAACGCCGCACTTTCCTTAACCATGGGAAAACCCACTGGCCCGAGTTCAGAGAGTTCGCCAACCTTCGCTTCAGAGAACTGCCCAATCCTTCTGATGTTCGGGTAGCTGAAAGGATTTTCCGGGACATCATCAAAGCTGCAGCCGCACGGTATATACCTGCTGGTCGAATACCCGAAGTAAGACCAAATTTCCCAGCAGAGGCAGCGGGATTAGCGAATGAGCGTGATGAGCTCCGACGTTCCAACCCTACTGATCCCAGAGTCAGTGAACTGACAGTGGAAGTCAACCGGTTGGTACAAGAGCATAAGCGAAAAAAGTGACTAGACCATCTGAAGTGTTGCAACCTTGGAACCGATTTGAGTAAACTGTGGAACGGTAAAGTCACTCTCGAACCCTGGAAAAAAGGATGATAGGACAGCAGTCACATTTAACGACGTAACTGTCGGAAACCTTGTTGACCTCTTATAAAGCGATAGGTCGGTCTGTGGTTAGCTATGCGGCTCCAGTGTGGTCGGCGAATACAAGTGCAACGCAGTGGAAAAGTATTCAGACCTGCTAGAATGCCGCCCTGAGAACTGCAACAGGGTGCCTCCTCATGACTCCTGTGGACCATTTACATGAGGAGACGAAGGTTCTTCCCTTACGTCAGCATAATCATATGCTTTCGTTGCAGTACCTGCTTGGGTGTTATCGTGATGGATAGAACTCCCCCACCCAGGCGTGTCAGGAAGGACCTGCACGATCTAGAGGGAGAGATCCAGCGATATAAGAGAGAGCCCCTATATCATGAAGCCTATCAAGCGGGTCTGAATAGCATTCATACTGATGCAGTCGCAGAGGTAGTTTATAATTACAGTATGAATGCCATACTCGGAGTCCACCCCCCATCAGGCAAACCAAGGTAGTTTTGGCCCAACTACGTTCAGGATGGTGCAGCCGTCTCAATCGTATTGGGCACGAATTGATGAGGATGTGCGGAACGCCTGCGATACAGGACCGCACAACACGCTGCACTTGTTTAATTGTCCAGCCAAACCTACCCAACTCCGTCCAGAGGATCTATGGCTACAGCCCATAAAGGTAGCAGAATTCCTAAACCTGGACATTGAGGAAGAACCGGATTAGTCGGAAAAAACAACGCAACATGTAAAACTGCTACAACAACAACAACAAATATATTCAATCCCACGGCGCACAGTGGGGTGAGATGCCCAAAAACGGTGATTAATTCAGGAAAGCATTTTATCGCTCTGAAATTTTGCTCAGACATTCATATTACCTCTTATATGTTTGACATTAATTTGGGACATATCGGCCCACGTTTCGGTAAGGCCCCCATATAGCGTTACTTCCTGATTTTTGGTATTTTGAAGGTTTCGGCCTTGACATTTTGAGTTCTGAGCGGACAAAATCTCTCCCTGCTAAATTTTGTGAAGGGATACTATTAAGTATTGACCGTATATAGCGGCACTTCCAAATTTTATGTATTTTGGGAATTTGTCTCTGCAAAATATATAATGGTACTTCCTAATATTAATTATTTTGAGGGTTTCAGAAAGAGCTTTTTACAAGCCTATTATTTGGTATTTTGTTTCCCAATGGATGGATGGAAATATTACAAAAATTGCCTATATAAATCCAAAATTTGAGTTAAGCCAAAAAATTATTTATCCTTTGTAAAACCTTCTTAATCCGAAGACAAAAATTCTACATATTTTTATGAAGAAAGGAATAATTATAAAAAAATATATACAAAATTGGCTGGCAATTAAGCCTTCCTATCTGAAATATACTAAAACCTTATAATATATTTAGAAAAAAAAATATATGTGACTGACATTTAAAAAATCATCCTTATCATCCTCTCTTACATCTCTCTTATTGTCTTAAATTGGATCATCAGTCAAAATTGAGGGTGAAATAAGAAAAGGAGACTGAAATACTTTTATGTATAGTTTAATATAGTTTAGAATTCCAGTTAATAACAGGATAGAAACCCAATAGAAACTTCTTTAGACAGACCAACAAAAAAAAAAACGAATAAAACAGAGAACAAGATCAAGGTACATTCACCGCAAAATCAGTTGCGGTGAATGTACCTTGATTAAGCAAAAACGGCAAAAAGGGCACGAGTTTTTTGTTGATTATGAAAGATGACATTCCATACTAAAATACAAAATTAAAAATTTAAGACCTTCTCGATATTATTTTTTAAAACTCCACATACTTTTCGGATTATTTTTAAAACTTTTTTATTCTAAAACACTAACCACCACCAATAACCACCTGTATTCGATGTTTCAATTTTAAAATAATAATTTTTGATGAAAAAAAAACTAAATTATTGCAATTCAAAAAAACCAAAGACAAATTATTTCCTTCTTCTTGCGAAAAAGTGAAATATTTCTTAACTTTGCCACTGTGTAATTAAAAAAACTAAACAACGTATGACTTTGAAATTATCGGTACTGAAGTAGAATTTAGTGTTCTATAATAGTTTAAAAACATTTATTCCAAAAGACGAATTTTATTTTTCAATTAATCTCCGTGTTTTGTGATTTCACCCCTCTGTGCGGCGGCCGGTTCTATGTACCGGATTGACTCGGAGGTACAAATCTCCGACCAGGGGCCGCCATCCCAGCAAATACATGTTCGTGTTCGTCCATTTTTCTTATGTGGGAGCAACATTACGCGGAATGTTTGCTCCGTATTCTCTTGGTCCGAGGAGGGATAGAGACCAACCCCGGTTCATGGTTCTGCTCCGCACAGATCGGTCTCGGTGAGATGCAACGGATTTATGGAATGGGTGCATTTCCGGAATTGTTCCGGCCTAAATCGGATGCAGGAGTACAGCGATAGGGACTACATTGCTTCCTGCTGCGTCAATGTAGACCCCAGTGAGTCTTCATCTTCGGCGTCCTCATCATTGTCGCAGTATGAGACTCCCCCGCAATCTCCTTAACAGCAATTTATGCAGCAGTTGACGCCATACATTACTGTTCAAGTTCCGGATAATGCGTCATTTCTCAAATTCAATTGTGATGATCTCCGAGGTAGATTAACGAAACTGTAAGCTTCATGAGAAAGAACATCAAGGTCGCAGCGATTACCACCTGCAGGCTTCAAAGTTGTGATGGATACAGCGTACTGAGGAAGGATCGCTCCAGGGGTGGAGGATTAGCGTTCCTATTGCACCACTCTGTCAAGTAAAGACCTATCTCGCCTGAGCCTGACTCTAGTGGCACGTACAAGGAATGTATGGGCTTAGCGGTCAAGTGTGGAACCGTCGAGGTAGAGGTGCTCAACTTGTACATTCCGCCGTTAAATAGCTGTGCCCCATGTTATATGCCTAATATCAGTTCACTTCTGGTAGGCAATAACCGTCTGGTGCCAGGGGATTTCAATGCCCATCATGAATTATAGCATTCCGTCCTAGGTAATCACCAGAGAGGCATGGCGCTGGATGAGCAAATTGATAGCTCCACGTTTTGCACAGTGAATGAGGACGCGTCCACCAGAATAAGGGAGACTGCCACAGTTCACCGGACATATCCATCGTGTCCCCTGTCTGACGAATGACGTAACTTGGCAATTTTCTCTTTCATTTCTCTAGGCTCAGACCAACTCCCCATTATTGTCGCCATCAACAGACCATCGGACTTCATAGACTCTGAACGCCGCACATCAATACGGATTCCGGAAATTGAACAGCACAACAACAGCTTTACATGCCATGTCCACACATGTTAGCAGAGGTCTCAACCGGAACAGGTCGTGCGATATGGTGGGACTTGATTTATCAAAAGACGTTGATACAGTCAATCATGCCACACTGTTCGAGCACATTGAGCGCACCGCCTTCCGGCCAAGTTTGAAACATTGGGTAGTAAACTACATGTGTGGACGCCAGTCGTACGTGAATTCAGAAACAAGAAGTCGAGCATACCTAGAGATAAATAGGGAGTTCCCCAAGGTGGGGTAATATCTCCGGAACTGTTTAACCTCTACCTTTCTGACATTCCACGTCCTCCATACGGCATGGAGAATATAACGTACGCAGATGATTGTGACGCAGATGACATTTGCGATCGGTTAAACGCTTACCTTGTTGATCTTATCGTCTTTTTCACTGCGAGGAATATGAAGATATCCGCCACTAAATCGACGGCCACACTTCACCACATGGACTGTAATTCCGACCACCGATTACCCCAAGGTCTTAGGGGTCACATTCGATAGCCTCTTTAAGTCGGTCGCGCATACCACAGCTATCTGCGACAAGATTGGTAGTAGGAACAAGAACCTCAAGTCTCTGGACGGCAGTACTTGGGTAGCTGATAAGGAAACCTTGTTGACCTCTTGCAACGCGATAGGACGGTCTGTGGTAAAATATGCGGCTCCGTTGTGGTCCGCCAACATCAGTGCTACGCAGTGCAAAAATCGTCATAACATGTGTCATACAAAAATGTTCTACCAAAAAATAACAACAATAATGAAACAATTCTCAACGAAAGAGACACACACGTAATGAAGGCAAAGCGCAATCGCTACCTATTTTTCCGACATATGAAAAAATAAATTTTTGTAAAAAAGTATTTCAGGTACTTCTAATTAGTGTACACACATTTTTCACATTTCGTGGTTATTGACGAAACAATCCAAAATGTCAACCCTAATTAAAAAAAAAACAATCCCCTGACAAATTTTCTGTATAAAAATAGGGTTGGTTTTTCTTATTTTGATTATAATTTCATACATTTTTGCCTCCGGTACTGAGGTGTAAATGAAAATGAATGCTACTTTAATTCACGTAAACGTATATACTTCAATTGTTTTATTCTGTGCATATTCTGTTATCTAGTGAGAGTCATATCTCTGCCCACATACTTTATTTTTAAAAGAAAACAATATGTAGGTAGAAAATAGGCAAACAATATTTACCTATTATTTTATGACCAAAAATTTATGCTAGACATCAATAAATTCGGATTGTCCAGTATATTTTCCATTTTTTCTATTTGTTTGTGGATTTTTTTGCTTTTTTTGTTACTGAATGAGAGTCATCAAATCATTTTTCATAATTGGTTTGGTACTCAATCTGCAATACACAAGTTCCACAGAAAAAAATCGTAAAATATCTCGGAATGCACCTGGACCGAAGACTTCCCAGCTAGCATTTGGGAGATTGTTTTTGAAGTAATCATTTTGGTGAGTCTTCTTCGTGTCCTTTTGGACACGAACTCACTTGTATAACCGAAAATGACTCTCTATATTGAGTAAAAAGAGATCAATTTAATATACAACAACAAAATGTATGGAAATCGAAAATCAATCATTAAAATGTGCAAAATGTGACTATTTGTTGCGTTATTTATTATCGTATTGCGATCATGTAGAGATTGAAAAATGATTAGTCTTAGGAAGATCATACAGCTGTTTGAAAAATGATCATAATTATGTATTTTTTATCATATTTTGAACAGATAAGTAGATTAAATTCTGCTTGTTTTGCTATACATAACGAGACATGTTCTTGCGTTTCTGGAGCTGACTTTTCTGGAGCTCATTTATAAATAGTGCGTAGAGCTGTAAACATTAAAAGTGTAAAATATTGAAAAGTGAAATAAAATATATTTAAAAAGTTTAAGTAAATTTGATTTTTTATAAAGAAAATGTCAGCAAATCAAATTAAAACATGGAAAAGGCTCAAATAAAAACGGATGGCAAAAATGGTGCAGAAAATTTTTATTTCGAAAAAAGAAATTAAACTGAAAACGAGAATAATGAAGATTATGTTCAGAGACGTGAAAAGAGTTTTGAAGAGCGTGTTGATACAATTTCAAATTTTGCATTCCTTCGATGATTGATTATTATCATTGATTATCTAACTAACTAGCTAACTATTTAAATAACTACTTAACAAACTAATAATAAATACTTATATAGTTTTCTAATAACCTAGTTCCAGAAAGAGTTTATTGCCAAAACCGGCGGTGAAGGATCCGCACAATTCCCTCGGGCTCCAGTTCGAAAAAATTGTTTTATATAATTTAGCCTACCAATACAGCTGGATAGGGACCAATGTAAAGCCGATTGCAGAAAAGTCCTTTTTAGTGACGATAATTCAAAGTAAGTTTATATTTTTAAAACGAATATAAGGAATTAGTAAAATGGGCAAACGCTTAAATATTTTATTTCAGATATTTGTAATCTTAAATACAAGAGCAACGACAAGGATGCGTATACAATCCTTCAAAAACGTTTTGTTCACGTTAAAGAGCGGGTGATGAAAAAAAACGTTCGGATTAGATTTCCGGATTTTTTATTTTGTAATTTTTAATTTTTTTGCTATAATTTTTTTTACCAAGAAAATTTTTTTACCTAGAAAAAATGGCATTTATTGAAATTAAAAATGTTGTTTATATTACACATGAAAATGAACATGGAAAATACTAGTACACATTATAGTTATAAAAGCTGAATTAATTTTATTTTAAATAAACGTTTATACAAACATATATGAACATACTTTTTTCTCACATCGCATCCGAATATTTAGAAATCACGTACGAGATTCGTAAAATCGTAAACACTCATATAAGTCTCTTAAATGACTCGAATATAAGACAAAGGTGATTTAAAAAATCTCCTAAATGAAAATACATATGAGTGATAAATGACACTTAAAAGACTAATAAACTACTCACTAAGCACTCATAAATGATGAAAAAATGACTTGAAACAGACTCGCAAGATTCAAAAATTAAGGGTATAAGCGCAATAAATAATTAGAAAACGATTCCAAAAAGACCATTTGGTCGTAAGGTGTACAGCTCTGGGGCACAGCTAGTGCTTCTAACTTAAGTAAACTACAAAGAAGACAGACGAACATTCTTCGACCTTGGTACATAAGAAACTCAAATATCCACAAGGACTTCAACGTACCTACTGTTGAAGAAGAAATAAAGAAGCTTTGCCGAAAGTACTTGAGCAAACTATCAGTGCACCGAAATAGTTTGGCCCAATTCCTATTATTCGGAGGATACGTTAAACGTGACACTCTTTCCATCATATAGTTTATATTTCTCCTATTTTTTTATTATTTTCACCTCTTTCCTGGACAAGTGAATGTTTTTCATCGTCGATTGTTATGCTGCAACAGGTAGTCTTGCTCTCGGGGATATATTAGGAATTCGAAGCCGAAATAGAAGAAGATAATATACATTGTCAGTTGCATTGAGCTTATCATGCAGACAGCTATTGGACTGTTATCCTGAAAACCTCAATTCTACCTTTATATAACACAGATGGTTAAAATTAAAATACGGGTTATAACCAAGTACTACATATTGTTATACCCTACAACACTATGTGTTGGGGGTATTATAAGTTTGATTGGGCCAGAATTTATGTAACACCTCGAAATATTGGTTTCCCATATAGGAAAGTATATATGAATCTTTCTAGCTCGCCGAGCTGAGTCGATCTAGCTATGTATGTCCGTCCGTCCGTCTGTCCGTCTGTCCATGTTAATTTGTATTCACTCTACAGGTCGCAATTATGGCCCGATCTTCACGAAATTTAAAATGTAGGTGGGGTTAAGGTCAGAATAGAACCCTATTTCTTTTGGAGATGATCGCCAAATGTTTAGGGGTTGAAATGGACCAAATACTGAAAAAATGTCGGATTTTGCAGTAGCTATACAGGTCGCAATTATAGACCAATCGACGCGGTATTTCGCATGTAGCTAGAGTTTAGGGCGGGGAAGAAGCCTACCAATTTGGGTGGTCATCGGATAATATTTAGCGGCTAAAATAGACCATATCTTTTTTGTTGAAAAAATGCAAAATTTTTCATTAAACCGCGAATATTTTAAATCCCGGCGAAATCACAAAGCCATGACAAGGTTACTTCTGATCTTTACATTGATGTTAAGATCCAACAAATCGAATATATAGCAAAATATGTGCGATATATATGTCTATCAAAGAAGATATGCTTGGAAGATCTATTTTATGTCGAGAAGGGCTGAACTGATTTCGACAGTTCTCATTAATTCAGAATGGCCTCTTCGCAAAAAAAAACGCCTAAAAAATCGCATAAAAATATCTCTCCTTAGATGAAAATATTGATTTTTTAAATTTTCTTATATTTTTTTAATTTTGTCATATTTTTGGCATATTTTCATTTTGAATTAAACATTTGGTAATATTTCTACAGCTAACAAAACTAAGTAGTTAGGATATCAGGATATAATATACAGATCGCATTTATGGCCCGATCCCTACGAAATTTTGCATGGGGATAAGATGAGGGGCAGAATAGAAGCCTACTCTTTTTGGAGATGATCGCCATATATTTAGAGGTTGAAATGGACCAAAAAACTCAATATGTGAAATAGTTTGCCAATTTTTGTAGACAAAATACGAAAATGTCCATTCCAGTGACTTTTTGGAGAATTCACAAATACAGGAAAGATGCACTTCTGACTATTTCGTTAACGCTGATTTCGTTGAAGAATATAGTCAAATGGCTGTATCTCATATAGATGTGTTTCAGTCACAAACCAATAATAAATGTTAATCTTTTGCCACTTCTGAGAGATTATGGGTCTTTGGGAAATATTGGTTCCAGATCTAGGAAGACCATTTACGTGCAACATCTACCAATAAATTGAAAATGAGCAAATTAGTTTAAGTTGCTATTATTCGAAAATTAGAGAACGAAACCTGATGGTTTTCTTTTATTATTTGTCACAATATCTTGTGGAATTCTTTCGAGTATCTCGCCTATATAAACTGTATCGTTTATTGTAGTGTTGTAGGGTATTCAACGGTCGGCCCCGCTCGACTGTAGCCTTTGCTTACTTGTTCTGGTATATAATTAAAAGAAATCATAGATATTAAAACCCCATCACCTTTGAGCAACAGTGAGGGGAAGTTGTGAATAGGTGTGTCAAAAGAAAAATGCGAAAACTCGGCAAATTTCAGATAATTACGGAAATCATTATAAAAAACGGATTGCGTGTATTTTGGCTGAATAAGTTAACTCACAAATATTTCATGGTTTTTCGACGTTGACTTAGACTGTGAGAAATTTTACATGTTCCTTTTTTATTGTCAATACATATTTAGTAATTTTGATATTTTTCTTGCTAGTAATTGTGTTATTTTTCTTGCCTGTGTTTATCACATTCTAAGCATTAAAATTCAAAGTGATAATTAAAAATTCAAAATTTTGTGAGCAAATTTGTTTTGTGTAAAATTGAGATTATACAATTGGGTTGCACACATTCATATTCATTCCGTATGTTTTTCAATATGAAGAGAATAATCTTTTAAATAGGATTAAGTTACTTGTTTTTTAGGAATGTCCCTGATTCTTAAATGAAAGAGGGACGTGCAGAAAGAATTGAATTGAGACGTGCTCTAACCTCCGCGAGGGAAAAGTTGAATGTACTTCATTGCGATTCCATAAACATTTTACTATCAAAAATAACTTCAATATCTCACAAGTATCACTATGAAAAAAATATAAGGGTAGACAAAGTTTGCCGTGTCACAAATATGTTTGGAACTATAAGATATATCACACATATGATACCATTTTGGAAAGGCAAGAATATATATATATATATTAATATATATTAATATATATTAATATATATATTCTTGCCTTTCCAAAATGGTATCATATATATATCTTATAGTTCCAAACAGATTTGTGATGCAAATCAATATATATATTGATTTGCCGAAGGCCGTCCACGCAAAAAGGTTAGATACATATTAGTGGAGAAAATCTCAATTTCAGGATTTGTAGATAACAGTTTTGTAGAACCGGATATTCTATTCGAACTTTCGGGTCAAATAGCCGGGTAATCGGGTATTTCCCTCACGAAAAAAATACTTTTCCTTAATCAGGTTAAAAATACCCACCTGGGGTTGGTTTCTTGTTCTATGGAAATATGAGATGAAAAATATTTCCTTTATAACATTTTTCATTTGATTTTTCTTTCCTTTATAAAAATTTTCATTTTACATTTTCATAGAACAAAAATTGAGGACCCGCGGTAACAATTTCAGAATGATCCGAGCATAGCCCCTGAACTCAACTTTCTTCTATGAAGAAATTAAATACCAAATACGTAATTTACCTCTAAAATATTAATTCGTATCTCCGCTACTGTGACTTTTCCACCAGATCCATTTAAAGTGTCAAATAATCCTTGTAGCATTTCAGCAATTATGTCTGCATTCAAACATTTGGATGCAAATTTATTGACCGTTTCAGCAGCTTCTTTCCTTGTTGTTTCATCTTTGGAGCATAAATTAGGGATTATTACATTTGTTAGTTTCAGGGCATATGGACTGAAGTCAAAGTTTATTTCTTGTATTATAAGGCCAACAGCTTGAATTACAACTTCTGGATTTCTTAAAACGGCTCTCTGCATGTGTGGAAGTAATTTAGTTTCAAATTCGCTTTTTGAAATTGTATTAAGGAGAAGGCCAGAGTGCAAAACAATAGCAGAAAAAGGTTTCTTCTTTGCGGCAATAATTGCTTTCACGAAAATAGCAATTAAATCATCTTTATATGTGGCCAAATCTTTCTTATAGTTTAGTAGTGTCAAAAGCAATACTAACGATTGACTTGAGGGTTCCTTTTTCAAAAGCAAATCTTTATATGAATTGTAAATATTATCCGTATTATCTTCACAAAATATTTCCAAAATAATATCATCGGCCGCCCGCTTCATTTTAGCACAAGATGCTAGCAACACTATCTGATATAAATGTGATTGATAGTCAACAAGTCGAGGTAACTCGTCTTTGAATATTTTGGAATCATTATCACAGTGTTTGTTCAATAGAATCGTCCATTCTAGAGCAATCAATGCCGCTCTTGAAGCCTTAGAAGGTGGCGCATTGGCTAGTTCTTTCAGAGCAAGTACCTTAAATACCATCATCAGTCCCTCAGTAGCGGCGTCGTGTTGATGATTTATCATTGCGACAAAAAAACGTTTAACAAGTTCCTTTGACTTTTCATCTTTAAACTTTGTTAATGTTATAACCATCAATTTGCATAGATTACGTATCTCTGCACATTCAATATCTGAAAGAACAAGATATTAAAAAGACAAATTTTCAAGCAAACGCACGTACCAGAATGTAAAATTGCATCAGTTAAATCTGCAAAGAGGAAGGCCCTTTCATCCTGTGACGCATTCAACGCTCGGTTGGCAAGTTCACGCAAAGAGTTTAATCTCTGTAACAGAAATAAATTAGAATTTTGCATATTACAATAAAAACCCTACGCACATCTTCTCCAGTCATATTTCTAATATAACCTATTAATTGGGGCGCCCTTAAATATAAACGTGTGCAAAATGAGTTTTATGAACACAGCGCAAAACATCAACACGACCTCCGTTACGCCGTTGCAAATTATATTCATTATGTCTAATAAACAGAGTCCCAAGTCGTACGGAATCCCAATATATGCATGGTAGAAGAATATAGATAGACGCATCGACACAGCTGCTTGGACAATGAACTGTCAAACCAATTTTGAAATTGAAAATGTTGAATGAAAAGTTATTTAAATTTGTAAAAATTGTTGAAAAATGCGGATTATAATAACCTCCGAATGACCTCGTATAAGAAAACATATAAAAATCTACTTATATTTTGAAAACATTTACAATTTTTATACCCTCCACCAAAAAAGGTATGGAGGGTATATTAAGTTCGTCATTCCGTTTGTAACTCATCGAAATAATCATTTTAGACCCAACAAGGTATATATATTCTTGATCAGCGTAAAATTCTAAGACGATTTAGCCATGTCCGTCCGTCTGTTGTAATCACGCTACAGTCTAAACGAATTAAGATAGGAAGCTAAAATTTTGCACAGATCTCTCTTTTGTCTGCAAGGCAGGTCAAGTTCGAAGATGGGCTATATCGGTCCACAATATCGTATAGCCCCCATATAACGGTACTCCCCTATATTCGGTATTTTGATGATTTTAGCCACTTTTTCCGATGGAATTATCTGAAAATCCATACAAGGAGTTCCTTGTGAGTACTTTACACGCAGACATAGATTTGTCTTTATGTGGAAATTGTCTTTGATATTTTTGTCTAAACAATGGTAAAAGAATATAGGTGATGCATCAATGCATGAAAACATTGATATGTCAAAATTTTTAAAATAAGAATACAGGTAGACGCATCGCATAGCTTCTGGGACAATGAACTGTCAAACCAAATTTTAAATTGAAAATTTTAAATGAAAAGTTATTCAAATTTCCAAAAGTTGTTGAAAAATACATATTAACAACCTACGATTTGTGTCGTATAAGACATTTTATAAAATGTACTTATTTTTGAAAAAAAAAAAAAAAAAAACATTTAAAAAACTTTACATATCTACAAAGCAGTAGAGTTTTTATACCATGGTAGAAGAATATAGGTAGATGCATAAATGCTGGGGAACATTGATATGTCAAAATTGTTCAAATGTTATTTTTTTTAAATAAGTACATTTTATAAGTTTTCTTATACGGCACCAATCGGAGGTTGTTATGATATGCATTTTCAACAATTTTTACAAATACCAACAATTTTTCATTCAACATTTATAATTTCAAAGTCTATCAGTTCATTGTCCCAGCAACTGCGTCGATGCGTCTACCTGTATTTTTCTACCATGTGCTATACATACAAAAAATTGACAGCAAACGTATTCGCCACAAAATTCTTCTGTCATCATTAATTTTGACATTTCATCTAGTAAAATAACAGCTGTTTTTAGATTAATTCGCTCGAAGGAAGACCTTATAATTGGGCCATGGTCTAAACCTTGCGCGAAAGAAACGCGATACATGATGTTCTTACTATGACGGTTCATTAAAGACAAAGTAAAATATATAAAACTAAGTTTGCAGGAATTCATTTGTGTGTGTTAGTGTGCTAATTTAAAACAGTGTTGTATTTTTCAACGAATAATAATTACATTTCCATATTGTTACATAAGTTGTGTTCCATTACTTTTTAGTAGTAAAACTAGCAGAAGAGACAACAGTACGAAATGCCACTATCATTTAGGTGTGCTCAAAAAATAAGGGAACGGAAAATTAGCAGAAATGCGATAAAATGTCAACATTCAAAATTCCAAAGAAAACAGTCTAAATCGGACTGGAGAAACCTTACTGAGATGGACGCCAAAATTTAAAAAAATTAGTATTGAAAATAAGTTAAAATTAATAATTATTTTTGAATGCTGTTTTTTTTTATAAAGTTTTGTTTTCAGAATGCGCTGAAGAGTATTTAGAGGTGGAGTTTTCTCAAATCCCAAACCCGGAGAAGCTGACATGGTTGGAGGCGCTGGTTAAATTAATGTTAAGTGTGCTAGTGACTTAATGCCACAGGATGGGAAGACAGCCAACCTAAAAAATAAAAATAAAATGTTTGCAGTAATAAGCAAACATTTTTGATTTTATGCTTAATTTTTCAATTTTCCTTTCACTAATTTTGCACTGTTTTCCAATACGTTTTCTTCGTCTGATTCCTCATTCAGCCAGTCCTCTTCATACCTAGAATCATCCAAAAGTGAATACATCAGTTGCTCCATATTTTCTCTTTTTGTTTTTTTTTTTTTTTTCACGACAAATATTAGTTTTTCTTTAGTTTTTAAGTTTTCTTCTTTTCCTTTGTTGTCACGCGCGAACTTTGAAATGTATCAATACATTTTTCAACCTTGTTAGCCCTGCCAGTTAAATGTCAAATTTACAATTTGGACATTTCTGCTCGGCCAAATTCATGTAGCTAAAACAAGCAGAAATGTGCACCACTCAGCGCCATTTTTTTTCTCGAGAGAGCTACAAGTTTTGCTAGTTTTTGGAGTACAGGAACGCGTTGTAACAGAATTAGCACTAATGAAGTTGAAGCTGGTTTACATTCTTCCATTCGGCGACTTCTCAGTAGCTCCTTTATTAACTGAGACTGATCTATTGCTATAGCACCAATATCACCTTCTCGCTCTATACGTGCACCCAAAAAATGTTCTAAAGGTCCCTTAGCCACACATTCGAAATTGTCACAGATATATTCTTTAATTGCGTTCATGGTCTCCATATCAGGACTGCCGATGATAAGGTCGTCTACATAGACTGCTATCAAGCACAATTTATCTCTAGTGACCTTCTTATATAGACACGAATCATTAACACATGAGGTAAACCCAAACTTCTTTAATACTTCATCCGGCTTCGAATTTCAAGCACGTCCCGACTGCTTCAATCCATAAATTGCCTTGTGCAATTTCAACACTCGATCTGGATACTATTTACTTATAATTATCTCAGGTTTCTTCATATATACTTACTTCCTCTGTCTGATGCAAATACATTTTCTTTTCTACCGCCAATGCTAGCACCATTCTTATTGTCTCGTACCTTATTACCGGAGAAAAAGTTTCGGTATAATCTAAACCGTACTTCTGGCTACATCCTTTAGTCACTAATCGGGACTTGAACTTTTCAATTTCTCCGCTCTTATCTTCACGCTAAACACCCATTTGCACCCTATGCGGTTCTTATGGACTGGCTTTTCAACTAATGACCACATCCTATTACTCAGAAGTGCGTCATATTCACTTTTCTTAGATTACTTCTATTCCTTGGAGTATTCACAATTTAACGCCTTCCTCGCAGATTATGGAATGGTAATAGAATTTTTTTCCACTTTCTCAAGCAGAATTCTAGGCCTTTCATTTAGCATAGCGTGATGCAGCTTTTCCACATCTTTGGCTTCGGACTCATCGAAACCCAGTAAGTCCTCTTCCTCGCTTGACACACTGTCTTCCATAGATTGCCTGTCCTCTTGTGGATACACCAGCAAGTCTACACTATCGGCTAATCTCCCTTTTTCCATTTCTTGGGAATTCTTTTTCGACAAGCCCTTGTCCATAAACATGACATCAGGTTTCTTTACAACAGCACGCTTTTCTTGATCATAAATTCTATATGCTTTTGCCAGTAGCCGAGTAGCCTTCCATTAAATACATTTTTCCTTTAGCGGCAAATTTCTTATGACGTGTTTTATCTAAACAACAACTGCCTCACCAAACACTCGAAGATGTTTTACATTTGGTTTCTTACCAGTACATGCTTCATATGGTGTCACTTTCTCTAGTGGTCTGGTTGGCCATCTGTTCCTAACATATACCGCCGTAGCTACTGCTTCTGCTCACAAAGCATTTTCCAAACCGGATTGCAACAACATTGCTCTTGACATTTCCACGATTGTCCTATTGGCTCTCTCGGCCACACCATTCTGCTGTGGGGTGGATGTATGGTACCGTCAACTCACGCACGATACCATTCATTTCTAAAAACGAATTAAAGTCTTTGTTTACAAATTCGCGCCCGTTATCACTTTTTAAGATTTTTATTCTTTTTCCCGTTGGGCACTCACCCATTTCCATACATACTTTAAACTTACTGAGAGCTTTGTCCTTACTCTTTAAGAAATGCACAAATATGCGTCTCGATTTATCGTCAATAAATGTTAGAAAATATCTTGAACCGCCCAATGAGTCCGAATCGAATGGACCACATACGTCTGTATGTATTCTTTCAAGTATATTTTTCATACGCGTTTCACTGCTCTCAAATGGCTTTACACATATTTTGACTTTCATACAAATTTTACACGTAATATCACCATTTAATTTTGTGCCAGCTGTTTTAAGTTCTGAAAGTTTAAATGACCAAATCTCTCATCCCACATAACCGCATTTTCATTATTTACTCGGGGAAAACATTTTTCTTTTTCACAGTTTACAATATACAAGCTCTGTTCTTTCTTTGCTTCAAACATCACCGTTTTTGTCCTTTATTTTGGCTCCCGAATTATCAAACACTACGTCGTAACCGTGTTCGCATCATTTGTTTACCGACACAAAATTCGCATTAATCGACGGGACGTACAACACTTTGTCCAAAATTAACGCACATTTGCAAATTTTTAGCTTCACTCTGCCTTTACCCGCTTCTGTCAAAAACTACTCTCCTGCCAAGTACACATTCTCCTTATGCTCTTTCAAATCCAAACAACAACACATATGCGCTGTCGCGCCACTGTCTAAACACCAATCCGCTTTACTGAGAACGTTGACGGCTGCTGCCGCCGAGACTGTACGATTGCCCTCCGCTTTGTTATTGTTCTCTTTGTTGCTGTTGCAATTTGCAGCGTAATGATCGCGACGTCCACAACAAAAACATTTGAAGTTTTTTGCTTTTGATGTCTTCGTCGATCTTGCACCATTATTCGTAGAATTAAATTTTTTCGATTTTAACATGTATGCTTGTGCGTCACAGCTGTTTTCTGCTATTTTGGAACTTTCTTTCTCCTTCTTCTAACAGCTCTACCTTCAAAACATCAAATGGTGGTAGGGAATCTCGGGTCTCCATGGCCGCAACAAATTTCTCGTACGACGTGGGTAAACATGACAACAAAATAATAACTACCAGGTCACTCTGTATATCAGTTCCCACTTCGGCCAGTTTATCGACACAATTGGAAAACTCATTCAGAAACTTTTGTACATTTTCACCATCAGCCATTCTCGAGTTTAACAACTTTTTATACAGTGAGACCCTCCGCACGGGGCCATTTGGACGATGAACTTCTTCCAAATACTTCCAAGCATCTACTAATGTCTTGCACGACTTCATGTGGTTGAGTTGTGAAGCCTTCACACTGAGAATAAGCGTAGCCAATGCTTTCTCGCCTTGAACTTTATATTCCACGGTTTCATTTCATTTGTACTCACCACCTTCCACAGGCCACTGTGTATCAGAACACCCTTCATCTAAATACACCATGCAACATAATTCTGCTCATCCAACTTATCAATCGAGTACAGCGGATTCATCTTGTAGAGTGAATCCTTTTTCACTTCCTGATGATAGACACAAATCTGTACACCTCGCAATTCCTTGTTGTTTCTTTCTTATACGTTGGCAAACACACGCAACGAGCAAGATCTTTTACAAACACTTGTTGATTGGCACTTGGCCCATAACCTCTTGGAATCCTGCCATTAGATTCCCAATAGATGCCTGTGGAAATTGTCTTTTGTCTTAACCTTTCGAAAAAGATACACGACACATGATGCTCTTACTATGACGGTTTATTAAAGACAAAGTAAAATATAAAAATTAGTTTGCAGAAATTCATTTGTGTGTGTTAGTGTGCAATTCAAAACAGTGTTGTATTTTTCAACGAATAATAATTACATTGCCTTATTGTTACATATTCATCAACAAAGACCTATTACAAGGCTCATCAAACAGGTCGTGTAAAGGCAAGGTCACATTGGGCAAATATTTAAAGAAAAAGTCAAATATTTTTAAGGAACGTAAAACTACAGAAATACAGCCCTGAGGCTATGCCCGCTTCCTGTCAGACTCATTCAAATTTATATGCAACATGTTGTTTTCATTTTTTCATATTTTTCCTCATTTTTAAAAATAGTTAAATAGCGCGAAAAATGAATTAAATGCATGGATTTTCGCTCAAAAATATGATCCAAACTGTTCAATCTTTCAATTTCATGGCTAAAGTGGTTAATATCTTTCATGCGCGTGTCTTCCAATCATTGATTTTGAAAATATTTTGTTTTCATTTTTCAAATAGTAAATACATACACAAAATTGGCAGAAGTCGGGCACACTTAGAAAAAAATTTTAATCAGCTGGTAGCTCTACCCTACCTTTTTATTTTTATTGTACCATGGGTACAAGCATGGTACAATGAAGAGAAGGTAGGTCAACTTTGAAAAAATTGCAAGTATAGAGGTCTACCTGTTTGGCTTGTAATGTCAGAATTACTATCAAAACAATAAAAAAGCAAACAACTTGTTGCATTGATTTTGAATAAATAATTTAAAACCGCGAAAACTGAATGAATGGTCAAAATTTATTTTCAATATCATGTTCTATATATCTCTTATGGTTTATTTCGCGACAAAAACTGTAGATGCATTTGAGTTGTTAGAATTTTAGCGGTCGTTGCCAACAGTTTGGGATGTTGAATGTAAAAAATATAGCAATCGAGTTATTAAAGAAAATTAGACTAGGCTTAGTAATTCCTCGTAAGTGAAACTATCCATTTAAAAAAATTAAATTGCTTGCCGATGACTAATTAAACTATTAATTTTTCAAGGGTGAATTTATTTTTTTGTACCACCTTTTCATCCAGATTCTATTATTTCTCTTACAATTTTCGTTTTCTTTCTTGTTAAGCACACGGCCAAAATCGCCAAAACTGTATCATCAGTTATCGGCATTGTCTGTACAGCACGAAATCAAAACAAAATGAATGCGTGAGCATTGTGCATTGAAAGCTTCATGCACACGTACACGATTTTGATGTCATGCATTTTGACAATGTACGGTGCACTTAAAGTTGGCAAGCACAGCTGGGTTTGCTTTTCTAGATTCATTGTAAATTTGTCCTGTTTTCTATTTTTGATTGTTTGGCATGGTAGAATTAAGAAAGTAAAGCCATGCTATCAGATGGTTTCCATTTTTCTCCAATACTATTGGATGGCCTAATAGTTAAGCCATAGACCATGATTAATTGACCAGGGGTTTGATTTTCTAGATTCACTGTCAATCAGAGATGGGAACCTGTTTCCTATACAGTGAAGGTAAAGTAAATTACAGAGAATGCTAAGATGGATATGCTAATTTGAATTTACTTAAGTTGTTTTATCTTTAATGTTTGAACCGGCCGTGAAAAATGCGATTGGAAAATGAGGCAATTTATCGCCGAATTGTTAATTTGGTGCAGAAAAATTCTATGGTAGAATTTAGAAGGCAAAGTCATTACAAATAAGCATACCCATCTCTGTATTTTCTGTAACTGAGCTTGACAAATACGATTGTGAGTAAGAACTGTCACAACAAACGTTGTTTATTTACATTTGTTTCAATATTCAATGAATTTTGTGAAAACATGTGTGCAATCCCTTTTACATACTTACATGCCTAAGACGCAGTTCAGTCATCGAATCTTTTTTTTTTTTTGGACCTGCATCCATTTTTGCAAGAGAGCGGAAGAGAAAACATTTAAATCATTTCTGGATCCTAATTATTATTTGACTAGGAAAAATGCAACAATGTACCACAATCTTATAGTGTCAAATAAACTTGAAAATATGAAACAATTGATTTTAAAACAAGTTAAAAAGGAGTAAGTTCAGCCGGGCCGATCATTGAATACCCTCCACCATTTCGAAAAAATTTGGAAATTTTCAAAAAATAAAATTCTTTAAAAATTCTTTAAAATATTAAAAATACCGAATATAGTCCTTATATTGGGGTCTCTACGACGTGAACTTACATAGGCTTTGTTTGTCATAACCATTACCATATTCAAATTCGAAACTTAAAATAAGCTGTGAGTAATGTAGCTAAAATCATCAAAATACCTTATATATAGGGAGGTACCGTTATATCGTAGCTATACGAAGACATGGACCTGCATAGACAATTTTCTGTCACAGGCTGTAGCATCCATTACGAACTTCAAATACTACATCTCAAACAATTTCGGTGAGTACTGTACCTAAAATCGTCAAAATACCGAATATAGGGAGGAACTCATATATGGGGCTTATAAGAAGACCTGGACCTGTATACACAATTTTCTGTAGTTCCCATTACGAACTCTAAGTAACTCTAAGAAAATACCGAATATTTGGAGATACCGTTATATGCACAGACAATTTTCTGTCATAGGCTGTCGTATCCATTACGAATGTCAAATACCAAATTTGAGACGATTCCGGTGAATAATGTCGCTAAAATCATCAAAATACCGAATATCCGGACGTACCGTTCTATGGGGGCTATATGAAAACATGGACCTACATGGCCCATTTACAAATTTAACCTGCCGAATATTTGCAGGTACCGTTATATGGTGGCTACACCGACAATTTTCTGTCACAGGCTGTAGTATCCATTACGAATGTCAAATACCAAATTTGAAATGATTCCGGTCGCTATAATGTCGCTAAAATCATCAAAATACCGAATATCCGGACGTACCGTTATATGGGGGCTATATGAAAACATGGACCTACATGGCCCATTTACAAATTTAACCTGCCTATTGGCAAAATAAACATGTGTGCAAAATTTTCTATCTCAATTCGTTCGAAAGATAGCTAGATGATTACAACAGACCGAGAGACAGACAGACAGACGGACATCGCTAAATCGACTTAAAATTTTTCGCTGATAAAGAACATTTATACTTTGTTGGGTCTGTCATGAGTATTTCGAGGAGTTACAAACGGAATGGCAAAGTTAATATACCCTCCATAGTATGGTGGAGGGTATAAAAATTCTCAAATTGGGGAAAAACAAAAAAAAAAAAAAATAGATGGAATAACCGGGGAACCCGTTTAATTGAACAGTTGGTTCAATTACAGATATCACGCATAATTTGAAATACTAATGAATTAAAAGAAATCGCATATGTGCATTTTAAGTTTTGCAAAATAATTGTTATTACCTAAACAAAAAAAAGGCAAGGAACACAAAAATGTATATGTGTATACGCGGGAATGTATTGTGCTACGTTCACATGGTACGTGATTCGCTCTCTATTCGTAGTTCGACCATTAATTATCAAATATCTACTTGATTCCCCATACTAAATGTTCTCAGCGAACAAAGATTTTGGTTCTTTGTTGCATTCAAATCACTCTCAGAACTACGATGACAAAACATTTTTTGACAAGTGACTCTCCAGCCGAATTTAAGAACAGAAATATACAAAAAGATATGTAAAATGTCAACATTTATACAAAAAGTTCAAAACATGAATGAAAATTGTTAAATGAAAGATAAAAACACGTAAAAAAACATTAAGTTCGGCCGGGCCAAACTTATAATACCCTCCACGTTAGGATAAAGGAAACATTAGAAGAAATGTGGCAAAAACCATTAAAATGCCGAATATCGGGAGGTACCGTTATATGGGGGCTCTACCAAATCGTGGACCTACACATGCAAAGTTCCGCCAACGGAGCTAGAACCCATTATGACCTACAAATACCAATTTTCAGACAAATGCGTGAAAAAAGGGGCAAAAATCATCAAATTACCGAATATCGGGAGGTACCGTTATATGGGGGCTATACCAAAACGTGGACCTATAATTACAATGACTCGCCACACGAACTGGGACCCATTATGATCTACAACTACCAAATTTTCAGTGAAATTCGTGAAAAAATCAGTTAAAAATCATCATTATGATCTACAACTACCAAATTTTCAGTGAAATTCGTGAAAAAATCAGTTAAAAATCATCAAAATACCGAATATTGGGAGTTACCGTTATATGGGGACTATACCAAAACGTGGACCTATACATACAATGTTTCGCCACACGAACTAGGACCCATTATGACTCACAAATATCAATTTTTAGACAAATCCGTTAAAAACTGTGGCAAAAATAATCAAAATATCGAATATCGGGAGGTACCATTATATGAAGGCTATACCAAAACGTTGACCTATACATGCTATGTTTTGCCACACATACAGGGACCCGTTATGACCTACAAATACCAATTTTCAGACAAATCCGGTAAATAATGTGGCATAAATCATCAAAATACCGAATATCGGGAGGTACCGTTATATGGGGACTATACCAGAACGTGGACCGATATCATTTTCAATACCAACCATCCTAGACACAATACCAATTGCTCTGCTAAATTTTGGCGCTCTACGTCAAATAATGTGGGCTGTATCGTGATTTCAACAGACAGACAGACAGACAGACGGACATCGTTAAATCGACTTAGAATTTTATGCTGATTATGAATATATATACTTTATGGGGTCTACGACGAATATTTAAGGATGTTACAAACGGAATGACAAAGTTAATATACCCTCCTTTCCAAGGTGGAGGGTATAAAAATCTTTGGAGGAAAAACAATAATTTCTTCTATTATTATCAATGATAATTTCATGTACTTTCGTACAAATTCCTATAAAAATCAACAAACAAAACATTTGAAGAAATGAATTATGTTACTATGAATTACGAATCGTGCCGTATGACATGGTTAATTTGTGTACCCAATTCTGAGAGCGAACAACGTGATAGAAAGTGCCTTATTGTAGGTATGTACTATTAAATGCAATATTTATGTGCACATAAGTTTTACAAAGAAATAAAATTTTTATCAATCTCTTCTATTAGTAGAGATGCCAGCAAGTGTTTTTAACAAATGATGTAAAATATGTATGTAAAAATGCCAGATTATTACTATATTCGTTGCAAACGTCACACTATGTCGCGAGTTCATATTAACGGTGGCCAAAAATAGAAGGAGTTGGAGAGGTGGATGATTTTTAAGCCACGTTTTCTAATAGAATTGTTTCAATTTCGATATTTGAAGTTCGTGATAGATATTATATCCTGTGACAGAACTTTGTCTAGATAGATCCTCGTTTTGATATAAGGCCCATCTAACTGTAACTCCCTTTTTTCGATATTCTGATGATTTTAGCCGCATTTCGAATGGAAATATCTCAAAATAGTTACGTGGACCTCGCAACAAATACTTACTTCTGTACCAAAAAATTGCACACCCTTCAAATTTCAATAATTTTTCATTCAACATTTTCAATTTCAAAATCAGTTTGACAGTTCATTGTCCCACAGCTGTGTTTAAGCGACTACCTGTATTCTTCTACCATGGTATGCACTGTACTTTACATATCCAATGTCATGAACTAAAATTTTATGTAATACAATGAGTCATAGTAGAAGAATATAGGTAGACGCGTCCACACAGCTGCTGGGATAATGAACTGTCAAACCAATTTTGGAATTGAAAATGTTGAATGAAAAATTATTTAAATTTTTAAAAATTGTTGAAAGACGTGATTTATAATAGCCTCCGATTGACGTAGTAAAGAAAACATATAAAAATCTACTTATATTTGAAAAAAAAAAATTAAATTTTTTTGACATATTTTGTTTTTGCAAAATGGTCTGGCTTTATCCCTTTATTGTTGTTTTTATAAAAACAACGTTTGTTTATTAGTGGAGAACGATGGTAATGTTTACCAGGGGGTAAGGCAGGGAATACCTAGGTTTCGGAAAGAGCCACCAATCCTCATCAGTTCCCTTGTTTTTGCCTGGGATATTCTCCCCAGAAGTTATTTTAAAAATAACTTCTATGACAAAAAACATTTTTTACCCAAGTGACGAGATCGTAAGCTCAATAGATAGATGTCATAGAAGTTATTTTTAAAATAACTTATAGGTATTCCCTGCCTTACCCCCTGGTAAACATTACCATCGTTCTCCACCAATAAACAAACGTTGTTTTTATAAAAACAACAATAAAGGGATAAAGCCAGACCATTTTGCAAAAACAAAATACTACGGTATCCTGAACAAACAAGCCACACTGTTCTATTAATGGATAAGGCACGGTCGACTAAGGGGTTTTTGTTGTAACAGACAAAATCAACTTACATGGTTATGCTACTTCGTTCAGGCTGAACGAAAGCATAACAAGTGGAGAAAGATGTAAATGTTTATAAGTGCGGTTGTAAGATTTAGAAGACTTTCCAAGAGAATTTTAGTTTTATTTAATTCTTTGGTTCCTCTTCTATTGAGCTTACGATCTCGTCACTTGGGTAAAAAATGTTTTTTGTCATAGAAGTTATTTTTAAAATAACTTCTGGGGAGAATATCCCAGGCAAAAACAAGGGAACTGATGAGGATTGGTGGCTCTTTCCGAAACCTAGGTATTCCCTGCCTTACCCCCTGGTAAACATTACCATCGTTCTCCACTAATAAACAAACGTTGTTTTTATAAAAACAACAATAAAGGGATAAAGCCAGACCATTTTGCAAAAACAAAATACTACGGTAACCCGAACAAACAAGCCACACTGTTCTATTAATGGACAAGGCACGGTCGACGAAGGGGTTTTTGTTGTAACAGACAAAACCAACTTACATGGTTATGCTACTTCGTTCAGGCTGAACGAAAGCATAACAAGTGGAGAAAGATGTAAATGTTTATAAGTGCGGTTGTAAGATTTAGAAGACTTTCCAAGAGAATTTTAGTTTTATTTAATTCTTTGGTTCCTCTTCTATTGAGCTTACGATCTCGTCACTTGGGTAAAAAATGTTTTTTGTCATAGAAGTTATTTTTAAAATAACTTCTGGGGAGAATATCCCAGGCAAACACAAGGGAACTGATGAGGATTGGTGGCTCTTTCCGAAACCTAGGTATTCCCTGCCTTACCCCCTGGTAAACATTACCATCGTTCTCCTCTAATAAACAAACGTTGTTTTTATAAAAACAACAATAAAGGGATAAAGCCAGACCATTTTGCAAAAACAAAATACTACGGTATCCCGAACAAACAAGCCACACTGTTCTATTTTTTTGACGTATCAATGCTCCCAAGCGTTGATGCATCTAACTGTATTCTTCTGCCATGCAATGAGTATAGTTTCATGCAACGTTCCCATGTTTTTTTAAGAAGTTTTTGAAATGTATCTACTTTTAATTTACTTCCACTTCCATCGTCCATCAAATAAGAGAACAATTGTATATCAATCCTTTGTTGACATCAGTAATATATGATGTCTAGTCAATGCTGAAAAAAAAAACTAAATAACGTCGAGCAGTATTTCCGTCATTTGATGACCCGTACCCCGGTTTTACTCTATCTACAATAAGTCCCATATTAATGCATATAGCATATAACATATATGTTCTCATTGCATTTTCAAACGCGTTTTACGCTCTGAGAATAAGGTACATGAATTAACTCGTTCATACGGTACGATTCGTATTTCATAGTAACAAAATTCATTTTTTCAAATTTTTTGTTTGTTGAATTTTATAGGAATTTGCACGAAAGTACATGATATTAGCATTAAAAATAATAAAAGATATTATTGTTTTTCCTCAAAAGATTTATTTTATCTTTCATTTAACAATTTTCATTCATGTAGTTTTGTATAAATGTTGACATTTTGCATATATTTTTGTATTTTTCTGTTTTAAAATTCCGTTAGAGAGTTACTTGTCAAATAATTTTTTTCGACACAAAATTTTTGAAAATATTGTTTCTTTTGTTTCCAGTTTTCTGTCGAAATTCCAACTCATGAACAAAAAGCGTACCTAGGATAGGAGGGAAATAAAATTTACTTTCGTTTGAATGCACATCTGGCATTCAACATTATATCTTTCATACATAATTTTAAATCTTCCGGAAAAATTATAAAATTTCATAACATTTGTATATAATGAATTTTGAAATGTCACACTTTTTTCGATAAATGCTCTCATTTGTTAGGGATGACAAACATTTCATCCTAATTCTAAGAGCGAACAATGCATTCAAAAAAATTTTATCTACGATGAAAAACCATAATATTACAAGTTTTGGGCCTCTATTGACTAGCCTTCAAATTTGAAATTTCGCTCTATATATTTTCATTGACTTCAAGTATAGTCTGTGCATTTTCTTTACTAAAAATTATCTTAATTGGTCTACATAGTCTTGGAGAAGAGTGCTTATCGTTCTACCACATATTTTCGTTTTCATTTTGAATTTTTTTGCTTATAAAGACTATGACCACTGCTACTATCAAATCTCCATTTACATTCTTTAGTTAAAATACTTTACGTTGTATTATCCAAAATTGTTTGTAACGGAACTTTCATTGATATTTCTGTCACTTCTATATATTTAGGAATCATTTTTTCTTAGCCTCCGCTACAGCATAATACGAGGGAAACAGTTTATATGAATGGTATTTATAGCGTTTCTCATCATATTATATTGTCTGACTGACAAATGTCGATATCGATATAGAGAGCCAAAGCTTTTGTACTGTTGTGTTTCAAATTTTCTTTGCAGCTGTTGTTATGACTTCTAACGAAGTCGATGCCACAAGTTCACCAATTCGTCGGCGTTTGGTTCTGCTCGATTGAATCTAATTCGAATGCATCCTTATCAAGCCAATTTTTTAAAGCTGCTTCTACTCTTAGTCTGTTACAATGATATTTTTTCCAATTATCGGACAATCTTGTGAAAATGCTTACAAGCTGGGTTTTTTCTATATCGGTAAGTTGCCTCTCCACTTTGTATTCAACAAATTTTGTGAGTGTGGACCTAATATATTGTCTATTCCGATACGTCAATGCTGTTCAGTTCAAAAATATATCATATTTTTTTAATGAGGTGGTTACTGAAAACGATAAATAACATGTTCAGACCTCAGCAGCTGTCTCCTTTATACGTGTGAAGTACCCACTTTTCACGAACCAAACAAGAAATAATATTGACATACACGTTTATACCAATTTTTTCCAACTCCACTAATTAATTTGCTTAACAAAAGTAATGAAATAAGTACTGCATTTTTGGATAACTGTAAACACCATACGATCAGTATTTACATGCAAACAAAAGTGGAGCCATGTTTATTACATCCTTAAGAAAGCTTACAAACAACATTTGAAGCGATCGAAACTTTAAAATTTCCTATAATTGTTCATCACATATTTTTTGATTTTAGTCAAAAAAGGAAAAAAATACTGATTACTTACAACAGTCGGATTTAGATCCCCATGTCGTAAAGAATACGTGATGTATCAATACCAAAATTCAGATTCTTTCAAATTAAAAAGTTTTCTGTCATTTCCCATTAAAAATGTGTAAGAAACACATAGTTTTGACCATTTTTGGCCACTGCCGTGATACTGTGCGTCGTCAATCTTTTGAGAACGCAAAATGAGCTCTTGCGGGAAGATCGTATTTTTAATCGTTCGCGATCGTTTAAAAACACACGCATGCACATTAGTTTAGTGTGTGTTTACATTTTGTAACCAGGTAGAATGTTTTATGATACTGTTTTTTTGGACTATCAATCGAGCTCTCCTATGTTGTAGAGAGCAGAATTGGCGATCCTCAGGATACAAAATGCTAGGTTGTACTACAAAATAAGGTAAATTCTTGAAAAGTGACCTTCAATCCAATAAGTTTATTTTCCAAAATGATTTGCTAGATTACTCCACTCCGATGATTTTATTTTCCAAAATGGTTGGTCACTAGTGAATTCGATTTCAAACCAATGATCATTTGTTCCAAAGTGGTTTGCAAATATAAATTTTTCGGATTACTGCAAATACAGTATAAAAATCGTGCGATAGTACATAAGTACAAATGTCGAATTGTAGTTAAATTTATGTTTGATTATTTTGTTATTGTAATTTTTATATTTAAGAAAAAGTTTTTAACTCACGACATCCTGGTTGAGAGGTAGATTTACTTGCGTAACAGATGCAGGAAGGCACGACGTAAACAGACAGAAGGTGCCCAGTCCGCAGCTGATAGAGTTCAAGCGATTGGGAATATCCCAATTGTGTATCTAGTTGTGTTCCAAAGGTTGGAATACCTGCATGCCAATTGCAAAAGGAAAATAATGGGCCAAAAATGGGGAATGGGATGGTATAACTTAGTCAACATCAAATAAAAATAAGAAAGAAAAAAAAAGAAAACGTAAACTAATATCACAGCTTTGTGTATCACAGGTGGGAGAGGGTGTTTATAAACTAATTTTCGTTTCGTTCAGGAACATTAGGAGAAGGTTGTATAGGTTGTGGTCCTTGGATTAGTCCATGGTATTTAGGGAAAAGGAGGGGATACTTTCTTCTTATATTGTTGAATCTTACACAGTCAAAAATCAAATGGTGAGCGGTTTCCGGCAATGCGCATGTCTCGCACAAATTCGAGTCTGCAGCTCCTATCCGGTGTAAATACTTTTTGTCAAAGGTATGACCAGCAATCAGTCTGTTTATTAGCTTAGTATCACTAGGACCAAAATTCATTTTAGAAACCCATGGCTTTTTGTATATGTTATTTGTAATCTGAAAGAAGTGACTGCCTTTTGATTCGGATAGTATTATAAATTCTTCATTCCAGTCATCTTTCACCAGATTTTCGATTCTGGAATACGCCTCTTTAGGTGTTAAAAATACATCTACAGGAGCACCAACTAGAGAGGCCTGTTTGGCAAGCAAGTCAACCTCTTCGTTGATTCTAATGCCTCTGTGCGCAGGGATCCATACAATGTGACATTTTTCGATAGAGGATCTTTCCAAAATTTTGTGACATTCAGCAACCAGGTAATTTGTCGAATCAAAATCAAAAGGATGTTGTCTGCATATTGAAAAATTAATGTTTTATTATCTTCAAGTTTATGAAGATTTGCTGTGTAGATGTTAAAGAGCAGAGGAGATAGACAGCTTCCTTGTGGTAAGCCGTTTGTCACCACAACTTCTTTGTCACCCAGTCTCAATATCCTTTTAGATAGAAAGTTTATTATCCAATTCACTATTGATACGTTGAAGTTGAGCTTTCTCAAGAGCTGCCCGAGAATATCCACTCTCACACAGTTGTAGGCATTATTTATGTCCAGCGACAGAACTAGTACTTTATAGTTGTTGGCCTTTAGTAGTGCAACGCGGTGAAGAAATTCATTTAAACATGTAGATGTAGACATACTTTTTCTATATACAAAAGATCTCGCTGGAATAACTTCATTATCATCAATGAATTGTACCAGCTTATCTTTAAGCATTAAATTGATGGATTTCATAGACAGAAATGAGAGATATTGGACGATAATTTGACATGTCGCTTAAGTCCTTGCAGAAGGAATTGGGTTTTGGAATTGGGACTATTTTAATAATCCTCCAGTTGTCATTGATTGAGTTCTCTAAAAAGGCATTATATAGAGCTGCCAGAATAGCTCTTTTAGAAATGCCAGGTAGCGCCTTGATCATCTCGTATGTTATTTTGTCATGCCCTCCGGCAGACCCTTTTTTCCGATAGTATTTTCTCAAAGTGATCGAAGTCAAAAATGATTTGGTCGTGGAAATGATGTTGATCGCTATAGCTAAGTACTTCTAGCCCATCACCAGGTACTTGATCTTTCAGATACTGAAGAAAGTGGCTGCTCCTGTCATTATTCCATGGTCTCACCTCAGCAGATTCTCTGTTCCTTACATTATTTACAAATTTCTAAGATTCTCTTGGGTTTGCATTTTTGTTAAGTTCATTAATTTTGAAAAGAAAACTATCATTTTTCGCCATATTGACCTTCATTTTCCAATTTTCTACCTCTTCACTAGCTTTAGCTAGACTTTGATAATTAGGATATTTCCTTGCTTTTTTAACAGCTGCAAGTTGATTTCGGTAAGCAACACTCAAAGAATCATTCTACCAATACTTTGGTGATCTGTTGGCACTTAGATTGTTGGATGCGGCTTTTATTTCTGAACTTATTGCATCCTCTATAGACAATATGTCAGGTTCTAGCTCTAACTCACAAAGTGCATTCATTAATTTTGCTTTGTGTAAGAAGTTATGGCCTTTTGGCTTTTCCGCTTTAATTTCAAATGTAATTGGTAGATGACGGCTGCCCCCAAAATGTCCATCCAGAACATTCCAGTTACCGCCAGACACGTTGCTGAGAAAAGTTAGGTCAGGAACCGATCCCTGGGAGTTGGACCCACCCTTAAAGGTTTTTTTCCGTTGTTGAAAAATAGATAACCAGCTTCAGTAATCAACATACTCAGTTCTCTGCCTTTAATGGAGGTAATATAATCTCCCCAGGCTTCATTGCGGGCATTGAAATCGCCACATAATATTACATTTTAACAGTTTTCCAAGAAGGAAACTTCCTCGGTAAAACAAGTATTTGAAATTGTTGGTGGAAAGTACACAGAGATGATGACGACGTTTCTCTGTAGGTTCGAGGTTTTAATTATCAGGATGTCATAATTAGTATCATATTCTATTATTGATATATATATATTCTTTCCTACCCCTATGACCACTCCTCCATAGCCATGTGGTCTGAATTTTTGCAATAGATTGTAATTGATTAGTTTGTTTCTGCATTTCTTATCTTCTGAAAAGATTTCAGATAAAATTATGATGTCATAGTTGTTTTTGTTGGCAAAGAATTCAATGAAGTTTTTATTATTCTTGAAAAATTGTATGTTATACTGGAGAATTTTTAATCTATTCAACATTATCATTTGAGATTTTATTATTACTATTACCTTCGAATGTTACTCCGCATTTTTGAATTCTTTGTTGAAAATGTTGAATAGCATGCACTGCCTCTTGATTTTCATCCTTTTTGAAAAAATCATACATAAATTTAAGTAATTCTTTGGTAATTGTTTCCAACTCAGTAAGTTTTTGGTCTTCTTTTATATAAACAGGGCTTGATGGAGATGGTTCCTCAAAAAACCGCTTCCAAATTTTTTTTTTTTTGATTGGACATTTATCCCTTTCATCACATACGTGATCAGATCCTTAACACAAAATACAGCTTTTGATGGTACAAGTCATTTTGCAATCATCTTTACCGCATTTACGGCATCTGGGGTTAGATCTGCAGCCAAGCTTTGTATGTCCCAAGCGCCCGCAGTTGAAACATTGCCTGACGGCCGTAGAAACCGACCTTGATTGTCTCAGTGGGTCTAAAACCTGATTCAGTACTAACATCTTTCCTTGTGAACCTAGTCACAGAGGCTAGCTTCCTGTCCGACACAATCCCTTTGAGGAGTTCGTCGTCGGAATATGAAACTGGAATATTTCTTAAAATTCCGAAAGTTTGAAAAAAAATTTTCGGAATAAAAACCCGCATATTACGTTTCTTTATTTCTTTATTGCAGATGAACGTATTTGCCGCTTCCATTGTTTCAAAGGTGATTTTGAATCAGGTTGCACCGATTGCGTCTACTTGCTTAATTTTTTCCAGTTCTTTTGCCTTAATACCTTTGATTTTTTCAAAAAAGTAAAGGCCATTTTTAATTCTTTTGTTGTTAATATTCCCTACTTCACTTGTGTCCACTAATACCATGAACTTACCCTTATGATTTTCTGTATACAGCAACGTCTCTTCATTAACACGCCTCTTCTTTTGGTTTGTCATTTTTCACCAACACCATTTCTGTTCTCACCAACCTCACCTCTGACTTCACATGCATCAACAGCATCAAACACCCTTCTCTTTCTCGCAGACACGCATACATCTTTATTTTCAGCGTCATATTTTGTAACGGTACCCTCAAACTGTGGTACAGTTACTGCTGTGTCCATAGCTTGGACCTTGTCAATAATTTGTTCAGCCATCATCACACAATCCCGAAATCAATTTAAAGTTGATTTTCGGGATAAAACACACAATTGTTTAATTTTTCAGGGCACATCAATTTACCCAATGCACCAATGTGTTTTTGCCGCTCCACCGCCAAACTGCAAAACCACCACCAAAAAGACTTGCAGCAATGTCAGCTTTACTACGCAGCAGAAAACTGTACAAGACGCTCCACAGCACAAATACAGCCAATTCTTATTTTTATTATTCACGTTGATTATAATTTTCTTTCTTTTTAACACCAATTAGAATTGCAGCAAATCTGCTCTTCTATGTTTCATAAAAAACCTGACAGTGACGCTCCACAGCAAACACGTTTCAAATGTTACAATTTCTTCTTTTTATTTTTCATTTTTTTAAATCTCAACTAGGAATGATACTGTTTACAAAATTGATTTTTATTGCTTGTTCGAAAGCACGATAATTATTGCCCTTTCTTATCATCGCTCAAGTCCTATAAAATATACCAGGTAGAAAGAAAAAAAAATATATGAAAATTTAAATTTTGTTAAAAAATATCTTTTCACTTCAAGTGTGACATAAATTATATAATATAAAAATAAATGAAAAACATGCGAATATTGCCATTATTTCAGATTGAGAATCGGCAACTAGTCAAGTTATCCAATTCTTCTTCCAAAATATTGTAAGGATCATCATGCGACATGGTCATAGCGTCTTGGGCGTTACTTTCTTCGTTATAGATGTTTCTTTCTCCATTTATGGAAGTAAGCATTGCATTTGTCCTTAATAAAAAATAAATGACTAATTTTCTATTTGCTATCAGAATGTAAGGGGGCTTAATACAAATTTAACCAGTTTATATACAGATAGCATTGGTTTCAATATAATGCACTGGTTTTCTCCGAAACTTTGTTAAAACATCTATATTAAATATCAAAATATCAAATGTTTAGAAAGGATCGTGTTTGTAAAAAGGTGGTGGAATTTTTTGGTGTTTCCATTGAATTGGGCAAATCTAAATTGTTTGTAGCTTGCTCTTATATTCCACCTTCATCTTCACTTGACATTTATAATCAGTATTTATCAGCAATAAATCCAATCACTGAAAAAATGAAAGATTCCGATCGATCCTAAGTGATTTTTATATGCCTTCCAGAAGGTGGCTTCCAATGCCAGATTCTGAAGCTTTGATTCCTTTGCCATCGGAAATGAACAGTACATTTGATGTTATAAATAGTTTGTGTGACTTAAATCTTTATCAAATAAACAGTCTGAAAAATTCCCATTAAATTAAATTAATTGATAAATTTTATGATATCTTAAATAGATTTAAACTGGAATGTGTTCCAACCACTAGAGTTAAAAATTCAAATAAATATCCATGAATAACCAAGTTTAAAATCAAGTTTAAAAAATTCTAAAAATAAGCTTTTTCGTAAATATAAAAAACAGGCTTAACAATAGACTACACTAATTACTCTGTTGTTAGATCTAAATATACTTTAGAGTCTCGTAGATTGTATAATCTTTACCTAGACAAGATTAAAAATAATTTTAAATCCAATCCTAAATCTTTTTATGATTTTGTTAATCTAAAACGAAAAATTTCCTCAAAGCCCTCATTATTAAAATCTAACAATAAAGAATTTGTCACAGGCACAGATATTGCTGAATGTTTCGCAGATTTTTTACTACAACCTATTCCAGCACATCTTGCCAAATTAAAGGTTCGTATCCTTATAAGTTATCACAGGCTGATCAAATTTATATGCATTTTCTACAACGTCAGGAGGTGTCTAATAGTCTGCGTAGTTTAAAATCGATTAAATGTCCAGGACCCGATGGCATACCAAATATAATTCTTAAATATTGTTCAGAAACATTAGCACTTCCTATAACTGTATTGTTTAATTATTCACTTAAATTTGGTCACTTTCCTACTTTCTGGAAAAAATCGTGTTTTATATTATATAGGTTTCAACGCAAACTTAGTCAAATGGACATCATCTTACTTACAAGATGGATTACAACTAGTTTTGTTTGAAGGGTGTCTATCTAAAACGATTAACGTTCCATCGAGTGTTTCGCAAGGAAGTCACCTTGGACCGGTCCTCTTTCTTTTATTTATCAACGATTTACCTATTTCCATAAATTACTCGAAATTGTTAATGTACGCATATGATGTTAAATTATTCATTACCCATAATTGTGATAAAGAAGCTAGTTTACTAACGATTTATATAGCCTGGTGCAGGTTACATTGTATGGAGTTAAATTTAAGCAAATGTAAGCATATGCGCTTCTCCAGATCTTCTTCTCTGATATTGCAATATAATATTGACGGTCATTCATTATGAACTGTAGATCCATTTGTCGATGTAGGCCTCTTGATGGATCCAAAATTAAATTTTAATAGCAATGTAATAACAATGGTAAATAATTGTTTTGCCTACTTATGCTAGCAGGCTAAAATTAATTAGATTGCCTACACTTAAAAGTAGGCGTATTATGTTGAACTCCATGTTTGTACTAAAAATATTAAATGGCAATATACCTTCAGATTTTCCAATATCATCTATTAGAATCTCATCTAACAGAATTAATGTTCCGTTTAGTAGATATTACCAATTATGTTATACTGATTCTCACCGCACGAATTATTCAATGGGCGAACCTCTTAATAAAATATGTGATGACTTTAATTCTGTGTAGTGTAATGTAGATTTTGGTATGAGTTTAGAAGTTATTAAAGCTAGAATAATTTTATTTTTAAACATGTTTTATTATTTGACAAACTAGCTGATGAATTAGATTCTGTAGTTGGTTTTCAATTTCCTACTAAATTTCCATTATGATGCGGATCATGATAACATTAACAAAATTTTGTATGAAGGTGCAGTCAATTTCACAGCTAATAGAAAATTCTACACCGTTTCCATTTATTTGATTTTTAAAACTCAAAAGTGATTCCATCATATGAAATGTTGAGTTCCACCCAGTAATATTATCAATGGGTGGATAATGAATATATACTGGACATCGGCCTGCATTCTTCCAGTTTACTTTGAATTTCCTTGAAACAATCACAAGCTGTCTGTTGGATTATGTGTTCTGCGTATCTATTATTGTCATTACCAATTTTAATCGGCTCTGTAACAATTCGTAGTCATCATTCCCATTTTCAATTCCGTCATTTTGTAAATCTAGCATATCGTGCTGCTTTCATTTTGAGGCTTTTAACATGGATGTTATTAAATAAATTTGTGTTAGGTTTATATCGAATTCTTTTAAAAACTGTGCAGTGTGCTCCTGCCCCCAATTGTGTTTATAACTATTTTAAAATATTTCATATATAGCATTTTCAGATTAAATGAAACCTTTTGCAATTCAAATGAATCTTTTTGCAGCGGGAATGAAACCTTTTGCAGTGGAATTGAAACCTTTTGCAGTGGAAATGAAACCTTTTGCAGCGGGAATGAAACCTTTTGCAACCGAAATGAAACCCTTTGCAACCGAAATGAAACCATTTGCAACCGAAATGAAACTTTTTGCAAATCAAATGAAACTTTTAAATTTATAGAAGGAAAAATAACAAAACATTTTTATTTTTAGTAGGTTTAAAATGAATTAAACTAATTTTAAGTAATATATAGTTAAAGAGGAATTTTTATTGATTATTAATAACTATGTTTTTATAAATTTTTTTCTTAAGCTTCCATAAAACACAAGTGTAGATGCAGAAAGATTGAAAAAAGTTATTCAAGGTATTTTTTTTAAAGGACCCGAATTAGGTACCTTTTTATAATCTCCTCCATGGAAAGGAGGATATATTAAATTTGTCATTCGGTTTGTAGACCCCATAAAGTATATACAATCATGATCATAGTTGATTTAATGATTTCCACTTATCTGTCTACTGAAATCACGACTACTTTATCTCCATAATCAATAAAGCTGCGAAGCGGGAATACTTTATTAGGAAAGATTAATAGTATACTATAACCGTCAGTTCATGACGAAACTGCTTAGTTAACACAAGTTCGTGTATTTTTGTTCTACCCTGGTGTGTGAGACCGTGAGTCACCGTTTGTGTAAGTAAAATAATCAAGAATTATTTTTTTACTATTCGCGTTTTTATTAAGTTTATTATAATTTGTTGTTGTTTTATTGTAAATATATGTGTACTTGTGTGTTTACATGTGTATGTATGTATGTGTTTTATAATATAATTTTTTTTACAGCATGTCTTATGAAAGCTTCCAGCGTCAACTTGAAGATCTTCTACAAGAAACAATATTTGATTTTTTTTTTGGAAGGATACCAATTTTGTTCATTTTATAAAAGTTCCTATTGTCGAAAGACTAATTAACATTATTTTCTTGAATTAATATGTGATTTTTTTATTTTTTCTTAATTTTAAAAAATGAATTGCTAAAACATTGTTATTTTTAATGCTCTATTTAAAAATGTCTGTGATCTTTATTTTATTGTCAAAGTGGATAAATAATAAAAAAAATATTAACTATTAGTCATACGTTTCGAAAAAACTTCAGTTGAAAACCCCGGTGCATGAGACCGGCGTCACCATTAATCAAAGTCAAATTAGCGTCACCATTGGCGGGTTAAAGTTGAAAAGCACAGCTGGGTTTGCTTTTCTAGATTCACTGTTAATCTGTCCTGTTTTCTATTTTTGATTGTTTGGCATGGTAGAATTAAGAAAGTAAAGTCATGCTATCAGATGGTTTCCATTTTTCTCCAATACTATCGGATGGCCTAATAGTTAGGCCATGGGCCATGATTAATAGGCCATGGGTTTGATTTTCTAGATTCACCGTCAATCAGTGATGGGAACCTGTTTCCTATACAGTGAAGGCAATGTAAATTACAGAGAATGCTGTAATTTTAGAAGGCAATTCATTACAAATAAGCATACCCATCCCTGTATTTTCTGTAACTGAGCTTGACAAATACGATTGTTGGTATGAACTGTCACATCAAACGTTGTTTATTTACATTTGTTTCAATATTCAATGAATTTCGTGAAAACATGTGAGCAATCCCTTTTACATACTTCAATGCCTAAGACGCTGCTCAGTCATTAAATCTTTTTTTGGACTTGCATCCCTTTTTTGCAAGAGAGTGGAAGAGAATATTGTTTATTTATATTTGTTTCAATATTCAATGAATTTTTTGAAAACATGTGTGCAATCCCTTTTACATACTTACTTATATGCCTAAGACGCAGTTCAGTCATCGAATCTTTTTTTTTTTTTGGATTGCATCCATTTGCTGCAAGAGAGTGGAAGAGAAAACATTTAATTATTTCTGGATCCTAATTATTATTTGACATATTGAGGAAAAACAAAATCACATGGATGGAATGTTGGGTATCCCGCAAAATTGAATAAACCGGGAAACCCCTTTTAATTGAACAGTTGGTTCAATTACAGAAATCATGCATAATTGGAAATACTAATGAATTAAAAGAAATCGAATATGTGCATTTTAAGTTTTGCAAAATAATTTTTATTACCTCAAACAAAAAAGGTAAGTAACAGAAAAAATGTATATGTGTATACGCAGGAATGTATAATGCTACGTTCACATGGTACGTGATTCGCTCTCTGTTCGTTATTCGACCACTAATTATGAGATATCTACTTGATTCTCCATACAAAATGTTCTGAGCTAACAAAGATTTGGTTCCTTGTTGCATTAAAATCACTCTCAGAACTACAAATGGGAGCATTTATCGAAAAAATAAATTATGACATTTCTAAATTTAAAATAAAAATATTTAATGAAATTTTAAAAAATGTATGTAAAATGTCAACATTTATACAAAACGTTCAAAACATGAATGTAAATTGTTAAATGAATGATAAAATAAATCTTTGGAGGGAAAACAATAATTTCTTCTATTATTATTAAAGATAATTTCATGTACTTTCGTACAAATTCCTATAAAAATCAACCAACAAAAATTTTGAAAAAATGAATTATGTTACTATAAATTACGAATCGTGCCGTATGACCTGGACAATTCGTGTGCCTAATTCTGAGAGCGAACAACGTGATTGAAAGTGCAATGTGAATATAGCAATATTGTAGGTATGTACTATTAAATGCAATGATTATGTGTACATATGTTTTACAAAACAATAATATTTATATTAAAAAATAAAAAAAATCATATCGAGGTTTTATAAAAAGAAACATGTACTTAAAGAGTAAAAACAATTCATATGCATATACACATACATACAGCTCCTGCATTCGCGTAAGTATTAAAATATTACAAAGTTCTTAAAAAATAAAAAAGACAAATAAATAAATGTTGTACATATTCAAAATTTTCTATTAGTAGAGATGCCAGCAACTGTTTTTAACAAATGATGTAAAATATGTATGTAAAAATGCCTGATTATTACTATATTCGCTGGAAGCGTCGCACTATTTTGCGAGTTCATATTAACGGTGGCCAAAAATAGAAGGAGTTGGCAGAGGTGGGTGAATTTTGGTATAAATACATATTGTTAGCTCACAATGTCGAGTACCAAATACTGGAACACTTGGGTTACGTTTTTGTGTGTCCTCCATATAATGATACCTCCCGATATTCGGTATTTCCTCGATTTAAGCCACGTTTTCTAATGGAATTGTTTCAATTTCGGTATTTGAAGTTCGTTATGAGATCTACTTCCGTTGGCCGAACGAATTTGTTTTAACTGCTCAATTCATAGTTTGTAATGGAATTCAATTCTTTGTTACTTCTTACATAATATAGGTCCCTGAATATCAAAAGATGTGTAGCATTGAAGAAAAGGAACAATTACATGTGAATTAATATTTATACTTTATTCCTCACTTACATCACCAGCTGATAACTAGCTTCATTATCATAAATTAAATGAGGAATATCCAAATTAAGCTCTTCACAAATGTAGGTTTTTATGTCTTCCGTTTTATAATTTCGGGCCAATGTTTCATGACTGCTCAAATATACAATGGGATTAGACAGTAGTATCATATGGGGGATTGAATCTTTATTTGACTCGACTCTACCGCATTTTGTGATATGTTTCAACAGGTTGCTCCTTATTTTTTTATGGCATGACTCTATTGCCTCTTCTAAAAGCAACTCAAATGGTATGCACTGTACTTTACATACCCAATGCGATGAACTAAAATTTTATGTACAGTGTCTGGCATGTAATACTATGAGTATAGTTTCATGTAAAGTTCCCATGTTTTTTGAAGAAGTTTTTGAAATGCATCTATTTATATATTACTTCCACAAGACAAAATCCATCAAATAAGAGAAAAATTGTATATCAATCCTTTGTTGACATCAGTAATATATGATGCGTAGTCAATGTTAAAAAAAACATCGGGCAGTATTTCCGTCATTTAAAGTCCCATACCCCAGTTCTAATCTTTCTAATATAAGCCCATATTGATACTATGTTCTCTTCTCATTTATAGGAATTTGTACGAAAGCACATGATGTTAGCATTAATAATAACAGAAGATATTATTGCTTTTCCCATGGTAGAACTAAGAAGGTAAAGTCATGTAATCATGTGCTTACAATTTTATAAAATTTACACATTTGAAAACATTTCATTGTCAAAATCCATATTCATAAATCTATTGTATACACAAAAAATCCGAGATGCGAACTCTTTTTTATTTATTGAAATTTGACAAGGTAAATTACAGAAAATGCAGAGCTGGGAATGCTAATATGAAATGATGTTACCTTTATTTCATTGTACCATGGTTTTTCGTCAAAAGATTTATTTTATCTTTCATTTAACAATTTTCATTCATGTTTTGAACTTTTTGTATAAATGATGACATTTTACATACATTTTTGTATTTTTCTGTTTTTAAACTCCTTGGAGAGTGAACTGTCAAAACAAACGTTGTTTATTTACCTTTGTATCAATATTCAATGAATTTTGTGAAAACATGTGTGCAATCCCTTATACATATTTATATGCCTAAGACGCAGTTCAGTCATCTAATCTTTTTTTGGACACGCATCCATTGTTTGCAAGAGTGTGGAAGAGAAAACATTTAAATCATTAAAAATATACAAAAATTGGTTAAAAAAATTCCACAAAATTGAATAAACCGGGGAAAAAATTAGCCGGTTATCACGCATATATATATATACATATATATATATATATATATATATATATATATATATATATATATATATATATATATATATATATATATATATATATATATATATATATATATATATATATATATATATATATATAAGGGATATATATATATTCTTAAGGGATCACTGTGGCGCTGAGCAGTTTTTCGTTCCACCTATGCATAGCGAGAGCAACGGCCAGGTACAACGATTCCATTCAACACTGACGGAAATTGCTAGGTGTGTTAAGGCTCAACAGCACATAGACGACATGATATAACTCATACTTTTATCAACACTTAAGTACAATAATTCCGTACATTCTGTAACAAACAGAAAGCCAATAGACGTTCTAAATTCAGTACTACAACAAATTTCTGACGATATTAAAAAGAAGTTGAAAACAGCTCAGCATAAAACCCTAGAAACATGTAATGCGAATGCTTCCTCTCGGACCTTTCAGCCCGGCGAAAAGGTGTTTGTAAAGAGGAACAGAAGGTTAGAGAATAAATTTGATAAGTGGTACGTCGAGGGTACAATACAACAGTACCTTGGCACAACTGTTATAGTCGACGGGAAACGCGTCCATAAAAGTAATTTAAGATAAACTTTTCTCTCTTATAGATTGCTCCGGTCACTGACAGCATCGGTGTCACCAAAAATTGTGAACTACTCGGACGCATACTTTCTATCAATTTCGAATGGCCACACAGCAACGTACGAAAGCTACTCATACACGATACAGGGAACGAATCTGAAGGATTACGAATACATAATTAATGAAAATGAGGAACTATTTGAGCACTTTTCTGACCCCAGGGTAACGAACATCGTTAGGGAGCAAAACAAACAAATTCATAGACTGCTTCAAACACTCCGCATAAACAGACGGCACGCTCGAGCACTTGATTTTATTGGTTCAGCGCTCAAAGTCATTGCAGGAAGTCCAGACCACGCTGATTTCGAGCTACTTTCATCAAAAGAAGAATTGCTCATCCAGAACAACAATAGACAGACCAACATTAACTCCGCATTACAATACAAAATTAACGTACTTACCGAGAGAATTAAAGTATTAGAGGACACCAACAAAGCGTCTAATGTCGTGTGGTTGGATGAACTAATACTTCTCGAATTAATAACTGCAAGAAACGGGGATGTTGTTTTTTTCTTTTAACCAACTAGCCCTGTCTATTACGCTAGCAAAAGCAAATATTGTAAACCCAATAATAGATAATGTAGAAATTAAAAACATGCTTGAAAATGAAGGTGTACCAATAAGCGTAGATAACATACTAAAGTCTAGTAATATAAGCAATTTTCAAAACAATAATATTATATTCTATACCATTAAAGTACCTTTAATCACTAAATTTTGCAAGTATCTAAAAATATATCCAGTAGTACATCAAGACTCTGTCGTCAAATTATCCATAAATGAAGCAGCTCAATGCAACGGTCACAATACCCCAGTCATCAACTGTATCAAAGCAGGGGACGCCAACATCTGCAAGGTCACTTCGAACGACTGTCTATCTCGCTTATTGAACAACAGTACAGCAACATGCCCAACAGAGTCAAGCGACAACATACCTCACATTCAGGCCATAACGGATGGTGTAATGCTTTTAAACAACGTCCACAGCTCAAACATAACAGGCGCTGGTAACATAATGGTCGAAGGAACGGCAGTCATAACGTTTGAAACCAGTATAACCATAAATGGCACATTATTTTTCAATGCAAAACAAACTACCGAACTTCACCTCCAAAAACTCTTAACATAAATAACACGGGCCATGAAGTAAAACTGTCACTACCTTTTCTTCATAAGATCTACTCGAAGAACACTGATAATCTGGAGGCATTGAAGAATGAGATACAGTCGCATAGACTAGGATTCATATCATTTGCGACTATAATGGTGATACCATTCATCACATGGGCCTAGACGTTAAGGTAATTGCATCCCAGATAGCTAGTCGGTGCAGAGACGCCCCGTTTTAAAAGGGGGGGGGGGGACAGTCAACAGCGGGCAAGCTACTATTATTAAGTTAACCAACCTGTTAGTACTAACCTCATATCATTTTATTGTGAAATACTTACTATGCATTCTCGCATTACTTAAGCTGCCTGTGCGTAGCTAAAAGAATGCAAGTCTAAGACCATAGCCTCCTGCTCGTGGCTGTAACATAAATAGTTGTTTATTTGTATCACTAACCAAACCCATGAGAGAATGCTGACATATGCAACTCGCATGAGTACGAAATTGTTACTGTTAAGGGATGAAATTAATTGCAATAAACAGAATTGTTTCCACGACCGCATAGTACGGTCATAATTCTCGCATTTTACTTCATTGGGGTAATAACTGGCGCCCAACAAACGGTTAAAAGTTTTTTTTTTAAAAAAGTTTTTCTCAAAAAAAAAAAAAAGAAATAAATAAATAAATAACAAAGTCTTAAAAAAAAGTCCCAGCATAGGGAGGTAACAATGAGTTAACAATAAAATTGACAGAGAAAGTCCATATCAAACATAGAAGTCCATATCATTTGAAGGAAGTCCACATTGTACATCAGCCAAATATCAAACATAAAGAAGCAACTCACATCCAATTAGAAGAAAGTCCACATTGTACATCAGCCAAATATCAAACATAAAGAAGCAACTCACATCCAATTAGAAAGAAGTCCACATTGTACATCAGCCAAATATTAAGTTAGGAGATATCTACTTACGATGCTACTTATGTAAGTACCAATTTTCCAATTTCCAAGCATGTACAGCGTTCAATCCTTTTTGAGAAAAATTAAAAAAAAATTGAAGTTTCCCAATAAATGTAAAGAGCAAGAATATCATAAAGTATAAGTGTGCTTATTAAATTTCGAGAAGAACTTATTGTTCGTTTTTTTTTTCTTGACTGATTTATTAAGGGTTGGGGAACATGATATCGAGAGAGGAAATAGTTAGTCTAGTGTCTGCTTCGGTAGAAGCATTGACTGAGGAGTGGCAGAACCAACTAAGGGGGGTAAGCGAACAAATACAAGGGCTTAGACCACCTAAGGTCGAAGTTTATCAACCTGTTGCATTAGGCAACTACAGGGGCACATCTTTAGATCTGATTAAATCCGTATCCGAATTTAAAGGTGACATTAAAGCATACCCTGCCTGGAGGGAAGCTGCTCATTTTGCGATGAGTTATTACCTAGAGAATAAGGAAAATAACTATATTGCGACTGGCATTTTAAGAAACAAAATCACAGGGGCTGTCAATGACAAACTTTCTTCTTTCAACACGGTACTAAATTTTAGGCCATCATAGCTAGGCTAGACCAGTGTTTCGGTGACAAACGGTAACTAAAAGTGCTCGAAAACAAGCTGAGCATCTTAAGGCAGGGTGGGAAGTCAATATCTGACTTTTACGATCTAGTGGATCAACACTTGACGCTTATCATAAACAAGAACAAGATGAGTTATCCTAATAATGAAGATGTTTCAAGTGCTCTCAACGAGCGAGCGAGGGATAATTAAATTAAACGCCCATTAAGCGATATTTTGTTCTCCGCTAAACCTAGCATCTACCCACTGCATTGCCTACCGCCCAGGAATTAGAATCTGACCAAAGAGACAAAAGTTCGCCCGAATCTTTGCGATGGGCGACAAGCCTCGACCACAACAGCCCAGCAGCACACCACTACAAAGTTCACACCCAACGTTTCTAAGAAATAAGAATTTGCCAAATAACAATGGTCGAACGCAGTCAAACCAACCAATCCCAATGGTTGTCGACCCGGGTTCCTCCATGTTCAGACGTCATACAGCGTACAACAATCAACAACAAAATAACAACCATCGCAGCCAAAAGCAAAATTTGAAGAGAGAATTTCCGTTCTCTGGGAGAAGCACTCCCGTACAGAAAGCACAAAGAGTCAACCATATCGCTGATGATCTACAGGTAGATGACGACAAAATATATGAAAATAAAGAGATGTTGGATCTATAATCGCTCCAACCGACTACGAAGAAGAGGATGAGTTTGCTGCTGAAGAATTAAATTTTTTAGGCTAAAGCCCCAACTCCCATTTATAAAAAAGTCTATAGGGAGTAGGGAGTTGAAGTTCCTAATCGATACAAGAACATCAAAACATTTCATTAAACCAATAAGAAGCCTAGTCGGTGTAGTGCCACTTAAAAACACCTTTAATGTAAATTCGGTAAATTGCACCAACATAATAACCGAAAAGTGTGGTGTCGTCGTTTGCGGATATACCACAACTATTTTTATTCTTCCATCTCTGAAAAAAATTGATGGGATAATAGGCTACGCTGACCCAATCTACTCGAAATCATACCCGTATCCTGTACAAATGTCAGACTTTGTAAATAATGAAATAAAGTCACTACTCATAGACGGGATTATAAGGAAATCCTTCTCCCCTTACAACGCGCCTGTGCTTGTTTTTTGAAAAAAAGGTACCGTTGAATACGGTAACCCAAAACACAGAATGGTTATTGATTTCAAGAAATTAAATGATCACACTACGGACGACAAATATCCCATACCAAAGGTTCCAGTGATTTTGTCAAACCTGGGAAAGACAAGGCATTTCACTACACTCGATCTGAAATCTGGGTACCATCAAATCCTTCTGGCTGAAAACGACAGAAAGAAAACTGCTTTCAGTGTGAACAATGGTAAATATGAATTTTGTCTGTTGCCTTTCGGACTAAAAAATGCACCGAGCATTTTTCAAAGAACTATTGATGACATATTGAGGGAAGATATAGGCAAATCATGTCAAGTTTACATGGACGATATCATAATCTTCTCCCCCGATGAGAATAGCCACCTGAAACATATCAACAACATTTTAAAAAAGATCACAGAGGCCGGTATGAGAATATTGCTGGAAAAATGCAAATTTTTTAGAACTCAGGTTGAGTTCTTAGGGTTCATTGTGACCATTGACGGTATTAGAACCTGCCCACATAAAGTTAGGGACATTGAACAATTTAAAGAACCAAAAAGCCTTAAAAGCCTTAGATCATTTCTAGGACTATCAGGATTCTATAGGCAGTATATTAAAGATTACTCGAAAATAGCCAGACCCTTAACGAAATTTCTGCAAGATGATAATGGCCAAGTATCGGCGAGAAAATCAAAAAATGTTAAGATCGAATTTGACCAAGAAGCGCGGCATCATTTTACAGACTTCGAAAAATTCTATCGTCGGAAGATGTAATGCTGTCATATCCAGATTACAACAAGACGTTTGAACTGACAACAGATGCATTAGCCGTCGCTTAAGGGGCGGTGCTATCACAAGATGGACGACCCATAACCATGATATCGAGAGTATTGTCGAGAACTGAATGTGGCTATGCCACTAACGAAAGGGAAATGCTTACCATTATGTGGGCACTAAAGGAACTCCGACATTACCTTTATGGAGTTTCCGAAATTCGCATCTTCACTGATCACCAACCACTTACGTTCGCCATGTCGGAAAAGAATCCCAATTCAAAAATGAAAAGATGGTGCGCCTTTATTGAGGAATTCTCCCCAAAATTCTTTTATAAACCAGGTAAAGAAAACGTTGTGGCAGACGCTCTCTCAAGGCAATATATTAATAACCACTCGGACGATGACACGGTCCATAGTGAGGAGTCTCTGACAAACACTATAAGGACAATAAGGTACCCTGTAAACCAGTTTAAAAATCAATTATTAATATCAAAGCACGTGTCGTGTTCCAAAACACACAAAAATTATGTTTCAACGTCTACTACGCCATACGATCAACTACGACAATATTGACAGTTTATTAGAAATCTTAAGGGATGTTGTACAGCCAACACGAACAAATGCTATCTTATGCGACCTCCACACTCTAGCGGAAGTTCAGGATGTCATAGCCTTAAATTTGCCATCAACAAAGTTCGTTCATACGGAGAAAATTGTTATCGATGTTATAAGGGAAGAAAATCAAATTAACATAATAACCACCGAACACAATCGAACCCACAGATCGATGCAAGAAATTTTCGAATACTATTTCCCCGGCATAAAGAAGAGACTAAAAATCATAATCGCAAATTGCAAGATATGTAGGGAGAACAAGTACCAACGTAGACCAGCTAAGGTGGAAGTAGCCCCAACACCAATACCAGATTATCCCGGTCAAATCTTACACATGGACATATTGATTACTAATAAATCACATTTTTTAACTTGCATAGACAAGTTTTCGAAATTCGCCATAACAATTCCCATTGCTTCAAGAAATAGCGTGGATGTAAAAACAGCCCTACTACAAGTCGTTAGCAGATTCAAAGATGTGAAGTTAGTGGTGTCTGACAACGAAAGATCTTTTCAGTCGAATTTAATCAGTACCTTCTTAAGGGATCACTGTGGCGCTGAGCAGTTTTCGTTCCACCTATGCATAGCGAAAGCAACGACCAGGTAGAACGATTCCATTCAACACTGATGGAAATTGCTAGGTGTGTTAAGGCTCAACAGCACATAGACGTCATGATATAACTCATACTTTTATCAACACTAAAATACTATATTTCCGTACATTCTGTAATAAACAGAAAGCCAATAGACGTTCTAAATTCAGTATCACAACAAATTTCTGACGGTATTAAAAACTGGTTGAAAACAGCTCAGCATAAAACCCTACAAACATGTAATGTGAATGCTTCCTCTCAGACCTTTCAGCCCGGCGAAAAGGTGTTTGTAAAGAGGAATAGAAGGTTAGGGAATAAATTTGGTAAGTGGTACGTCGAGGGTACAATACAACAGGACCTTGGCACAACTGTTTTAGTCGACGGGAAACGCGTCCATAAAAGTAATTTAAGATAAACTTTTCTCTCTTATAGATTGCTCCGGTCACTGACAGCGTCGGTATCACCAAAAATTGTGAACTACTCGGACGCATACTTTATATCAATTTCGAATGGACACACAGCAACGTACGAAAGCTACTCATACATGATACACAGAACGAATCTGACGGATTACGAACGCATAATTAATGAAAATGAGGAACTATTTGAGCACAGCAAAACAAACAAATTCATAGACTGCTTCAAACACTCCGCATAAACAGACGGCACGCGCGAGCTCTTGATTTTATTGGCTCAGCGAAAAGTCAAAGTCAATTGCAGGAACTCCAGACCACGCTGATTTCGAGCTACTGTCATCAAAAGAAGACTTCCTCATCCAGAACAACAATAGACGGACCAACATGAACTCCGCGTTACAAGACAAAATTAACGAACATACCGAAAGAATTAACGTATTACAGGACACCAACAAAGCGTCTAATGTCGTGTGGTTGGATGAACTAATACTTCTCGAATTAATAACTGCAAGAAACGGGGATGCTGTTTTTTTCTTGAACCAACTAGCCCTGTCCATTACGCTAGCAAAAGCAAATATTGTAAACCCAATAGATAATGTAGAAATAAAAAACATGCTTGAAAATGAAGGTGTACCAATAAGCGTAGATAACATACTAAACTCCAGTAATATAAGCAATTTTCAAAACAATAATATTATATTCTATACCATTAAAGTACCTTTAATCACTAAATTTTGCAAGTATCTAAAAATATATCCAGTAGTACATCAAGACTCTGTCGTCAAATTATCCATCAATGAAGCAGCTCAATGCAGCGGTCACAATACCCCATTCATCAACTGTATCAAAGCAGGGGACGCCAACATCTGCAAGGTCACTTCGAACGACTGTCTATCTCACTTACTGAACAACAGTACAGCAACATGCCCAACAGAGTCAAGAGACAACATACCTCACATTCAGACCATAACGGATGGCGTAATTCTTTTAAACAACGTCCACAGCACAAACATAACGGACACTGGTAACATAATGGTCGAAGGAACGGCAGTCATAACGTTTGAAACCAATATAACCATAAATGGCACATTATTTTTCAATGCAAAACAAACTACCGAATGGATGGAACTTCACCCTCCAAAAACTCTTAACATAAATAACACGGGCCATGAAGTAAAACTGTCACTACCTTTTCTTTATAAGATCTACTTGAAGAACACTGATAATCTGGAGGCATTGAAGGATGAGACAGTCGCATAGACTATAATGGTGATACCATTCATCACATGGGCCATAATCCTTATACGCAGAAGAAGGAAAGAACCACTAGACGTTAAGGTAATTGCATCCCAGATAGCTAGTCGGTGCAGAGACGCCCCGTTTTAAAAAGGGGGGACAGTCAACAGCGGGCAAGCTACTATTAATAAGTTAACCAACCTGTTAGTATTAACCTCATATCATTTTATTGTGAAATACTTACTATGCATTCTCGCATTACTTAAGCTGCCTGCGCGTAGCTAAAAGTATGCAAGTCTAAGACCATAGCCTCCTGCGCGTGGTTGCAACATATGTAGTTGTTTATTTGTATCACTAAGCAAATCCGTGGAGAATGCTGACATGGTTGATGTTGAGGTATGAAATTAATTGCAATAAACAGAATTGTTTCCACGACCACTTGAAACATCTTCATTATTAGGATAACTCATCTTGTTCTTGTTTATGATAAGCGTCAAGTGTTGATCCACTAGATCGTAAAAGTCAGATTTTGACTTCCCACCCTGCCTTAAGATGCTCAGCTTGTTTTCGAGCACTTTTAGTGACCGTTTGTCACCGAAACACTGGTCTAGCCTAGCTATGATGGCCCTAAAATTTAGTACCGTGTTGAAAGAAGAAAGTTTGTCATTGACAGCCCTTGTGATTTTGTTTCTTAAAATGCCAGTCGCAATATAGTTATTTGCCTTATTTTCTAGGTAATAACTCATCGCAAAATGAGCAGCTTCCCTCCAGGCAGGGTATGCTTTAATGTCACCTTTAAATTCGGATATGGACTTAATCAGATCTAAAGATGTGCCCCTGTAGTTGCCTAATGCAACAGGTTGATAAACTTCGACCTTAGGTAGTCTAAGCCCTTGTATTTGTTCGCTTACCCCCCTTAGTTGGTTCTGCCACTCCTCAGTCAATGCTTCTACCGAAGCAAACACTAGACTAACTATTTCCTCTCTCGATATCATGTTCCCCAACCCTTAATAAAGCAGTCAAGAAAAAAATTAACAAAAAGTCCTTCTCGAAATTTAATAAGCACACTTATACTTTATGATATTCTTGCTCTTTACATTTATTGGGAATCTTCAATTTTTTTTTTAATTTTTCTCAAAAAGGATTAAACGCTGTACATGTTTGGAAATTGGAATATTGGTACTTATATAAGTAGCATCATAAGTAGATATCTCCTAACTTAATATTTGGCTGATGTACAATGTGGACTTCCTTCTAATTGGATGTGAGTTGCTTCCTTATGTTTGATATTTGGCTGATGTACAATGTGGACTTTCTTCTAATTGGATGTGAGTTGCTTCTTTATGTTTGATATTTGGCTGATGTACAATGTGGACTTTCTTCAAATTGGATCTGACCAAAGAGACAAAAGTTCGCCCGAATCTTTGCGATGGGCGACAATGCTCGAGAGTCTCGACCACAACAGCCCAGCAGCACACCACTACAAAGTTCACACCCAACGTTTCTAAGAAATAAGAATTTGCCAAATAACAATGGTCGAACGCAATCAAACCAACCAATCCCAATGGTTGTCGACCCGGGTTCCTCCATGCTCAGACGTCATACAGCGTACAACAATCAACAACAAAATAACAACCATCGCAGCCAAAAGCAAAATTTGAAGAGAGAATTTCCGTTCTCTGGGAGAAGCACTCCCGTACAGAAAGCACAAAGAGTCAACCATATCGCTGATGATCTACAGGTAGATGACGACGAAATATATGAAAATGAAGAGATGTTGGATCTATAATCGCTCCAACCGACTACGAAGAAGAGGATGAGTTTGCTGCTGAAGAATTAAATTTTTTAGGCTAAAGCCCCAACTCCCATTTATAAAAAAGTCTATAGGGAGTAGGGAGTTGAAGTTCCTAATCGATACAGGAACATCAAAACATTTCATTAAACCAATAAGAAGCCTAGTCGGTGTAGTGCCACTTAAAAACACCTTTAATGTAAATTCGGTAAATGGCACCAACATAATAACCGAAAAGTGTGGTGTCGTCGTTTGCGGATATACCACAACTATTTTTATTCTTCCATCTCTGAAAAAAATTGATGGGATAATAGGCTACGCTGACCCAATCTACTCGAAATCATACCCGTATCCTGTACAAATGTCAGACTTTGTAAATAATGAAATAAAGTCACTACTCATAGACGGGATTATAAGGAAATCCTTCTCCCCTTACAACGCGCCTGTGCTTGTTGTTTGAAAAAAAGGTATCGTTGAATACGGTAACCCAAAACACAGAATGGTTATTGATTTCAATAAATTAAATGATCACACTACGGACGACAAATATCCCATACCAAAGGTTCCAGTGATTTTGTCAAACCTGGGAAAGACAAGGCATTTCACTACACTCGATCTGAAATCTGGGTACAATCAAATCCTTCTGGCTGAAAACGACAGAAAGAAAACTGCTTTCAGTGTGAACAATGGTAAATATGAATTTTGTCTGTTGCCTTTCGGACTAAAAAATGCACCGAGCATTTTTCAAAGAACTATTGATGACATATTGAGGGAAGATATAGGCAAATCATGTCAAGTTTACATGGACGATATCACAATCTTCTCCCCCGATGAGAATAGCCACCTGAAACACATCAACAACATTTAAAAAAAGATCACAGAGGCCGGTATGAGAATATCGCTGGAAAAATGCAAATTTTTTAGAACTCAGGTTGAGTTCTTAGGGTTCATTGTGACCATTGACGGTATTAGAACCTGCCCACATAAAGTTAGGGACATTGAACAATTTAAAGAACCAAAAAGCCTTAAAAGCCTTAGATCATTTCTAGGACTATCAGGATTCTATAGGCAGTATATTAAAGATTACTCGAAAATAGCCAGACCCTTAACGAAATTTCTGCAAAGTGTTAATGGTCAAGTATCGGCGAGAAAATCAAAAAATGTTAAGATCGAATTTGACCAAGAAGCGCGGCATCATTTGACAGACTTCGAAAAATTCTATCGTCGGAAGATGTAATGCTGTCATATCCAGATTACAACAAGACGTTTGAACTGACAACAGATGCATTAGCCGTCGCTTAAGGGGCGGTGCTATCACAAGATGGACGACCCATAACCATGATATCGAGAGTATTGCCGAGAACTGAATGTGGCTATGCCACTAACGAAAGGGAAATGCTTACCATTATGTGGGCACTAAAGGAACTCCGACATTACCTTTATGGAGTTTCCGAAATTCGCATCTTCACTGATCACCAACCACTTACGTTCGCCATGTCGGAAAAGAATCCCAATTCAAAAATGAAAAGATGGTGCGCCTTTATTGAGGAATTCTCCCCAAAATTCTTTTATAAACCAGGTAAAGAAAACGTTGTGGCAGACGCTCTCTCAAGGCAATATATTAATAACCACTCGGACGATGACACGGTCCATAGTGAGGAGTCTCTGACAAACACTATAAGGACAATAAGGTACCCTGTAAACCAGTTTAAACATCAATTATTAATATCAAAGCACGCGTCGTGTTCCAAACACACACAAAATTATGTTTCAACGTCTACTACGCCATACGATTAACTACGACAATATTGACAGTTTATTAGAAATCTTAAGGGATGTTGTACAGCCAACACGAACAAATGCTATCTTATGCGACCTCCACACTCTAGCGAAAGTTCAGGATGTCATAGCCTTAAATTTGCCATAAACAAAGTTCGTTCATACGGAGAAAATTGTTATCGATGTTATAAGGGAAGAAAATCAAATTAACATAATAACCACCGAACACAATCGAACCCACAGATCGATGCAAGAAATTTTCGAATACTATTTCCCCGGCATAAAGAAGAGACTAAAAATCATAATCGCAAATTGCAAGATATGTAGGGAGAACAAGTACCAACGTAGACCAGCTAAGGTGGAAGTAGCCCCAACACCAATACCAGATTATCCCGGTCAAATCTTACACATGGACATATTGATTACTAATAAATCACATTTTTTAACTTGCATAGACAAGTTTTCGAAATTCGCCATAACAATTCCCATTGCTTCAAGAAATAGCGTGGATGTAAAAACAGCCCTACTACAAGTCGTTAGCAGATTCAAAGATGTGAAGTTAGTGGTGTCTGACAACGAAAGATCTTTTCAGTCGAATTTAATCAGTACCTTCTTAAGGGATCACTGTGGCGCTGAGCAGTTTTCGTTCCACCTATGCATAGCGAAAGCAACGACCAGGTAGAACGATTCCATTCAACACTGATGGAAATTGCTAGGTGTGTTAAGGCTCAACAGCACATAGACGTCATGATATAACTCATACTTTTATCAACACTAAAATACTATATTTCCGTACATTCTGTAATAAACAGAAAGCCAATAGACGTTCTAAATTCAGTATCACAACAAATTTCTGACGGTATTAAAAACTGGTTGAAAACAGCTCAGCATAAAACCCTACAAACATGTAATGTGAATGCTTCCTCTCAGACCTTTCAGCCCGGCGAAAAGGTGTTTGTAAAGAGGAATAGAAGGTTAGGGAATAAATTTGGTAAGTGGTACGTCGAGGGTACAATACAACAGGACCTTGGCACAACTGTTTTAGTCGACGGGAAACGCGTCCATAAAAGTAATTTAAGATAAACTTTTCTCTCTTATAGATTGCTCCGGTCACTGACAGCGTCGGTATCACCAAAAATTGTGAACTACTCGGACGCATACTTTATATCAATTTCGAATGGACACACAGCAACGTACGAAAGCTACTCATACATGATACACAGAACGAATCTGACGGATTACGAACGCATAATTAATGAAAATGAGGAACTATTTGAGCACAGCAAAACAAACAAATTCATAGACTGCTTCAAACACTCCGCATAAACAGACGGCACGCGCGAGCACTTGATTTTATTGGCTCAGCGAAAAGTCAAAGTCAATTGCAGGAACTCCAGACCACGCTGATTTCGAGCTACTGTCATCAAAAGAAGACTTCCTCATCCAGAACAACAATAGACAGACCAACATGAACTCCGCGTTACAAGACAAAATTAACGAACATACCGAAAGAATTAACGTATTACAGGACACCAACAAAGCGTCTAATGTCGTGTGGTTGGATGAACTAATACTTCTCGAATTAATAACTGCAAGAAACGGGGATGCTGTTTTTTTCTTGAACCAACTAGCCCTGTCCATTACGCTAGCAAAAGCAAATATTGTAAACCCAATAGATAATGTAGAAATAAAAAACATGCTTGAAAATGAAGGTGTACCAATAAGCGTAGATAACATACTAAACTCCAGTAATATAAGCAATTTTCAAAACAATAATATTATATTCTATACCATTAAAGTACCTTTAATCACTAAATTTTGCAAGTATCTAAAAATATATCCAGTAGTACATCAAGACTCTGTCGTCAAATTATCCATCAATGAAGCAGCTCAATGCAGCGGTCACAATACCCCAGTCATCAACTGTATCAAAGCAGGGGACGCCAACATCTGCAAGGTCACTTCGAACGACTGTCTATCTCACTTACTGAACAACAGTACAGCAACATGCCCAACAGAGTCAAGAGACAACATACCTCACATTCAGACCATAACGGATGGCGTAATTCTTTTAAACAACGTCCACAGCACAAACATAACGGACACTGGTAACATAATGGTCGAAGGAACGGCAGTCATAACGTTTGAAACCAATATAACCATAAATGGTATGAAATTAATTGCAATAAACAGAATTGTTTCCACGACCACTTGAAACATCTTCATTATTAGGATAACTCATCTTGTTCTTGTTTATGATAAGCGTCAAGTGTTGATCCACTAGATCGTAAAAGTCAGATTTTGACTTCCCACCCTGCCTTAAGATGCTCAGCTTGTTTTCGAGCACTTTTAGTGACCGTTTGTCACCGAAACACTGGTCTAGCCTAGCTGTGATGGCCCTAAAATTTAGTACCGTGTTGAAAGAAGAAAGTTTGTCATTGACAGCCCCTGTGATTTTGTTTCTTAAAATGCCAGTCGCAATATAGTTATTTTCCTTATTCTCTAGGTAATAACTCATCGCAAAATGAGCAGCTTCCCTCCAGGCAGGGTATGCTTTAATGTCACCTTTAAATTCGGATACGGATTTAATCAGATCTAAAGATGTGCCCCTGTAGTTGCCTAATGCAACAGGTTGATAAACTTCGACCTTAGGTAGTCTAAGCCCTTGTATTTGTTCGCTTACCCCCCTTAGTTGGTTCTGCCACTCCTCAGTCAATGCTTCTACCGAAGCAAACACTAGACTAACTATTTCCTCTCTCGATATCATGTTCCCCAACCCTTAATAAAGCAGTCAAGAAAAAAATTAACAAAAAGTCCTTCTCGAAATTTAATAAGCACACTTATACTTTATGATATTCTTGCTCTTTACATTTATTGGGAATCTTAATTTTTTTTTTAATTTTTCTCAAAAAGGATTAAACGCTGTACATGCTTGGAAATTGGAAAATTGGTACTTATATAAGTAGCATCATAAGTAGATATCTCCTAACTTAATATTTGGCTGATGTACAATGTGGGCTTTCTTCTAATTGGATGTGAGTTGCTTCTTTATGTTTGATATTTGGCTGATGTACAATGTGGACTTCCTTCAAATTGGATCTGACCAAAGAGACAAAAGTTCGCCCGAATCTTTGCGATGGGCGACAATGCTCGAGAGTCTCGACCACAACAGCCCAGTAGCACACCACTACAAAGTTCACACCCAACGTTTCTAAGAAATAAGAATTTGCCAAATAACAATGGTCGAACGCAATCAAACCAACCAATCCCAATGGTTGTCGACCCGGGTTCCTCCATGTTCAGACGTCATACAGCGTACAACAATCAACAACAAAATAACAACCATCGCAGCCAAAAGCAAATTTGAAGAGAGAATTTCCGTTCTCTGGGAGAAGCACTCCCGTACAGAAAGCACAAAGAGTCAACCATATCGCTGATGATCTACAGGTAGATGACGACGAAATATATGAAAATGAAGAGATGTTGGATCTATAATCGCTCCAACCGACTACGAAGAAGAGGATGAGTTTGCTGCTGAAGAATTAAATTTTTTAGGCTAAAGCCCCAACTCCCATTTATAAAAAAGTCTATAGGGAGTAGGGAGTTGAAGTTCCTAATCGATACAGGAACATCAAAACATTTCATTAAACCAATAAGAAGCCTAGTCGGTGTAGTGCCACTTAAAAACACCTTTAATGTAAATTCGGTAAATGGCACCAACATAATAACCGAAAAAAGACCATAGCCTCCTGCGCGTGGTTGTAACATATGTAGTTGTTTATTTGTATCACTAAGCAAATCCATGGAGAATGCTGACATGGTTGATGTTGAGGTATGAATTAATTGCAATAAACAGAATTCTTTCCACGACCACTTGAAACATCTTCATTATTAGGATAACTCATCTTGTTCTTGTTTATGATAAGCGTCAAGTGTTGATCCACTAGATCGTAAAAGTCAGATATTGACTTCCCACCCTGCCTTAAGATGCTCAGCTTGTTTTCGAGCACTTTTAGTGACCGTTTGTCACCGAAACACTGGTCTAGCCTAGCTATGATGGCCCTAAAATTTAGTACCGTGTTGAAAGAAGAAAGTTTGTCATTGACAGCCCCTGTGATTTTGTTTCTTAAAATGCCAGTCGCAATATAGTTATTTGCCTTATTTTCTAGGTAATAACTCATCGCAAAATGAGCAGCTTCCCTCCAGGCAGGGTATGCTTTAATGTCACCTTTAAATTCGGATACGGATTTAATCAGATCTAAAGATGTGCCCCTGTAGTTGCCTAATGCAACAGGTTGATAAACTTCGACCTTAGGTAGTCTAAGCCCTTGTATTTGTTCGCTTACCCCCCTTAGTTGGTTCTGCCACTCCTCAGTCAATGCTTCTACCGAAGCAAACACTAGACTAACTATTTCCTCTCTCGATATCATGTTCCCCAACCCTTAATAAAGCAGTCAAGAAAAAAATTAACAAAAAGTCCTTCTCGAAATTTAATAAGCACACTTATACTTTATGATATTCTTGCTCTTACATTTATTGGGAATTTTAATTTTTTTTTTTAATTTTTCTCAAAAAGGATTAAACGCTGTACATGTTTGGAAATTGGAATATTGGTACTTATATAAGTAGCATCATAAGTAGATATCTCCTAACTTAATATTTGGCTGATGTACAATGTGGACTTCCTTCTAATTGGATGTGAGTTGCTTCCTTATGTTTGATATGTGGCTGATGTACAATGTGGACTTTCTTCTAATTGGATGTGAGTTGCTTCTTTATGTTTGATATTTGGCTGATGTACAATGTGGACTTTCTTCAAATTGGATCTGACCAAAGAGACAAAAGTTCGCCCGAATCTTTGCGATGGGCGACAATGCTCGAGAGTCTCGACCACAACAGCCCAGCAGCACACCACTACAAAGTTCACACCCAACGTTTCTAAGAAATAAGAATTTGCCAAATAACAATGGTCGAACGCAATCAAACCAACCAATCCCAATGGTTGTCGACCCGGGTTCCTCCATGTTCAGACGTCATACAGCGTACAACAATCAACAACAAAATAACAACCATCGCAGCCAAAAGCAAAATTTGAAGAGAGAATTTCCGTTCTCTGGGAGAAGCACTCCCGTACAGAAAGCACAAAGAGTCAACCATATCGCTGATGATCTACAGGTAGATGACGACGAAATATATGAAAATGAAGAGATGTTGGATCTATAATCGCTCCAACCGACTACGAAGAAGAGGATGAGTTTGCTGCTGAAGAATTAAATTTTTTAGGCTAAAGCCCCAACTCCCATTTATAAAAAGTCTATAGGGAGTAGGGAATCGATACAGGAACATCAAAACATTTCATTAAACCAATAAGAAGCCTAGTCGGTGTAGTGCCACTTAAAAACACCTTTAATGTAAATTCGGTAAATGGCACCAACATAATAACCGAAAAGTGTGGTGTCGTCGTTTGCGGATATACCACAACTATTTTTATTCTTCCATCTCTGAAAAAAATTGATGGGATAATAGGCTACGCTGACCCAATCTACTCGAAATCATACCCGTATCCTGTACAAATGTCAGACTTTGTAAATAATGAAATAAAGTCACTACTCATAGACGGGATTATAAGGAAATCCTTCTCCCCTTACAACGCGCCTGTGCTTGTTGTTTGAAAAAAAGGTATCGTTGAATACGGTAACCCAAAACACAGAATGGTTATTGATTTCAATAAATTAAATGATCACACTACGGACGACAAATATCCCATACCAAAGGTTCCAGTGATTTTGTCAAACCTGGGAAAGACAAGGCATTTCACTACACTCGATCTGAAATCTGGGTACAATTAAATCCTTCTGGCTGAAAACGACAGAAAGAAAACTGCTTTCAGTGTGAACAATGGTAAATATGAATTTTGTCTGTTGCCTTTCGGACTAAAAAATGCACCGAGCATTTTTCAAAGAACTATTGATGACATATTGAGGGAAGATATAGGCAAATCATGTCAAGTTTACATGGACGATATCACAATCTTCTCCCCCGATGAGAATAGCCACCTGAAACACATCAACAACATTTAAAAAAAGATCACAGAGGCCGGTATGAGAATATCGCTGGAAAAATGCAAATTTTTTAGAACTCAGGTTGAGTTCTTAGGGTTCATTGTGACCATTGACGGTATTAGAACCTGCCCACATAAAGTTAGGGACATTGAACAATTTAAAGAACCAAAAAGCCTTAAAAGCCTTAGATCATTTCTAGGACTATCAGGATTCTATAGGCAGTATATTAAAGATTACTCGAAAATAGCCAGACCCTTAACGAAATTTCTGCAAAGTGTTAATGGCCAAGTATCGGCGAGAAAATCAAAAAATGTTAAGATCGAATTTGACCAAGAAGCGCGGCATCATTTGACAGACTTCGAAAAATTCTATCGTCGGAAGATGTAATGCTGTCATATCCAGATTACAACAAGACGTTTGAACTGACAACAGATGCATTAGCCGTCGCTTAAGGGGCGGTGCTATCACAAGATGGACGACCCATAACCATGATATCGAGAGTATTGCCGAGAACTGAATGTGGCTATGCCACTAACGAAAGGGAAATGCTTACCATTATGTGGGCACTAAAGGAACTCCGACATTACCTTTATGGAGTTTCCGAAATTCGCATCTTCACTGATCACCAACCACTTACGTTCGCCATGTCGGAAAAGAATCCCAATTCAAAAATGAAAAGATGGTGCGCCTTTATTGAGGAATTCTCCCCAAAATTCTTTTATAAACCAGGTAAAGAAAACGTTGTGGCAGACGCTCTCTCAAGGCAATATATTAATAACCACTCGGACGATGACACGGTCCATAGTGAGGAGTCTCTGACAAACACTATAAGGACAATAAGGTACCCTGTAAACCAGTTTAAACATCAATTATTAATATCAAAGCACGCGTCGTGTTCCAAACACACACAAAAATTATGTTTCAACGTCTACTACGCCATACGATTAACTACGACAATATTGACAGTTTATTAGAAATCTTAAGGGATGTTGTACAGCCAACACGAACAAATGCTATCTTATGCGACCTCCACACTCTAGCGAAAGTTCAGGATGTCATAGCCTTAAATTTGCCATAAACAAAGTTCGTTCATACGGAGAAAATTGTTATCGATGTTATAAGGGAAGAAAATCAAATTAACATAATAACCACCGAACACAATCGAACCCACAGATCGATGCAAGAAATTTTCGAATACTATTTCCCCGGCATAAAGAAGAGACTAAAAATCATAATCGCAAATTGCAAGATATGTAGGGAGAACAAGTACCAACGTAGACCAGCTAAGGTGGAAGTAGCCCCAACACCAATACCAGATTATCCCGGTCAAATCTTACACATGGACATATTGATTACTAATAATTATTTTAACTTGCATAGACAAGTTTTCGAAATTCGCCATAACAATTCCCATTGCTTCAAGAAATAGCGTGGATGTAAACGAACAAACAAACAGCCCTACTACAAGTCGTTAGCAGATTCAAAGATGTGAAGTTAGTGGTGTCTGACAACGAAAGATCTTTTCAGTCGAATTTAATCAGTACCTTCTTAAGGGATCACTGTGGCGCTGAGCAGTTTTCGTTCCACCTATGCATAGCGAAAGCAACGACCAGGTAGAACGATTCCATTCAACACTGATGGAAATTGCTAGGTGTGTTAAGGCTCAACAGCACATAGACGTCATGATATAACTCAAACTTTTATCAACACTAAAATACTATATTTCCGTACATTCTGTAATAAACAGAAAGCCAATAGACGTTCTAAATTCAGTATCACAACAAATTTCTGACGGTATTAAAAACTGGTTGAAAACAGCTCAGCATAAAACCCTACAAACATGTAATGTGAATGCTTCCTCTCAGACCTTTCAGCCCGGCGAAAAGGTGTTTGTAAAGAGGAATAGAAGGTTAGGGAATAAATTTGGTAAGTGGTACGTCGAGGGTACAATACAACAGGACCTTGGCACAACTGTTTTAGTCGACGGGAAACGCGTCCATAAAAGTAATTTAAGATAAACTTTTCTCTCTTATAGATTGCTCCGGTCACTGACAGCGTCGGTATCACCAAAAATTGTGAACTACTCGGACGCATACTTTATATCAATTTCGAATGGACACACAGCAACGTACGAAAGCTACTCATACATGATACACAGAACGAATCTGACGGATTACGAACGCATAATTAATGAAAATGAGGAACTATTTGAGCACAGCAAAACAAACAAATTCATAGACTGCTTCAAACACTCCGCATAAACAGACGGCACGCGCGAGCACTTGATTTTATTGGCTCAGCGAAAAGTCAAAGTCAATTGCAGGAACTCCAGACCACGCTGATTTCGAGCTACTGTCATCAAAAGAAGACTTGCTCATCCAGAACAACAATAGACAGACCAACATGAACTCCGCGTTACAAGACAAAATTAACGAACATACCGAAAGAATTAACGTATTACAGGACACCAACAAAGCGTCTAATGTCGTGTGGTTGGATGAACTAATACTTCTCGAATTAATAACTGCAAGAAACGGGGATGCTGTTTTTTTCTTGAACCAACTAGCCCTGTCCATTACGCTAGCAAAAGCAAATATTGTAAACCCAATAGATAATGTAGAAATAAAAAACAAGCTTGAAAATGAAGGTGTACCAATAAGCGTAGATAACATACTAAACTCCAGTAATATAAGCAATTTTCAAAACAATAATATTATATTCTATACCATTAAAGTACCTTTAATCACTAAATTTTGCAAGTATTTAAAAATATATCCAGTAGTACATCAAGACTCTGTCGTCAAATTATCCATCAATGAAGCAGCTCAATGCAGCGGTCACAATACCCCAGTCATCAACTGTATCAAAGCAGGGGACGCCAACATCTGCAAGGTCACTTCGAACGACTGTCTATCTCACTTACTGAACAACAGTACAGCAACATGCCCAACAGAGTCAAGCGACAACATACCTCACATTCAGACCATAACGGATGGCGTAATTCTTTTAAACAACGTCCACAGCACAAACATAACGGACGCTGGTAACATAATGGTCGAAGGAACGGCAGTCATAACGTTTGAAACCAATATAACCATAAATGGCACATTATTTTTCAATGCAAAACAAACTACCGAATGGATGGAACTTCACCCTCCAAAAACTCTTAACATAAATAACACGGGCCATGAAGTAAAACTGTCACTACCTTTTCTTTATAAGATCTACTTGAAGAACACTGATAATCTGGAGGCATTGAAGGATGAGATACAGTCGCATAGACTATAATGGTGATACCATTCATCACATGGGCCATAATCCTTATACGCAGAAGAAGGAAAGAACCACTAGACGTTAAGGTAATTGCATCCCAGATAGCTAGTCGGTGCAGAGACGCCCCGTTTTAAAAGGGGGGGACAGTCAACAGCGGGCAAGCTACTATTAATAAGTTAACCAACCTGTTAGTATTAACCTCATATCATTTTATTGTGAAATACTTACTATGCATTCTCGCATTACTTAAGCTGCCTGCGCGTAGCTAAAAGTATGCAAGTCTAAGACCATAGCCTCCTGCGCGTGGTTGCAACATATGTAGTTGTTTATTTGTATCACTAAGCAAATCCGTGGAGAATGCTGACATGGTTGATGTTGAGGTATGAAATTAATTGCAATAAACAGAATTGTTTCCACGACCACTTGAAACATCTTCATTATTAGGATAACTCATCTTGTTCTTGTTTATGATAAGCGTCAAGTGTTGATCCACTAGATCGTAAAAGTCAGATTTTGACTTCCCACCCTGCCTTAAGATGCTCAGCTTGTTTTCGAGCACTTTTAGTGACCATTTGTCACCGAAACACTGGTCTAGCCTAGCTATGATGGCCCTAAAATTTAGTACCGTGTTGAAAGAAGAAAGTTTGTCATTGACAGCCCCTGTGATTTTGTTTCTTAAAATGCCAGTCGCAATATAGTTATTTTCCTTATTCTCTAGGTAATAACTCATCGCAAAATGAGCAGCTTCCCTCCAGGCAGGGTATGCTTTAATGTCACCTTTAAATTCGGATACGGATTTAATCAGATCTAAAGATGTGCCCCTGTAGTTGCCTAATGCAACAGGTTGATAAACTTCGACCTTAGGTAGTCTAAGCCCTTGTATTTGTTCGCTTACCCCCCTTAGTTGGTTCTGCCACTCCTCAGTCAATGCTTCTACCGAAGCAAACACAAGACTAACTATTTCCTCTCTCGATATCATGTTCCCCAACCCTTAATAAAGCAGTCAAGAAAAAATTAACAAAAATTCCTTCTCGAAATTTAATAAGCACACTATGATATTCTTGCTCTTTACATTTATTGGGAATCTTCAATTTTTTTTTAATTTTTCTCAAAAAGGATTAAAAGCTGTACATGCTTGGAAATTGGAAAATTGGTACTTATATAAGTAGCATCATAAGTAGATATCTCCTAACTTAATATTTGGCTGATGTACAATGTGGACTTCCTTCTAATTGGATGTGAGTTGCTTCTTTATGTTTGATATTTGGCTGATGTACAATGTGGACTTTCTTCTAATTGGATGTGAGTTGCTTCTTTATGTTTGATATTTGGCTGATGTACAATGTGGACTTCCTTCAAATTGGATGTGAGTTGCTTCTTTATGTTTGATATGGACTTTCTCCGTCAATTTTATTGTTAACTCATTGTTACCTCCCTATGCTGGGATTTTTTTTAACACTTTGTTAGTTTTTTTTTTAGAGAAAAACTTTAACTTTCAATTATTAAGTCCCTATACTGGGATTTTTTTAACCGTTTGTTGGGCGCCAGTTTTTACCTCAATGAAGTAAAATGCGAGAGTTATGACCGTACTATGCAGTCGTGGAAACAATTCTGTTTATTGCAATTAATTTCATCCCTCAACAGAGGCGCAAAGCTAAGTTCAATACAATTTCGTACACATGCGAGTTGCATATGTCAGCATTCTCTCATGGGTTTGGTTAGTGATACAAATAAACAACTACTTATGTTACAGCCACGAGCAGGAGGCTATGGTCTTAGACTTGCATTCTTTTAGCTACGCACAGGCAGCTTAAGTAATGCGAGAATGCATAGTAAGTATTTCACAATAAAATGATATGAGGTTAGTACTAACAGGTTGGTTAACTTAATAATAGTAGCTTGCCCGCTGTTGACTGTCCCCCCCCCCCCCCCCCCCCCTTTTAAAACGGGGCGTCTCTGCACCGACTAGCTATCTGGGATGCAATTACCTTAACGTCTAGGCCCATGTGATGAATGGTATCACCATTATAGTCGCAAATGATATGAATCCTAGTCTATGCGACTGTATCTCATTCTTCAATGCCTCCAGATTATCAGTGTTCTTCGAGTAGATCTTATGAAGAAAAGGTAGTGACAGTTTTACTTCATGGCCCGTGTTATTTATGTTAAGAGTTTTTGGAGGGTGAAGTTCCATCCATTCGGTAGTTTGTTTTGCATTGAAAAATAATGTGCCATTTATGGTTATATTGGTTTCAAACGTTATGACTGCCGTTCCTTCGACCATTATGTTACCAGCGCCTGTTATGTTTGAGCTGTGGACGTTGTTTAAAAGAATTACACCATCCGTTATGGTCTGAATGTGAGGTATGTTGTCGCTTGACTCTGTTGGGCATGTTGCTGTACTGTTGTTCAATAAGCGAGATAGACAGTCGTTCGAAGTGACCTTGCAGATGTTGGCGTCCCCTGCTTTGATACAGTTGATGACTGGGGTATTGTGACCGTTGCATTGAGCTGCTTCATTGATGGATAATTTGACGACAGAGTCTTGATGTACTACTGGATATATTTTTAGATACTTGCAAAATTTAGTGATTAAAGGTACTTTAATGGTATAGAATATAATATTATTGTTTTGAAAATTGCTTATATTACTAGACTTTAGTATGTTATCTACGCTTATTGGTACACCTTCATTTTCAAGCATGTTTTAATTTCTACATTATCTATTATTGGGTTTACAATATTTGCTTTTGCTAGCGTAATGGACAGGGCTAGTTGGTTCAAGAAAAAAACAACATCCCCGTTTCTTGCAGTTATTAATTCGAGAAGTATTAGTTCATCCACCCACACGACATTAGACGCTTTGTAGGTGTCCTGTAATACGTTAATTCTTCGGTAAGTTACGTTAATTTTGTCTTGTGACGCGGAGTTCATGTTGGTCTGTTATTGTTGTTCTGGATGAGCAAGTCTTCTTTTGATGAAAGTAGCTTGAAATCAGCGTGGTCTGGAGTTCCTGCAATGACTTTGAGCGCTGAACCAATAAAATCAAGTGCTCGCGCGTGCCGTCTGTTTATGCGGCGTGTTTGAAGCAGTCTATGAATTTGTTTGTTTTGCTGTGCTCAAATAGTTCCTCATTTTCATTAATTATGCGTTCGTAATCCGTCAGATTCGTTCTGTGTATCATGTATGAGTAGCTTTCGACGTTGCTGTGTGTCCATTCGAAATTGATATAAAGTATGCGTCCGAGTAGTTCACAATTTTTAGTGACACCGATGCTGTCAGTGACCGGAGCAATCTATAAGAGAGAAAAGTTGATCTTAAATTACTTTTATGGACGCGTTTCCCGTCGACTAAAACAGTTGTGCCAAGGTCCTGTTGTATTGTACCCTCGACGTACCACTTACCAAATTTATTCCCTAACCTTCTGTTCCTCTTTACAAACACCTTTTCGCCGGGCTGAAAGGTCCGAGAGGAAGCATTCACATTACATGTTTGTAGGGTTTTATGCTGAGCTGTTTTCAACCAGTTTTTAATATCGTCAGAAATTTGTTGTGGTACTGAATTTAGAACGTCTATTGGCTTTCTGTTTATTACAGAATGTACGGAATTATTGTACTTTAGTGTTGATAAAAGTATGAGTTATATCATGACGTCTATGTGCTGTTGAGCCTTAACACACCTAGCAATTTCCATCAGTGTTGAATGGAATCGTTCTACCTGGCCGTTGCTTTCGCTATGCATAGGTAACGAAAAACTGCTCAGCGCCACAGTGATCCCTTAAGAAGGTACTGATTAAATTCGACTGAAAAGATCTTTCGTTGTCAGACACCACTAACTTCACATCTTTAAATCTGTTAACGACTTGTAGTAGGGCTGTTTTTACATCCACGCTATTTCTTGAAGCAATGGGAATTGTTATGGCGAATTTCGAAAACTTGTCTATGCAAGTTAAAAAATGTGATTTATTAGTAATCAATATGTCCATTTGTAAGATTTGACCGGGATAATCTGGTATTGGTGTTGGGGCTACTTCCACCTTAGCTGGTCTACGTTGGTACTTGTTATCCCTACATATCTTGCAATTATGATTTTTAGTCTCTTCTTTATGCCGGGGAAATAGTATTCGTCAATGATCTGTTCGAAATTTTCTTGCATCGATCTGTGGGCTCGATTGTGTTCGGTGCTTATTATGTTAATTTGATCTTCATTCCCTTATAACATCGATAACAATTTTCTCCGTATGAACGAACTTTGTTGATGGCAAATTTAAGGCTATGACATCCTGAACTTCCGCTAGAGCGTGGAGGTCGCATAAGATAGATAGATAAGATACCATTTGTTCGTGTTGGCTGTACAACATACCTTAAGATTTCTAATAAACTGTCAGTATTGTTGTAGTTGATCGTATGGCGTAGTAGACGTTGAAGCATAATTTTTGTGTGTTTTGGAACAAGACGCGTGCTTTGATATTAATAATTGATTTTTATACTGGTTTACAGGGTACCTTATTGTCCTTATAGTGTTTGTCAGAGACTCCTCACTATGGACCGTGTCATCGTCCGAGTGGTTATTAATATATTGCCTTGAGAGAGCGTCTGCCACAACGTTTTCTTTACCTGGTTTATAAAAGAATTTTGGGGAGAATTCCTCAATAAAGGCGCACCATCTTTTCATTTTTGAATTGGGATACTTTTTCGACATGGCCAACGTAAGTGGTTGGTGGTCAGTTAAGATGCGAATTTCGGAAAATCCATAAAGGTAATGTCGGAGTTCCTTCAGTGCCCACATAATGGTAAGCATTTCCCTTTCGTTAGTGGCATAGCCACATTTAGTTCTCGACAATACTCTCGATATCATGGTTATGGGTCGTCGATCCTGTGATAGCACCGCCCCTAAAGCGACGGCTGATGCATCTGTTGTCAGTTCAAACGTCTTGTTGTAATCTGGATATGACAGCATTACATCTTCCGACGATAGAATTTTTCGAAGTCTGTCAAATGATGCCCGCGCTTCTTGGTCAAATATTGGCCATTATCACCTTGCAGAAATTTCGTTCAGGGTCTGGCTATTTTCGAGTAATCTTCCCTCAATATGTAATCAATAGTCCTTTGAAAAATGCTCGGTGCATTTTTTAGTCCGAAAGGCAACAGACAAAATTCATATTTACCATTGTTCACACTGAAAGCAGTTTTCTTTCTGTCGTTTTCAGCCAGAAGGATTTGATGGTACCCAGATTTCAGATCGAGTGTAGTGAAATGCCTTGACTTTCCCAGGTTTGACAAAATCATTGGAACCTTTGGTATGGGATATTTGTCGTTCGTAGTGTGATCATTTAATTTATTGAAATCAATAACTATTCTGTGTTTTGGGTTACCGTATTCAACGGTACCTTTTTTCAAACAACAAGCACAGGCGCATTGTAAGGGGAGAAGGATTTCCTTATAATCCCGTCTATGAGTAGTGACTTTATTTCATTATCTACAAAGTCTGACATTTGTACAGGATACGGGTATGTTTTCGAGTAGATTGGTTCAACATCTTTTGTTGAAATAGTGGCCTCTACACTAGTGTTGTACGGTAGTGCTCGATTAGGGTCAGCAAATGCTTGTCGATTGTCTTTTAACACTGCATCAAAATCTTCTCTATCTTTTTCGGGGACTGATGTTTTATCGATATTTAAAAAGTTTATCTGATGCTGACTTTTCTAAACAAGAGGGGTTTTATTTATTTTATATGTTATAATGTTACTTCTAGTGTCGATTACGTTTATTTTTCCCAAAAAATCGTAGCCTATTTTCCCATCAAAATTTTTCAGAGATTGAAGAATAAAAAATGTTGTGGTATATCCGAAAACGACCACACCACACTTTTCGGTTATTATGTTGGTGCCATTTATCGAATTTACATTAAAGGTGTTTTTAAGTCGGCACTACACCGACTAGGCTGCTTATTGGTTTAATGAAATTTTTTGATGTTCCTGTATCGATTAAGAACTTCAACTCCCTACTCCCTATAGACTTTTTTATAAATGGGAGTTGGGGCTTTAGTCTAAAAAAAATTAATTCTTCAGCAACAAACTCATCCTTTTCTTCGTAGTCGGTTGGAGCGATTATAGATCCAACATCTCTTCTTTTTCATATATTTCGTCGTCATCTACGTGTAGATCATCAGCGATATGGTTGACTCTTTGTGCTTTCTGTATGGGAGCGCTTCTCCCAGAGAACGGAAACTCTCTCTTCAAATTTTGCTTTTGGCTGCAATGGTTGTTATTTTGTTGTTAATTGTTGTACGCTGTATGACGTCTGAACATGGAGGAACCCGGGTCGACATCTATTGGGATTGGTTGGTTTGATTGCGTTCTACCATTGTTATTTGGCAAATTCTTATTTCTTAGAAACGTTGGGTGTGAAATTTGTAGTGGTGTGCTGCTGGGCTGTTGTGGTCGAGACACTCGAGCATTGTCGCCCATCGCAAAGATTCGGGCAAACTCTGGCCTCTTTTGGTCAGATTCTAATTCCTGGGCGGTAGCCAATGCAGTGGGTAGATCGTACTAGATCGTAAAAGTCAGATATTGACTTCCCTCCCTGCCTTAAGATGCTCAGCTTGTTTTCGAGCACTTGTAGTGACCGTTTGTCACCGAAACACTGGTCTAGCCTAGCTATGATGGCCCTAAAATTTAGTACCGTGTTGAAAGAAGAAAGTTTGTCATTGGCAGCCCCTGTGATTTTGTTTCTTCAAATGCCAGTAGCAATATAGTTATTTGCCTTATTCTCTAGGTAATAACTCATCGCAAAATAAGCAGCTTCCCTCCAGGCAGGGTATGCTTTAATATCACCTTTAAATTCGGATACGGATTTAATCAGATCTAAAGATGTGCCCCTGTAGTTGCCTAATGCAACAGGTTGATAAACTTCGACCTTAGGTGGTCTAAGCCCTTGTATTTGTTCGCTTACCCCCCTTAGTTGGTTCTGCCACTCCTCAGTCAATGCTTCTACCGAAGCAGACACTAGACTAACTATTTCCTCTCTCGATATCATGTTCCCCAACCCTTAATAAATCAGTCAAGAAAAAAAAACGAACAATAAGTCCTTCTCGAAATTTAATAAGCACACTTATACTTTATGACATTCTTGCTCTTTACATTTATTGGGAAACTTCAATCTTTTTCTTTTAATTTTTCTCAAAAAGGAAAAAGGAAAATTCATTGGTACTTACATAAGTAGCATCATAAGTAGATATCTCCTAACTTAATATTTGGCTGATGTACAATGTGGACTTCCTTCTAATTTGATGTGAGTTGCTTCTTTATGTTTGATATTTGGCTGATGTACATGTGGACTTCCTTCAAATTGGATGTGAGTTGCTTCTTTATGTTCTTTATGTAAGTTATTTCTCCGAATTGGATGATTACTTGGCTCTTTATGGGTTGATGCTTTCTCTTCAAATGTTTTTTTTTTTTTAATTCAGTGTCAATTTTTACGTTCTTTGCTGTTGCGATTCTTTAGTTTTGTTTAAATTTTTTTATGTCAATATTATTGTTAACTCATTGTTACCTCCCTATGCTGGGATTTTTACACTTGTTAGTTTTTGTTTTTTAGAGAAAAACTTTAACCTTCAATTGTTAAGTCCCTGTACTGGGATTTTTTTTAACCGTTTGCTGTGCGCCAGTTATTACCTCAATGAAGTAAAATGCGAGAATTATGACCGTACTATGCGGTCGTGGAAACAATTATGTTTATTGCAATTAATTTCATCCCTCAGCAGAGGCGCAAAGCTAAGTTCAATACAATTTCGAACCCATGCGAGTTGCATATGTCAGCATTCTCTCATGGGTTTGGTTAGTGATACAAATAAATAACTACTTATGTTACAGCCACGCGCAGGAGGCTATGGTCTTAGACTTGCATTCCTTTAGCAGGCAGCTTAAGTAATGCAAGAATGCATAGTAAGAATGCAATAGTAGTAACACTGGTCTAGCCTAGCTATGATGGCCCTAAAATTTAGTACCGTGTTGAAAGAAGAAAGTTTGTCATTGACAGCCCCTGTGATTTTGTTTCTTAAAATGCCAGTCGCAATATAGTTATTTTCCTTATTCTCTAGGTAATAACTCATCGCAAAATGAGCAGCTTCCCTCCAGGCAGGGTATGCTTTAATGTCACCTTTAAATTCGGATACGGATTTAATCAGATCTAAAGATGTGCCCCTGTAGTTGCCTAATGCAACAGGTTGATAAACTTCGACCTTAGGTAGTCTAAGCCCTTGTATTTGTTCGCTTACCCCTCTTAGTTGGTTCTGCCACTCCTTAGTCAATGCTTCTACCGAAGCAAACACTAGAGTAACTACTTCCTCTCTCGATATCATGTTCCCCAACCCTTAATAAAGCAGTCAAGAAAAAAATTAACAAAAGTCCTTCTCGAAATTTAATAAGCACACTTATACTTTATGATATTCTTGCTCTTTACATTTATTGGGAATCTTCAATTTTTTTTAATTTTTCTCAAAAAGGATTAAACGCTGTACATGCTTGGAAATTGGAAAATTGGTACTTATATAAGTAGCATCATAAGTAGATATCTCCTAACTTAATATTTGGCTGATGTACAATGTGGACTTCCTTCAAATTGGATCTGACCAAAGAGACAAAAGTTCGCCCGAATCTTTGCGATGGGCGACAATGCTCGAGAGTCTCGACCACAACAGCCCAGCAGCACACCACTACAAAGTTCACACCCAACGTTTCTAAGAAATAAGAATTTGCCAAATAACAATGGTCGAACGCAATCAAACCAACCAATCCCAATGGTTGTCGACCCGGGTTCCTCCATGTTCAGACGTCATACAGCGTACAACAATCAAAAACAAAATAACAACCATCGCAGCCAAAAGCAAAATTTGAAGAGAGAATTTCCGTTCTCTGGGAGAAGCACTCCCGTACAGAAAGCACAAAGAGTCAACCATATCGCTGATGATCTACAGGTAGATGACGACGAAATATATGAAAATGAAGAGATGTTGGATCTATAATCGCTCCAACCGACTACGAAGAAAAGGATGAGTTTGCTGCTGAAGAATTAAATTTTTTAGGCTAAAGCCCCAACTCCCATTTATAAAAAAGTCTATAGGGAGTAGGGAGTTGAAGTTCCTAATCGATACAGGAACATCAAAACATTTCATTAAACCAATAAGAAGCCTAGTCGGTGTAGTGCCACTTAAAAACACCTTTAATGTAAATTCGGTAAATGGCACCAACATAATAACCGAAAAAAGACCATAGCCTCCTGCGCGTGGTTGTAACATATGTAGTTGTTTATTTGTATCACTAAGCAAATCCATGGAGAATGCTGACATGGTTGATGTTGAGGTATGAAATTAATTGCAATAAACAGAATTCTTTCCACGACCACTTGAAACATCTTCATTATTAGGATAACTCATCTTGTTCTTGTTTATGATAAGCGTCATTTTTCATTTTTGAATTGGGATACTTTTTCGACATGGCCAACGTAAGTGGTTGGTGGTCAGTTAAGATGCGAATTTCGGAAAATCCATAAAGGTAATGTCGGAGTTCCTTCAGTGCCCACATAATGGTAAGCATTTCCCTTTCGTTAGTGGCATAGCCACATTTAGTTCTCGACAATACTCTCGATATCATGGTTATGGGTCGTCGATCCTGTGATAGCACCGCCCCTAAAGCGACGGCTGATGCATCTGTTGTCAGTTCAAACGTCTTGTTCTAATCTGGATATGACAGCATTACATCTTCCGACGATAGAATTTTTCGAAGTCTGTCAAATGATGCCCGCGCTTCTTGGTCAAATATTTGGCCATTATCACCTTGCAGAAATTTCGTTCAGGGTCTGGCTATTTTCGAGTAATCTTTAATATACTGCCCATAGAATCCTGATAGTCCTAGAAATGATCTAAGGCTATTAAGGCTTTTTGTTTCTTCAAATTGTTCAATGTCTCTAACTTTATCTGGGCAGGTTATAATACCGTCAATGGTCACAATGAACCCTAAGAACTCAACCTGAGTTCTAAAAAATTTGCATTTTTCCAGCGATATTCTCATACCGGCCTCTGTGATCTTTTTTTAAATGTTGTTGATGTGTTTCAGGTGGCTATTCTCATCGGGGGAGAAGATTGTGATATTATCCATGTAAACTTGACATGATTTGCCTATATCTTCCCTCAATATGTAATCAATAGTCCTTTGAAAAATGCTCGGTGCATTTTTTAGTCCGAAAGGCAACAGACAAAATTCATATTTACCATTGTTCACACTGAAAGCAGTTTTCTTTCTGTCGTTTTCAGCCAGAAGGATTTGATGGTACCCAGATTTCAGATCGAGTGTAGTGAAATGCCTTGTCTTTCCATTCATTGGAACCTTTGGTATGGGATATTTGTCGTTCGTAGTGTGATCATTTAATTTATTGAAATCAATAACTATTCTGTGTTTTGGGTTACCGTATTCAACGGTACCTTTTTTTCAAACAACAAGCACAGGCGCATTGTAAGGGGAGAAGGATTTCCTTATAATCCCGTCTATGAGTAGTGACTTTATTTCATTATCTACAAAGTCTGACATTTGTACAGGATACGGGTATGTTTTCGAGTAGATTGGTTCAACATCTTTTGTTGAAATAGTGGCCTCTACACTAGTGTTGTACGGTAGTGCTCGATTAGGGTCAGCAAATGCTTTTCGATTGTCTTTTAACACTGCATCAAAATCTTCTCTATCTTTTTCTGGGACTGGTGTTTTATCGATATTTAAAAGTTTATCTGATGCTGACTTTTCTAAACAAGAGGGGTTTTATTTATTTTATATGTTATAATGTTACTTCTAGTGTCGATTACGTTTATTTTTCCCAAAAAATCGTAGCCTATTTTCCCATCAAAATTTTTCAGAGATTGAAGAATAAAAAATGTTGTGGTATATCCGAAAACGACCACACCACACTTTTCGGTTATTATGTTGGTGCCATTTATCGAATTTACATTAAAGGTGTTTTTAAGTGGCACTACACCGACTAGGCTGCTTATTGGTTTAATGAAATTTTTTGATGTTCCTGTATCGATTAAGAACTTCAACTCCCTACTCCCTATAGACTTTTTTATAAATGGGAGTTGGGGCTTTAGTCTAAAAAAATTAATTCTTCAGCAACAAACTCATCCTTTTCTTCGTAGTCGGTTGGAGCGATTATAGATCCAACATCTCTTCATTTTCATATATTTCGTCGTCATCTACGTGTAGATCATCAGCGATATGGTTGACTCTTTGTGCTTTCTGTATGGGAGCGCTTCTCCCAGAGAACGGAAACTCTCTCTTCAAATTTTGCTTTTGGCTGCAATGGTTGTTATTTTGTTGTTAATTGTTGTACGCTGTATGACGTCTGAACATGGAGGAACCCGGGTCGACATCTATTGGGATTGGTTGGTTTGATTGCGTTCTACCATTGTTATTTGGCAAATTCTTATTTCTTAGAAACGTTGGGTGTGAACTTTGTAGTGGTGTGCTGCTGGGCTGTTGTGGTCGAGACTCTCGAGCATTGTCGCCCATCGCAAAGATTCGGGCGAACTTTTGTCTCTTTGGTCAGATCCAATTTGAAGAAAGTCCACATTGTACATCAGCCAAATATCAAACATAAAGAAGCAACTCACATCCAATTAGAAGAAAGTCCACATTGTACATCAGCCAAATATCAAACATAAAGAAGCAACTCACATCCAATTAGAAGGAAGTCCACATTGTACATCAGCCAAATATTAAGTTAGGAGATATCTACTTATGATGCTACTTATATAAGTACCAATTTTCCAATTTCCAAGCATGTACAGCGTTTAATCCTTTTTGAGAAAAATTAAAAAAAAAATTGAAGATTCCCAATAAATGTAAATTAAATTTCGAGAAGGACTTTTTGTTAATTTTTTCTTGACTGCTTTATTAAGGGTTGGGGAACATGATATCGAGAGAGGAAATAGTTAGTCTAGTGTTTGCTTCGGTAGAAGCATTGACTGAGGAGTGGCAGAACCAACTAAGGGGGGTAAGCGAACAAATACAAGGGCTTAGACTACCTAAGGTCGAAGTTTATCAACCTGTTGCATTAGGCAACTACAGGGGCACATCTTTAGATCTGATTAAATCCGTATCCGAATTTAAAGGTGACATTAAAGCATACCCTGCCTGGAGGGAAGCTGCTCATTTTGCGATGAGTTATTACCTAGAGAATAAGGAAAATAACTATATTGCGACTGGCATTTTAAGAAACAAAATCACAGGGGCTGTCAATGACAAACTTTCTTCTTTCAACACGGTACTAAATTTTAGGGCCATCATAGCTAGGCTAGACCAGTGCTTCGGTGACAAACGGTCACTAAAAGTGCTCGAAAACAAGCTGAGCATCTTAAGGCAGGGTGGGAAGTCAATATCTGACTTTACGATCTAGTGGATCAACACTTGACGCTTATCATAAACAAGAACAAGATGAGTTATCCTAATAATGAAGATGTTTCAAGTGGTCGTGGAAACAATTCTGTTTATTGCAATTAATTTCATACCTCAACATCAACCATGTCAGCATCCTCCATGGATTTGCTTAGTGATACAAATAAACAACTACATATGTTACAACCACGCGCAGGAGGCTATGGTCTTAGACTTGCATTCTTTTAGCTACGCGCAGGCAGCTTAAGTAATGCGAGAATGCATATTAAGTATTTCACAATAAAATGATATGAGGTTAATACTAAAAGGTTGGTTAACTTATTAATAGTAGCTTGCCCGCTGTTGACTGTCCCCCCTTTTTAAAACGGGGCGTCTCTGCACCGACTAGCTATCTGGGATGCAATTACCTTAACGTCTAGTGGTTCTTTCCTTCTTCTGCGTATAAGGATTATGGCCCATGTGATGAATGGTATCACCATTATAGTCTATGCGACTGTATCTCATCCTTCAATGCCTCCAGATTATCAGTGTTCTTCAAGTAGATCTTATAAAGAAAAGGTTGTGACAGTTTTACTTCATGGCCCGTGTTATTTATGTTAAGAGTTTTTGGAGGGTGAAGTTCCATCCATTCGGTAGTTTGTTTTGCATTGAAAAATAATGTGCCATTTATGGTTATATTGGTTCCTTCGACCATTATGTTACCAGTGTCCGTTATGTGTGTGCTGTGGACGTTGTTTAAAAGAATTACGCCATCCGTTATGGTCTGAATGTGAGGTATGTTGTCGCTTGACTCTGTTGGGCATGTTGCTGTACTGTTGTTCAGTAAGTGAGATAGACAGCCGTTCGAAGTGACCTTGCAGATGTTGGCGTCCCCTGCTTTGATACAGTTGATGACTGGGGTATTGTGACCGCTGCATTGAGCTGCTTCATTGATGGATAATTTGACGACAGAGTCTTGATGTACTACTGGATATATTTTTAGATACTTGCAAAATTTAGTGATTAAAGGTACTTTAATGGTACAGAATATAATATTATTGTTTTGAAAATTGCTTATATTACTAGACTTTAGTATGTTATCTACGCTTATTGGTACACCTTCATTTTCAAGCATGCTTTTAATTTCTACATTATCTATTATTGGGTTTACAATATTTGCTTTTGCTAGCGTAATGGACAGGGCTAGTTGGTTCAAGAAAAAAACAACATCCCCGTTTCTTGCAGTTATTAATTCGAGAAGTATTAGTTCATCCACCCACACGACATTAGACGCTTTGTAGGTGTCCTGTAATACGTTAATTCTTTCGGTAAGTTCGTTAATTTTGTCTTGTGACGCGGAGTTCATGTTGGTCTGTTTATTGTTGTTCTGGATGAGCAAGTCTTCTTTTGATGAAAGTAGCTTCGAAATCAGCGTGGTCTGGAGTTCCTGCAATGACTTTGAGCGCTGAACCAATAAAATCAAGTGCTCGCGCGTGCCGTCTGTTTATGCGGCGTGTTTGAAGCAGTCTATGAATTTGTTTGTTTTGCTGTGCTCAAATAGTTCCTCATTTTCATTAATTATGCGTTCGTAATCCGTCAGATTCGTTCTGTGTATCATGTATGAGTAGCTTTCGACGTTGCTGTGTGTCCATTCGAAATTGATATAAAGTATGCGTCCGAGTAGTTCACAATTTTTGGTGACACCGACGCTGTCAGTGACCGGAGCAATCTATAAGAGAGAAAAGTTGATCTTAAATTACTTTTATGGACGCGTTTCCCGTCGACTAAAACAGTTGTGCCAAGGTCCTGTTGTATTGTACCCTCGACGTACCACTTACCAAATTTATTCCCTAACCTTCTGTTCCTCTTTACAAACACCTTTTCGCCGGGCTGAAAGGTCCGAGAGGAAGCATTCACATTACATGTTTGTAGGGTTTTATGCTGAGCTGTTTTCAACCAGTTTTTACTATCGTCAGAAATTTGTTGTGGTACTGAATTTAGAACGTCTATTGGCTTTCTGTTTATTACAGAATGTACGGAATTATTGTACTTTAGTGTTGATAAAAGTATGAGTTATATCATGACGTCTATGTGCTGTTGAGCCTTAACACACCTAGCAATTTCCATCAGTGTTGAATGGAATCGTTCTACCTGGCCGTTGCTTTCGCTATGCATAGGTAACGAAAAACTGCTCAGCGCCACAGTGATCCCTTAAGAAGGTACTGATTAAATTCGACTGAAAAGATCTTTCGTTGTCAGACACCACTAACTTCACATCTTTAAATCTGTTAACGACTTGTAGTAGGGCTGTTTTTACATCCACGCTATTTCTTGAAGCAATGGGAATTGTTATGGCGAATTTCGAAAACTTGTCTATGCAAGTTAAAAAATGTGATTTATTAGTAATCAATATGTCCATTTGTAAGATTTGACCGGGATAATCTGGTATTGGTGTTGGGGCTACTTCCACCTTAGCTGGTCTACGTTGGTACTTGTTATCCCTACATATCTTGCAATTTGCGATTATGATTTTTAGTCTCTTCTTTATGCCGGGGAAATAGTATTCGTCAATGATCTGTTCGAAATTTTCTTGCATCGATCTGTGGGCTCGATTGTGTTCGGTGGTTATTATGTTAATTTGATCTTCTTCCCTTATAACATCGATAACAATTTTCTCCGTATGAACGAACTTTGTTGATGGCAAATTTAAGGCTATGACATCCTGAACTTCCGCTAGAGCGTGGAGGTCGCATAAGATAGATAGATAAGATACCATTTGTTCGTGTTGGCTGTACAACATCCCTTAAGATTTCTAATAAACTGTCAGTATTGTTGTAGTTGATCGTATGGCGTAGTAGACGTTGAAGCATAATTTTTGTGTGTTTTGGAACAAGACGCGTGCTTTGATATTAATAATTGATTTTATACTGGTTTACAGGGTACCTTATTGTCCTTATAGTGTTTGTCAGAGACTCCTCACTATGGACCGTGTCATCGTCCGAGTGGTTATTAATATATTGCCTTGAGAGAGCGTCTGCCACAACGTTTTCTTTACCTGGTTTATAAAAGAATTTTGGGGAGAATTCCTCAATAAAGGCGCACCATCTTTTCATTTTTGAATTGGGATACTTTTTCGACATGGCCAACGTAAGTGGTTGGTGGTCAGTTAAGATGCGAATTTCGGAAAATCCATAAAGGTAATGTCGGAGTTCCTTCAGTGCCCACATAATGGTAAGCATTTCCCTTTCGTTAGTGGCATAGCCACATTTAGTTCTCGACAATACTCTCGATATCATGGTTATGGGTCGTCGATCCTGTGATAGCACCGCCCCTAAAGCGACGGCTGATGCATCTGTTGTCAGTTCAAACGTCTTGTTGTAATCTGGATATGACAGCATTACATCTTCCGACGATAGAATTTTTCGAAGTCTGTCAAATGATGCCCGCGCTTCTTGGTCAAATATTTGGCCATTATCACCTTGCAGAAATTTCGTTCAGGGTCTGGCTATTTTCGAGTAATCTTCCCTCAATATGTAATCAATAGTCCTTTGAAAAATGCTCGGTGCATTTTTTAGTCCGAAAGGCAACAGACAAAATTCATATTTACCATTGTTCACACTGAAAGCAGTTTTCTTTCTGTCGTTTTCAGCCAGAAGGATTTGATGGTACCCAGATTTCAGATCGAGTGTAGTGAAATGCCTTGACTTTCCCAGGTTGACAAATCATTGGAACCTTTGGTATGGGATATTTGTCGTTCGTAGTGTGATCATTTAATTTATTGAAATCAATAACTATTCTGTGTTTTGGGTTACCGTATTCAACGGTACCTTTTTTTCAAACAACAAGCACAGGCGCATTGTAAGGGGAGAAGGATTTCCTTATAATCCCGTCTATGAGTAGTGACTTTATTTCATTATCTACAAAGTCTGACATTTGTACAGGATACGGGTATGTTTTCGAGTAGATTGGTTCAACATCTTTTGTTGAAATAGTGGCCTCTACACTAGTGTTGTACGGTAGTGCTCGATTAGGGTCAGCAAATGCTTGTCGATTGTCTTTTAACACTGCATCAAAATCTTCTCTATCTTTTTCGGGCACTGATGTTTTATCGATATTTAAAAAGTTTATCTGATGCTGTCTTTTCTAAACAAGAGGGGTTTTATTTATTTTATATGTTATAATGTTACTTCTAGTGTCGATTACGTTTATTTTTCCCAAAAAATCGTAGCCTATTTTCCCATCAAAATTTTCAGAGATTGAAGAATAAAAAATGTTGTGGTATATCCGAAAACGACCACACCACACTTTTCGGTTATTATGTTGGTGCCATTTATCGAATTTACATTAAAGGTGTTTTTAAGTCGCACTACACCGACTAGGCTGCTTATTGGTTTAATGAAATTTTTTGATGTTCCTGTATCGATTAAGAACTTCAACTCCCTACTCCCTATAGACTTTTTTATAAATGGGAGTTGGGGCTTTAGTCTAAAAAAATTAATTCTTCAGCAACAAACTCATCCTTTTCTTCGTAGTCGGTTGGAGCGATTATAGATCCAACATCTCTTCATTTTCATATATTTCGTCGTCATCTACGTGTAGATCATCAGCGATATGGTTGACTCTTTGTGCTTTCTGTATGGGAGCGCTTCTCCCAGAGAACGGAAACTCTCTCTTCAAATTTTGCTTTTGGCTGCAATGGTTGTTATTTTGTTGTTAATTGTTGTACGCTGTATGACGTCTGAACATGGAGGAACCCGGGTCGACATCTATTGGGATTGGTTGGTTTGATTGCGTTCTACCATTGTTATTTGGCAAATTCTTATTTCTTAGAAACGTTGGGTGTGAAATTTGTAGTGGTGTGCTGCTGGGCTGTTGTGGTCGAGACACTCGAGCATTGTCGCCCATCGCAAAGATTCGGGCAAACTCTGGCCTCTTTTGGTCAGATTCTAATTCCTGGGCGGTAGCCAATGCAGTGGGTAGATCGCTAGCTTTAGCGGAGAACAAAATATTGCTTAATGGACTTTTAAGTCCGGAAATAAAAACACGTAATGCATTATCCCTCGCTCGCTCGTTGAGAGCACTTGAAACATCTTCATTATTAGGATAACTCATCTTGTTCTTGTTTATGATAAGCGTCAAGTGTTGATCCACTAGATCGTAAAAGTCAGATATTGACTTCCCACCCTGCCTTAAGATGCTCAGCTTGTTTTCGAGCACTTGTAGTGACCGTTTGTCACCGAAACACTGGTCTAGCCTAGCTATGATGGCCCTAAAATTTAGTACCGTGTTGAAAGAAGAAAGTTTGTCATTGGCAGCCCCTGTGATTTTGTTTCTTCAAATGCCAGTAGCAATATAGTTATTTGCCTTATTCTCTAGGTAATAACTCATCGCAAAATAAGCAGCTTCCCTCCAGGCAGGGTATGCTTTAATATCACCTTTAAATTCGGATACGGATTTAATCAGATCTAAAGATGTGCCCCTGTAGTTGCCTAATGCAACAGGTTGATAAACTTCGACCTTAGGTGGTCTAAGCCCTTGTATTTGTTCGCTTACCCCCCTTAGTTGGTTCTGCCACTCCTCAGTCAATGCTTCTACCGAAGCAGACACTAGACTAACTATTTCCTCTCTCGATATCATGTTCCCCAACCCTTAATAAATCAGTCAAGAAAAAAAAACGAACAATAAGTCCTTCTCGAAATTTAATAAGCACACTTATACTTTATGACATTCTTGCTCTTTACATTTATTGGGAAACTTCAATCTTTTTCTTTTAATTTTTCTCAAAAAGGAAAAAGGAAAATTCATTGGTACTTACATAAGTAGCATCATAAGTAGATATCTCCTAACTTAATATTTGGCTGATGTACAATGTGGACTTCCTTCTAATTTGATGTGAGTTGCTTCTTTATGTTTGATATTTGGCTGATGTACATGTGGACTTCCTTCAAATTGGATGTGAGTTGCTTCTTTATGTTCTTTATGTAAGTTATTTCTCCGAATTGGATGATTACTTGGCTCTTTATGGGTTGATGCTTTCTCTTCAAATGTTTTTTTTTTTTTAATTCAGTGTCAATTTTTACGTTCTTTGCTGTTGCGATTCTTTAGTTTTGTTTAAATTTTTTTATGTCAATATTATTGTTAACTCATTGTTACCTCCCTATGCTGGGATTTTTTAACACTTTGTTAGTTTTTTGTTTTTTAGAGAAAAACTTTAACCTTCAATTGTTAAGTCCCTGTACTGGGATTTTTTTTAACCGTTTGCTGTGCGCCAGTTATTACCTCAATGAAGTAAAATGCGAGAATTATGACCGTACTATGCGGTCGTGGAAACAATTATGTTTATTGCAATTAATTTCATCCCTCAGCAGAGGCGCAAAGCTAAGTTCAATACAATTTCGAACCCATGCGAGTTGCATATGTCAGCATTCTCTCATGGGTTTGGTTAGTGATACAAATAAATAACTACTTATGTTACAGCCACGCGCAGGAGGCTATGGTCTTAGACTTGCATTCCTTTAGCAGGCAGCTTAAGTAATGCAAGAATGCATAGTAAGAATGCAATAGTAGTAACACTGGTCTAGCCTAGCTATGATGGCCCTAAAATTTAGTACCGTGTTGAAAGAAGAAAGTTTGTCATTGACAGCCCCTGTGATTTTGTTTCTTAAAATGCCAGTCGCAATATAGTTATTTTCCTTATTCTCTAGGTAATAACTCATCGCAAAATGAGCAGCTTCCCTCCAGGCAGGGTATGCTTTAATGTCACCTTTAAATTCGGATACGGATTTAATCAGATCTAAAGATGTGCCCCTGTAGTTGCCTAATGCAACAGGTTGATAAACTTCGACCTTAGGTAGTCTAAGCCCTTGTATTTGTTCGCTTACCCCTCTTAGTTGGTTCTGCCACTCCTCAGTCAATGCTTCTACCGAAGCAAACACTAGAGTAACTACTTCCTCTCTCGATATCATGTTCCCCAACCCTTAATAAAGCAGTCAAGAAAAAAATTAACAAAAAGTCCTTCTCGAAATTTAATAAGCACACTTATACTTTATGATATTCTTGCTCTTTACATTTATTGGGAATCTTCAATTTTTTTTAATTTTTCTCAAAAAGGATTAAACGCTGTACATGCTTGGAAATTGGAAAATTGGTACTTATATAAGTAGCATCATAAGTAGATATCTCCTAACTTAATATTTGGCTGATGTACAATGTGGACTTCCTTCAAATTGGATCTGACCAAAGAGACAAAAGTTCGCCCGAATCTTTGCGATGGGCGACAATGCTCGAGAGTCTCGACCACAACAGCCCAGCAGCACACCACTACAAAGTTCACACCCAACGTTTCTAAGAAATAAGAATTTGCCAAATAACAATGGTCGAACGCAATCAAACCAACCAATCCCAATGGTTGTCGACCCGGGTTCCTCCATGTTCAGACGTCATACAGCGTACAACAATCAAAAACAAAATAACAACCATCGCAGCCAAAAGCAAAATTTGAAGAGAGAATTTCCGTTCTCTGGGAGAAGCACTCCCGTACAGAAAGCACAAAGAGTCAACCATATCGCTGATGATCTACAGGTAGATGACGACGAAATATATGAAAATGAAGAGATGTTGGATCTATAATCGCTCCAACCGACTACGAAGAAAAGGATGCGTTTGCTGCTGAAGAATTAAATTTTTTAGGCTAAAGCCCCAACTCCCATTTATAAAAAAGTCTATAGGGAGTAGGGAGTTGAAGTTCCTAATCGATACAGGAACATCAAAACATTTCATTAAACCAATAAGAAGCCTAGTCGGTGTAGTGCCACTTAAAAACACCTTTAATGTAAATTCGGTAAATGGCACCAACATAATAACCGAAAAAAGACCATAGCCTCCTGCGCGTGGTTGTAACATATGTAGTTGTTTATTTGTATCACTAAGCAAATCCATGGAGAATGCTGACATGGTTGATGTTGAGGTATGAAATTAATTGCAATAAACAGAATTCTTTCCACGACCACTTGAAACATTTTCATTATTAGAATAACTCATCTTGTTCTTGTTTATGATAAGCGTCAAGTGTTGATCCACTAGATCGTAAAAGTCAGATATTGACTTCCCGCCCTGCCTTAAGATGCTCAGCTTGTTTTCGAGCACTTTTAGTTACCGTTTGTCACCGAAACACTGGTCTAGCCTAGCTATGATGGTCCTAAAATTTAGTACCGTGTTGAAAGAAGAAAGTTTGTCATTAACAGCCCCTGTGATTTTGTTTCTTAAAATGCCAGTCGCAATATAGTTATTTTCCTTATTCTCTAGGTAATAACTCATCGCAAAATGAGCAGCTTCCCTCCAGGCAGGGTATGCTTCAATGTCACCTTTAAATTCGGATACGGATTTAATCAGATCTAAAGATGTGCCCCTGTAGTTGCCTAATGCAACAGGTTGATAAACTTCGACCTTAGGTAGTCTAAGCCCTTGTATTTGTTCGCTTACCCCCCTTAGTTGGTTCTGCCACTCCTCAGTCAATGCTTCTACCGAAGCAAACACTAGACTAACTATTTCCTCTCTCGATATCATGTTCCCCAACCCTTAATAAAGCAGTCAAGAAAAAAATTAACAAAAAGTCCTTCTCGAAATTTAAAAAGCACACTTATACTTTATGATATTCTTGCTCTTTACATTTATTGGGAATCTTCAATTTTTTTTTTAATTTTTCTCAAAAAGGATTAAACGCTGTACATGCTTGGAAATTGGAAAATTGTACTTATATAAGTAGCATCATAAGTAGATATCTCCTAACTTAATATTTGGCTGATGTACAATGTGGACTTCCTTCAAATTGAATCTGACCAAAGAGACAAAAGTTCGCCCGAATCTTTGCGATGGGCGACAATGCTCGAGAGTCTCGACCACAACAGCCCAGCAGCACACCACTACAAAGTTCACACCCAACGTTTCTAAGAAATAAGAATTTGCCAAATAACAATGGTCGAACGCAATCAAACCAACCAATCCCAATGGTTGTCGACCCGGGTTCCTCCATGTTCAGACGTCATACAGCGTACAACAATCAACAACAAAATAACAACCATCGCAGCCAAAAGCAAAATTTGAAGAGAGAATTTCCGTTCTCTGGGAGAAGCACTCCCGTACAGAAAGCATAAAGAGTCAACCATATCGCTGATGATCTACAGGTAGATGACGACGAAATATATGAAAATGAAGAGATGTTGGATCTATAATCGCTCCAACCGACTACGAAGAAGTCTATAGGGAGTAGGGAGTTGAAGTTCCTAATCGATACAGGAACATCAAAACATTTCATTAAACCAATAAGAAGCCTAGTCGGTGTAGTGCCACTTAAAAACACCTTTAATGTAAATTCGGTAAATGGCACCAACATAATAACCGAAAAGTGTGGTGTCGTCGTTTGCGGATATACCACAACTATTTTTATTCTTCCATCTCTGAAAAAAATTGATGGGATAATAGGCTACGCTGACCCAATCTACTCGAAATCATACCCGTATCCTGTACAAATGTCAGACTTTGTAAATAATGAAATAAAGTCACTACTCATAGACGGGATTATAAGGAAATCCTTCTCCCCTTACAACGCGCCTGTGCTTGTTGTTTGAAAAAAAGGTACCGTTGAATACGGTAACCCAAAACACAGAATGGTTATTGATTTCAAGAAATTAAATGATCACACTACGGACGACAAATATCCCATACCAAAGGTTCCAGTGATTTTGTCAAACCTGGGAAAGACAAGACATTTCACTACACTCGATCTGAAATCTGGGTACCATCAAATCCTTCTGGCTGAAAACGGCAGAAAGAAAACTGCTTTCAGTGTGAACAATGGTAAATATGAATTTTGTCTGTTGCCTTTCGGACTAAAGAATGCACCGAGCATTTTTCAAAGAACTATTGATGACATATTGAGAGAAGATATAGGCAAATCATGTCAAGTTTACATGGACGATATCATAATCTTCTCCCCCGATGAGAATAGCCACCTGAAACATATCAACAACATTTTAAAAAAGATCACAGAGGCCGGTATGAGAATATCGCTGGAAAAATGCAATTTTTTTAGAACTCAGGTTGAGTTCTTAGGGTTCATTGTGACCATTGACGGTATTAGAACCTGCCCACATAAAGTTAGGGACATTGAACAATTTAAAGAACCAAAAGCCTTAAAAGCCTTAGATCATTTCTAGGACTATCAGGATTCTATAGGCAGTATATTAAAGATTACTCGAAAATAGCCAGACCCTTAACGAAATTTCTGCAAAGTGATAATGGCCAAGTATCGGCGAGAAAATCAAATAATGTTAAGATCGAATTTGACCAAGAAGCGCGGCATCATTTGACAGACTTCGAAAAATTCTATCGTCGGAAGATGTAATGCTGTCATATCCAGATTACAACAAGACGTTTGAACTGACAACAGATGCATTAGCCGTCGCTTAAGGGGCGGTGCTATCACAAGATGGACGACCCATAACCATGATATCGAGAGTATTGTCGAGAACTGAATGTGGCTATGCCACTAACGAAAGGGAAATGCTTACCATTATGTGGGCACTAAAGGAACTCCGACATTACCTTTATGGAGTTTCCGAAATTCGCATCTTCACTGATCACCAACCACTTACGTTCGCCATGTCGGAAAAGAATCCCAATTCAAAAATGAAAAGATGGTGCGCCTTTATTGAGGAATTCTCCCCAAAATTCTTTTATAAACCAGGTAAAGAAAACGTTGTGGCAGACGCTCTCTCAAGGCAATATATTAATAACCACTCGGACGATGACACGGTCCATAGTGAGGAGTCTCTGACAAACACTATAAGGACAATAAGGTACCCTGTAAACCAGTTTAAAAATCAATTATTAATATCAAAGCACGCGTCGTGTTCCAAAACACACAAAATTATGTTTCTACGTCTACTACGCCATACGATTAACTACGACAATATTGACAGTTTATTAGAAATCTTAAGGGATGTTGTACAGCCAACACGAACAAATGCTATCTTATGCGACCTCCACACTCTAGCGGAAGTTCAGGATGTCATAGCCTTAAATTTGCCATAAACAAAGTTCGTTCATACGGAGAAAATTGTTATCGATGTTATAAGGGAAGAAGATCAAATTAACATAATAACCACCGAACACAATCGAGCCCACAGATCGATGCAAGAAATTTTCGAATACTATTTCCCCGGCATAAAGAAGAGACTAAAAATCATAATCGCAAATTGCAAGATATGTAGGGAGAACAAGTACCAACGTAGACCAGCTAAGGTGGAAGTAGCCCCAACACCAATACCAGATTATCCCGGTCAAATCTTACACATGGACATATTGATTACTAATAAATCACATTTTTTAACTTGCATAGACAAGTTTTCGAAATTCGCCATAACAATTCCCATTGCTTCAAGAAATAGCGTGGATGTAAAAACAGCCCTACTACAAGTCGTTAGCAGATTCAAAGATGTGAAGTTAGTGGTGCCTGACAACGAAAGATCTTTTCAGTCGAATTTAATCAGTACCTTCTTACGGGATCACTGTGGCGCTGAGCAGTTTTTCGTTCCACCTATGCATAGCGAAAGCAACGACCAGGTAGAACGATTCCATTCAACACTGATGGAAATTGCTAGGTGTGTTAAGGCTCAACAGCACATAGACGTCATGATATAACTCATACTTTTATCAACACTAAAGTACAATAATTCCGTACATTCTGTAATAAACAGAAAGCCAATAGACGTTCTAAATTCAGTACCACAACAAATTTCTGACGATATTAAAAACTGGTTGAAAACAGCTCAGCATAAAACCCTACAAACATGTAATGTGAATGCTTCCTCTCGGACCTTTCAGCCCGGCGAAAAGGTGTTTGTAAAGAGGAACAGAAGGTTAGGGAATAAATTTGGTAAGTGGTACGTCGAGGGTACAATACAACAGGACCTTGGCACAACTGTTTTAGTCGACGGGAAACGCGTCCATAAAAGTAATTTAAGATCAACTTTTCTCTCTTATAGATTGCTCCGGTCACTGACAGCGTCGGTGTCACCAAAAATTGTGAACTACTCGGACGCATACTTTATATCAATTTCGAATGGACACACAGCAACGTCGAAAGCTACTCATACATGATACACAGAACGAATCTGACGGATTACGAACGCATAATTAATGAAAATGAGGAACTATTTGAGCACAGCAAAACAAACAAATTCATAGCCTGCTTCAAACACGCCGCATAAACAGACGGCACGCGCGAGCACTTGATTTTATTGGTTCAGCGCTCAAAGTCATTGCAGGAACTCCAGACCACGCTGATTTCGAGCTACTTTTATCAAAAGAAGACTTGCTCATCCAGAACAACAATAAACAGACCAACATGAACTCCGCGTCACAAGACAAAATTAACGAACTTACCGAAAGAATTAACGTATTACAGGACACCTACAAAGCGTCTAATGTCGTGTGGGTGGATGAACTAATACTTCTCGAATTAATAAATGCAAGAAACGGGGATGTTGTTTTTTTCTTGAACCAACTAGCCCTGTCCATTACGCTAGCAAAAGCAAATATTGTAAACCCAATAATAGATAATGTAGAAATTAAAAACATGCTTGAAAATGAAGGTGTACCAATAAGCGTAGATAACATACTAAAGTCTAGTAATATAAGCAATTTTCAAAACAATAATATTATATTCTATACCATTAAAGTACCTTTAATCACTAAATTTTGCAAGTATCTAAAAATATATCCAGTAGTACATCAAGACTCTGTCGTCAAATTATCCATCAATGAAGCAGCTCAATGCAACGGTCACAATACCCCAGTCATCAACTGTATCAAAGCAGGGGACGCCAACATCTGCAAGGTCACTTCGAACGACTGTCTATCTCGCTTATTGAACAACAGTACAGCAACATGCCCAACAGAGTCAAGCGACAACATACCTCACATTCAGACCATAACGGATGGTGTAATTCTTTTAAACAACGTCCACAGCTCAAACATAACAGGCGCTGGTAACATAATGGTCGAAGGAACGGCAGTCATAACGTTTGAAACCAATATAACCATAAATGGCACATTATTTTTCAATGCAAAACAAACTACCGAACTTCACCTCCAAAAACTCTTAACATAAATAACACGGGCCATGAAGTAAAACTGTCACTACCTTTTCTTCATAAGATCTACTCGAAGAACATTGATAATCTGGAGGCATTGAAGAATGAGATACAGTCGCATAGACTAGGATTCATATCATTTGCGACTATAATGGTGATACCATTCATCACATGGGCCTAGACGTTAAGGTAATTGCATCCCAGATAGCTAGTCGGTGCAGAGACGCCCCGTTTTAAAAGGGGGGGGGGGACAGTCAACAGCGGGCAAGCTACTATTATTAAGTTAACCAACCTGTTAGTACTAACCTCATATCATTTTATTGTGAAATACTTACTATGCATTCTCGCATTACTTAAGCTGCCTGTGCGTAGCTAAAAGAATGCAAGTCTAAGACCATAGCCTCCTGCTCGTGGCTGTAACATAAGTAGTTGTTTATTTGTATCACTAACCAAACCCATGAGAGAATGCTGACATATGCAACTCGCATGTGTACGAAATTGTATTGAACTTAGCTTTGCGCCTCTGTTGAGGGATGAAATTAATTGCAATAAACAGAATTGTTTCCACGACTGCATAGTACGGTCATAACTCTCGCATTTTACTTCATTGAGGTAAAAACTGGCGCCCAACAAACGGTTAAAAAAATCCCAGTATAGGGACTTAATAATTGAAAGTTAAAGTTTTTCTCTAAAAAAAAACTAACAAAGTGTTAAAAAAAAATCCCAGCATAGGGAGGTAACAATGAGTTAACAATAAAATTGACGGAGAAAGTCCATATCAAACATAAAGAAGCAACTCACATCCAATTTGAAGGAAGTCCACATTGTACATCAGCCAAATATCAAACATAAAGAAGCAACTCACATCCAATTAGAAGAAAGTCCACATTGTACATCAGCCAAATATCAAACATAAAGAAGCAACTCACATCCAATTAGAAGGAAGTCCACATTGTACATCAGCCAAATATTAAGTTAGGAGATATCTACTTATGATGCTACTTATATAAGTACCAATTTTCCAATTTCTAAGCATGTACAGCGTTTAATCCTTTTTGAGAAAAATTAAAAAAAAATTGAAGATTCCCAATAAATGTAAAGAGCAAGAATATCATAAAGTATAAGTGTGCTTATTAAATTTCGAGAAGGACTTTTTGTTAATTTTTTTCTTGACTGCTTTATTAAGGGTTGGGGAACATGATATCGAGAGAGGAAATAGTTAGTCTAGTGTTTGCTTCGGTAGAAGCATTGACTGAGGAGTGGCAGAACCAACTAAGGGGGGTAAGCGAACAAATACAAGGGCTTAGACTACCTAAGGTCGAAGTTTATCAACCTGTTGCATTAGGCAACTACAGGGGCACATCTTTAGATCTGATTAAATCCGTATCCGAATTTAAAGGTGACATTAAAGCATACCCTGCCTGGAGGGAAGCTGCTCATTTTGCGATGAGTTATTACCTAGAGAATAAGGAAAATAACTATATTGCGACTGGCATTTTAAGAAACAAAATCACAGGGGCTGTCAATGACAAACTTTCTTCTTTCAACACGGTACTAAATTTTAGGGCCATCATAGCTAGGCTAGACCAGTGTTTCGGTGACAAACGGTCACTAAAAGTGCTCGAAAACAAGCTGAGCATCTTAAGGCAGGGTGGGAAGTCAATATCTGACTTTTACGATCTAGTGGATCAACACTTGACGCTTATCATAAACAAGAACAAGATGAGTTATCCTAATAATGAAAATGTTTCAAGTGGTCGTGGAAACAATTCTGTTTATTGCAATTAATTTCATACCTCAACATCAACCATGTCAGCATCCTCCATGGATTTGCTTAGTGATACAAATAAACAACTACATATGTTACAACCACGCGCAGGAGGCTATGGTCTTAGACTTGCATTCTTTTAGCTACGCGCAGGCAGCTTAAGTAATGCGAGAATGCATATTAAGTATTTCACAATAAAATGATATGAGGTTAATACTAAAAGGTTGGTTAACTTATTAATAGTAGCTTGCCCGCTGTTGACTGTCCCCCCTCTTTAAAACGGGGCGTCTCTGCACCGACTAGCTATCTGGGATGCAATTACCTTAACGTCTATTGGTTCTTTCCTTCTTCTGCGTATAAGGATTATGGCCCATGTGATGAATGGTATCACCATTATAGTCGCAAATGATATGAATCCTAGTCTATGCGACTGTATCTCATCCTTCAATGCCTCCAGATTATCAGTGTTCTTCAAGTAGATCTTATAAAGAAAAGGTAGTGACAGTTTTACTTCATGGCCCGTGTTATTTATGTTAAGAGTTTTTGGAGGGTGAAGTTCCATCCATTCGGTAGTTTGTTTTGCATTGAAAAATAATGTGCCATTTATGGTTATATTGGTTCCTTCGACCATTATGTTACCAGTGTCCGTTATGTGTGTGCTGTGGACGTTGTTTAAAAGAATTACACCATCCGTTATGGTCTGAATGTGAGGTATGTTGTCGCTTGACTCTGTTGGGCATGTTGCTGTACTGTTGTTCAGTAAGTGAGATAGACAGCCGTTCGAAGTGACCTTGCAGATGTTGGCGTCCCCTGCTTTGATACAGTTGATGACTGGGGTATTGTGACCGCTGCATTGAGCTGCTTCATTGATGGATAATTTGACGACAGAGTCTTGATGTACTACTGGATATATTTTTAGATACTTGCAAAATTTAGTGATTAAAGGTACTTTAATGGTACAGAATATAATATTATTGTTTTGAAAATTGCTTATATTACTAGACTTTAGTATGTTATCTACGCTTATTGGTACACCTTCATTTTCAAGCATGTTTTTAATTTCTACATTATCTATTATTGGGTTTACAATATTTGCTTTTGCTAGCGTAATGGACAGGGCTAGTTGGTTCAAGAAAAAAACAACATCCCCGTTTCTTGCAGTTATTAATTCGAGAAGTATTAGTTCATCCACCCACACGACATTAGACGCTTTGTAGGTGTCCTGTAATACGTTAATTCTTTCGGTAAGTTCGTTAATTTTGTCTTGTGACGCGGATTTTATGTTGGTCTGTTTATTGTTGTTCTGGATGAGCAAGTCTTCTTTTGATGAAAGTAGCTCGAAATCAGCGTGGTCTGGAGTTCCTGCAATGACTTTGAGCGCTGAACCAATAAAATCAAGTGCTCGCGCTTGCCGTCTGTTTATGCGGCGTGTTTGAAGCAGTCTATGAATTTGTTTGTTTTGCTGTGCTCAAATAGTTCCTCATTTTCATTAATTATGCGTTCGTAATCCGTCAGATTCGTTCTGTGTATCATGTATGAGTAGCTTTCGACGTTGCTGTGTGTCCATTCGAAATTGATATAAAGTATGCGTCCGAGTAGTTCACAATTTTTGGTGACACCGACGCTGTCAGTGACCGGAGCAATCTATAAGAGAGAAAAGTTGATCTTAAATTACTTTTATGGACGCGTTTCCCGTCGACTAAAACAGTTGTGCCAAGGTCCTGTTGTATTGTACCCTCGACGTACCACTTACCAAATTTATTCCCTAACCTTCTATTCCTCTTTACAAACACCTTTTCGCCGGGCTGAAAGGTCTGAGAGGAAGCATTCACATTACATGTTTGTAGGGTTTTATGCTGAGCTGTTTTCAACCAGTTTTTAATACCGTCAGAAATTTGTTGTGATACTGAATTTAGAACGTCTATTGGCTTTCTGTTTATTACAGAATGTACGGAAATATAGTATTTTAGTGTTGATAAAAGTATGAGTTATATCATGACGTCTATGTGCTGTTGAGCCTTAACACACCTAGCAATTTCCATCAGTGTTGAATGGAATCGTTCTACCTGGCCGTTGCTTTCGCTATGCATAGATAACGAAAAACTGCTCAGCGCCACAGTGATCCCTTAAGAAGGTACTGATTAAATTCGACTGAAAAGATCTTTCGTTGTCAGACACCACTAACTTCACATCTTTGAATCTGTTAACGACTTGTAGTAGGGCTGTTTTTACATCCACGCTATTTCTTGAAGCAATGGGAATTGTTATGGCGAATTTCGAAAGCTTGTCTATGCAAGTTAAAAAATGTGATTTATTAGTAATCAATATGTCCATTTGTAAGATTTGACCGGGATAATCTGGTATTGGTGTTGGGGCTACTTCCACCTTAGCTGGTCTACGTTGGTACTTGTTATCCCTACATATCTTGCAATTTGCGATTATGATTTTTAGTCTCTTCTTTATGCCGGGAAATAGTATTCGTCAATGATCTGTTCGAAATTTTCTTGCATCGATCTGTGGGCTCGATTGTGTTCGGTGGTTATTATGTTAATTTGATCTTCTTCCCTTATAACATCGATAACAATTTTCTCCGTATGAACGAACTTTGTTGATGGCAAATTTAAGGCTATGACATCCTGAACTTCCGCTAGAGCGTGGAGGTCGCATAAGATAGATAGATAAGATACCATTTGTTCGTGTTGGCTGTACAACATCCCTTAAGATTTCTAATAAACTGTCAGTATTGTTGTAGTTGATCGTATGGCGTAGTAGACGTTGAAGCATAATTTTTGTGTGTTTTGGAACAAGACGCGTGCTTTGATATTAATAATTGATTTTTATACTGGTTTACAGGGTACCTTATTGTCCTTATAGTGTTTGTCAGAGACTCCTCACTATGGACCGTGTCATCGTCCGAGTGGTTATTAATATATTGCCTTGAGAGAGCGTCTGCCACAACGTTTTCTTTACCTGGTTTATAAAAGAATTTTGGGGAGAATTCCTCAATAAAGGCGCACCATCTTTTCATTTTTGAATTGGGATACTTTTTCGACATGGCCAACGTAAGTGGTTGGTGATCAGTTAAGATGCGAATTTCGGAAACTCCATAAAGGTAATGTCGGAGTTCCTTCAGTGCCCACATAATGGTAAGCATTTCCCTTTCGTTAGTGGCATAGCCACATTTAGTTCTCGACAATACTCTCGATATCATGGTTATGGGTCGTCGATCCTGTGATAGCACCGCCCCTAAAGCGACGGCTGATGCATCTGTTGTCAGTTCAAACGTCTTGTTGTAATCTGGATATGACAGCATTACATCTTCCGACGATAGAATTTTTCGAAGTCTGTCAAATGATGCCCGCGCTTCTTGGTCAAATATTTGGCCATTATCACCTTGCAGAAATTTCGTTCAGGGTCTGGCTATTTTCGAGTAATCTTTAATATACTGCCCATAGAATCCTGATAGTCCTAGAAATGATCTAAGGCTATTAAGGCTTTTTGTTTCTTCAAATTGTTCAATGTCTCTAACTTTATCTGGGCAGGTTATAATACCGTCAATGGTCACAATGAACCCTAAGAACTCAACCTGAGTTCTAAAAAATTTGCATTTTTCCAGCGATATTCTCATACCGGCCTCTGTGATCTTTTTTTAAATGTTGTTGATGTGTTTCAGGTGGCTATTCTCATCGGGGGAGAAGATTGTGATATCATCCATGTAAACTTCACATGATTTGCCTATATCTTCTCTCAATATGTAATCAATAGTCCTTTGAAAAATGCTCGGTGCATTTTTTAGTCCGAAAGGCAACAGACAAAATTCATATTTACCATTGTTCACACTGAAAGCAGTTTTCTTTCTGTCGTTTTCAGCCAGAAGGATTTGATGGTACCCAGATTTCAGATCGAGTGTAGTGAAATGCCTTGTCTTTCCATTCATTGGAACCTTTGGTATGGGATATTTGTCGTTCGTAGTGTGATCATTTAATTTATTGAAATCAATAACTATTCTGTGTTTTGGGTTACCGTATTCAACGGTACCTTTTTTTCAAACAACAAGCACAGGCGCATTGTAAGGGGAGAAGGATTTCCTTATAATCCCGTCTATGAGTAGTGACTTTATTTCATTATCTACAAAGTCTGACATTTGTACAGGATACGGGTATGTTTTCGAGTAGATTGGTTCAACATCTTTTGTTGAAATAGTGGCCTCTACACTAGTGTTGTACGGTAGTGCTCGATTAGGGTCAGCAAATGCTTGTCGATTGTCTTTTAACACTGCATCAAAATCTTCTCTATCTTTTTCTGGGACTGATGTTTTATCGATATTTAAAAAGTTTATCTGATGCTGACTTTTCTAAACAAGAGGGGTTTTATTTATTTTATATGTTATAATGTTACTTCTAGTGTCGATTACGTTTATTTTTCCCAAAAAATCGTAGCCTATTTTCCCATCAAAATTTTTCAGAGATTGAAGAATAAAAAATGTTGTGGTATATCCGAAAACGACCACACCACACTTTTCGGTTATTATGTTGGTGCCATTTATCGAATTTACATTAAAGGTGTTTTTAAGTGGCACTACACCAACTAGGCTGCTTATTGGTTTAATGAAATTTTTTGATGTTCCTGTATCGATTAAGAACTTCAACTCCCTACTCCCTATAGACTTTTTTATAAATGGGAGTTGGGGCTTTAGTCTAAAAAAATTAATTCTTCAGCAACAAACTCATCCTTTTCTTCGTAGTCGGTTGGAGCGATTATAGATCCAACATCTCTTCATTTTCATATATTTCGTCGTCATCTACGTGTAGATCATCAGCGATATGGTTGACTCTTTGTGCTTTCTGTATGGGAGCGCTTCTCCCAGAGAACGGAAACTCTCTCTTCAAATTTTGCTTTTGGCTGCAATGGTTGTTATTTTGTTGTTAATTGTTGTACGCTGTATGACGTCTGAACATGGAGGAACCCGGGTCGACATCTATTGGGATTGGTTGGTTTGATTGCGTTCAACCATTGTTATTTGGCAAATTCTTATTTCTTAGAAACGTTGGGTGTGAAATTTGTAGTGGTGTGCTGCTGGGCTGTTGTGGTCGAGACACTCGAGCATTGTCGCCCATCGCAAAGATTCGGGCAAACTCTGGCCTCTTTTGGTAAGATTCTAATTCCTGGGCGGTAGCCAATGCAATGGGAAGATCGCTAGCTTTAGCGGAGAACAAAATATTGCTTAATGGACTTTTAAGTCCGGAAATAAAAACACGTAATGCATTATCCCTCGCTCGCTCGTTGAGAGCACTTGAAACATCTTCATTATTAGGATAACTCATCTTGTTCTTGTTTATGATAAGCGTCAAGTGTTGATCCACTAGATCGTAAAAGTCAGATATTGACTTCCCACCCTGCCTTAAAATGCTCAGCTTGTTTTCGAGCACTTGTAGTGACCGTTTGTCACCGAAACACTGGTCTAGCCTAGCTATGATGGCCCTTAAATTTAGTACCGTAGAAGAAAGTTTGTCATTGGCAGCCACTGTGATTTTGTTTCTTCAAATGCCAGTAGCAATATAGTTATTTGCCTTATTCTCTAGGTAATAACTCATCGCAAAATAAGCAGCTTCCCTCCAGGCAGGGTATACTTTAATATCACCTTTAAATTCGGATACGGATTAAATCAGATCTAAAGATGTGCCCCTGTAGTTGCCTAATGCAACAGGTTGATAAACTTCGACCTTAGGTGGTCTAAGCCCTTGTATTTGTTCGCTTACCCCCCTTAGTTGGTTCTGCCACTCCTCAGTCAATGCTTCTACCGAAGCAGACACTAGACTAACTATTTCCTCTCTCGATATCATGTTCCCCAACCCTTAATAAATCAGTCAAGAAAAAAAAAACGAACAATAAGTCCTTCTCGAAATTTAATAAGCACACTTATACTTTATGACATTCTTGCTCTTTACATTTATTGGGAAACTTCAATCTTTTTCTTTTAATTTTTCTCAAAAAGGAAAAAGGAAAATTCATTGGTACTTACATAAGTAGCATCATAAGTAGATATCTCCTAACTTAATATTTGGCTGATGTACAATGTGGACTTCCTTCTAATTGGATGTGAGTTGCTTCTTTATGTTTGATATTTGGCTGATGTACAATGTGGACTTCCTTCTAATTGGATGTGAGTTGCATCTTTATGTTTGATATTTGGCTGATGTACATGTGGACTTCCTTCAAATTGGATGTGAGTTGCTTCTTTATGTTCTTTATGTAAGTTATTTCTCCGAATTGGATGATTACTTGGCTCTTTATGGGTTGATGCTTTCTCTTCAAATGTTTTTTTTTTTAATTCAGTGTCAATTTTTACGTTCTTTGCTGTTGCGATTCTTTAGTTTTGTTTAAATTTTTTTATGTCAATATTATTGTTACCTCATTGTTACCTCCCTATGCTGGGATTTTTTAACACTTTGTTAGTTTTTTGTTTTTTAGAGAAAAACTTTAACTTTCAATTGTTAAGTCCCTGTACTGGGATTTTTTTAACCGTTTGCTGTGCGCCAGTTATTACCTCAATGAAGTAAAATGCGAGAAGTATGACCGTACTATGCGGTCGTGGAAACAATTATGTTTATTGCAATTAATTTCATCCCTCAGCAGAGGCGCAAAGCTAAGTTCAATACAATTTCGAACCCATGCGAGTTGCATATGTCAGCATTCTCTCATGGGTTTGGTTAGTGATACAAATAAATAACTACTTATGTTACAGCCACGCGCAGGAGGCTGTGGTCTTAGACTTGCATTCCTTTAGCAGTCAGCTTAAGTAATGCAAGAATGCATAGTAAGTATTTCACAATAAAATGATATGAGGTTAGTACTAACAGGTAACTTATTAATAGTAGCTTGCCCGCTGTTGACTTATATATATATATATATATATATATATATATATATATATATATATATATATATATGTATATATATATTATTCAATATGGGTTTATTGGGGTTTTCGTGGTCAGTTTAATTAAATGAAAGTAAACGAATATATTTCATGTTCTGCTCAACGTTTCGTTGGCTTGTTTCCATCTTTTTCAAGAGCGTTTGTTTTATTAAATTCTGGAGACAAATGAGAAACATATTTTAAATTTATCTTACATCAATTTTTATGCGTTATGTATTTCTTATTAATATTAATAAAACGCGACTCCGCAACATTGAATTAATATAAAGTAAAAATAAATAATCAAAAAATATGACAGTTAAAACTTAGCTAAATCAGTTAAACTTAATCTGAATCACGGAACCGTTTCGAAATAATCGCAATAAAATACTATAGTTTAGTATTATCTTTGGCAATCCTTTGTTGTACTTATAGGCTTTCCAATGTATATCTTTTATTCTCCTTCTTTTCTCTGTCTAAAATTTTGACATTTGTTAGATCAGCTGTGTGGCCACTCTCCGTTGTGTGTTGTGACAGTGCTCTAATCCTTTTTTAATTGCATTTTGATGTTCTCCTTCTCTTATACCAAGCATTCTTTTTGTTGTGTCCACATAAACTTTCCCGCATTTTTCCTTCTCATTGCCTTTGCATGTAATTTGTGTTGTTTTTGTTTGTCTTCTTTTGTTTTTGTGCGTTTGAAAATCTCTTACATTGTCACCAAACAAAAATCTAATAATAAAATTTGTTTCTCATTTGTCACCTGAATTAAAATAAAGAAACGATCACCTGAATTCAATAAAACAAAGCATATATCCATCTCAGTGCAACGATTTTCCTTATTTCTACACACAAAAACACAACAAAAAGCAGAGAGAGTAAGAAACAATTTCAAAAAAACTTCTTAACATAGAAATAAAATAAACACACTTACAAATAGCAACAACAAAACACATATCACAGTTAGAGACAAAATACAAAACACACTCGACGCAACAGAACTGATTAGATTTAAAGACGAGCAATGGAAACAATATTACAACATAAAATCAAAAACAAAAACTAAACATTTATCTAAGATAAACCGACTAAATAATCAAAAATTTGACGAATATAACTTTATTCTTAACAAAGATTGGTTCATTTATTGAACCAAAATAGAATTTTCCAAGGAAAACAAATGGATCCTATCGATGGGTAAAATATACGCACTGCCTGTAACATCCAAGAACTTCCAACCTGTCTCCTTAATAGCAGACATTGAACAGTGGGTTCAAACTATAAAACACGATTCAGAAAAAGAAGTCACCAGAGCAAACATAGCTAATACAATATCGAACTACAAAAGAAATATATATAATAGCGACAAAGAAAAATACATATAAGCTATCTTTGAGGACACAAAAAGTTAATAAAAGAGATTGGAGACAAAATCATAGTTACATCATCGGACAAAGGCAACAAAACTGTTATTCTTTATAAGGAATATACACAACAACTTAATGCATTGCTAGGAACAAATCAACCTATAAGTTAATTTGAGAAGATCCAACAACAAAACTCCAACGATTAAACAATAACATAGTAGCTAAACTACACAAGAAAGACATCATAGCCAAGTGGGAAAAATCCAAACTGACAAGTATTGCTGCAGCAGCTGCTGACCTTTACGGATTACCAAAGATACAAAAAGAGAACATTCCTTTAGGATCTGCACCCTGCTACAACTTAAGACAATACATTGGTAAGCTATTGAAAACATTAATTTCTCATACGTACAACGTAAAAAAACAGCATACTTTTTAAAGAAAGGACATATACTTAGATATGGATTACATAATTGTATCTTTTGATGTAATATCTTTATTCACAAACATCCCCACATACCTCGCAATAAAAAAATATTATGAAAAAATGAAAACTAATTGAGGAAAACACTAAAATTCCAAAGCAAATGTTTCTGAAGATACTAAACTTTGTTGATGAGTATTTAGAGGAGTTACAAACGGAATGAAAAAGTTAATATAACCTCCATAGTATGGTGGAGGGTATAAATAATGCGTGAGCCATGTACGCTGAAAGCTTCATGCACACGTACAGGATTTTGATGTCATGCATTTTGACAATGTACGGGGCACTTAAAGTTGACTAGCACAGCTAAGGTTGCTTTTCTAGATTCACTGCTAATCGGTCCAGTTTTCTATTTTTGATTGTTTGGCATGGTAGAATTAAGAAAGTAAAGTCATGCTATCAGATGGTTTCCATTTTTCTCCAATACTATTGGATGGCATAATAGTTAGGCCATAGACCATGATTAATTGACCAGGGAACCTGTTTCCTATACAGTGAAGTTAAATTAATTACAGAGAATGCTAAGATGGATATGCTAATTAGAATTTACTTAACTTGTTATATCTTTAATTTTTGAATGTGTCGTCAAAAATGGGATTGGAAAATGAGATATCTATAATTTTGAATGTGTCGTCAAAAATGGGATTGGAAAATGAGGTAATATATTAATGGTAGAATTTAGAAGGCAATTCATTACAAATAAGAATACCCATGAGCTTGACAAATACGATTGTGAATAAGAAGTGTCACAACAAACATTGTTAATTTACATTTATTTCAATATTCAAAGAATTTTATGAAAACATGTTGTCAAACCCTTTTACATACCTACATGCCGAATCTTTTTTTTTTTTTTTTGACTTGCATCCATTTTTTTGCAAAAGAGTGGAAGGGAAAAAATTTAAATCATTTCTGGATTCTAATTATTATTTGACTAGGAAAAATGCAACCATGTTTATTACCTTAAACAAATAAAGGCAAGTAACAGAAAAAATGTATATGTGGATACGCAGGAATGTATTATGCTATGTTCATATGGTATGTGAGTCGCTCTCTATTCGATGTTCGACCATTAAATATAAAATATACATTTATGCAAAAAGTTCAAAATATGAATGAAAATTGTTAAATGAAAGATTATATAAATCTTTGAAAGAAAAACAATAATTTCTTATATTATTAATGATAATTTCACGTACTTTCGTACAAATTCCTGTAAAAACCAACAAACTAAAAATTTGAGAAAAAAAAATGAATTATGTTACTATGAAGTACGAATTACGAATGAACTGGTTAATTCATGTACCTAATTCTAAGAGCGAACAACGTGTTTGAAAGTGCAATGAAAATATAGCATTATTGTAGGTATGTACTATTAAATACCAGATTATTATTATATTCGCTGCAAGCGTCGCACTATGTCGCGATCTCATGTTAACGGTGGTCAAAAATAGAAGGAATTGGCAGAGGTGTATGAATTTTGGTATAAATACTTACTGTTAGCTGTCGAGTACCAAATACTGGAACACTAGGTTCACGTTTTCGTGTATCCCCCATACAACGGTACCTCCCGATATTCGGTATTTCCTCGATTTAAGCCACGTTTTCTAATGGAATTTTTTCAATTTCGGTATTTGAAGTTCGTAACAGGTTTTATATCCTGTGACAGAACTTTGTCTATATAGGGCCCAAACTGTACCTCCCTATTTTCGATATTCTGATGATTTTAGCCACATTTTCCAATGGAGTTGTCTCAAAATTGTTACGTGGACCTCGCAACAAACACTTACTTCTGTAGCAAAAAATTGCATACCTAGGTCTACGATTTCATATAGCTCCCATATAACACCCAATATTCGATATTTTGTCGATTTAAGCCACATTTCCTAATGAAATTGTTTTAAGTTCTGTATTTAGAATTCGTAACGAGTTCTACTGCAATTGGCCGGTTATTGTATATAGGTCCAAGTATCGGAATGTCTCGATATTCATATGATTTTAACTCATTTTCGAATTCGAATTTGTTTGAACTGCTAAATTCATAGTTTGTAATGGAATTCAACTCTTTGTTACTTCTTACATAATATATGTCCTTGAATATCAAAAGCTGCGTAGAGTTGAAGAAAACGAACAATTATATATGAATGAATATAGCTTCATTATCATAAGTTAAATCAGGAATATCCGAATTAAACTCTTCACAAATGTAGGTTTTTATATAATCCGTTTTATAATTTCGGGCCAATGTTTTATGACTGCTCAAAGATACAATGGGAAATGGGACTGTAGTATCAAATAGGGAATTTAATCTTTATTTGACTCGAGTCTACCGCATTTTCTGGTATGTTTCAACCGGTTGATCCTAATTATTTTATGGCATGACTCTATTGCCTCTTCTGAAAGCAACCCCAAATTATATGCATTGTACTTTACATATCCAATGCCATGAACTAAAATTTTATGTACAGTGACTGGCATGTAATACCATAAGTATAGTTTTATGTACAGTTCCCATGTTTTTTGAAGAAGCTTCTGAAATGCATCTACTTTTATATAACTTCCACAAGAGAAGAATAAGAGAAAATTGTATATCAATCCTTTGTTGACACCAGTTATATCTGATGCCTAGTCAATGTTGGAAAAAAACGTCGAGCAGTATTTCCGTCATTTTAAGTCTAATACACCGGTTTTAATCTAGCTACTATAAGTTCCATATTAATACTATGTTCTCATTGCACTTTCAATCACGTTGTTCTCTCTCAGAAATAGGTATACGAATTAAAAAGTTCATACCACACGATTCGTAGATCAAAGTAAAATAATTCCATTTTTCAAAAATTTTGTTTTTTGAATTTTATAGGAATTTGTACGAAAGTACATGATATTAGCATTAATAATAACAAAATATATTATTGTTTATCCTCAAAAGATTTATTTTATCTTTCATTTAACAGTTTTCATTCATGTTTTGAACTTTTTCTATAAATGTTGACATTTTACATATATTTTTGTATTTTTCTGTATTTAAATTCGGTTAGAGAGTCACTTGTCAAAAAATGTTTTGTCAATACAATAATTTTGAAAATATTGTTTCTTATGTTTCCAGTTTTCTGTCGAAATTCCAACTCGTGGGCAAAAAGCGTACCTCGGATGAGAGAGAAAACAAAATTTACTTTCGTTTGAATGCAAATACGTGTTTCATAATTTTAAGTCTTCCTGAAAATTTTTAAAATTTCATAAAATTTGTATAGATTAAATTTTTTCGATGAATGTTCTCATTTTTTAGGGATGACAAACATTTCATCGAAGTTCTAAGAGCGATTTGAATGGAACAAAGAACAATAATCTTTATTCGCTCAGAAAATTTTGTGTGGGGAATCAAGTAGATGTTTCAATTTTAATTGTCGAACTTAGCATAACCTTGAATGCATTTTGTGTCCTTATTTTATTTTCTTTAACTAAAGCTTCGTTTTTACTGTCAATACGCCATGATTTGACAGGCAGTTTTTATGCAATGTGAACAATACGTTCAAAAAGAAAATAATAATCCACGCATGTAGACTTGAAATACCGTTTATTTAGAATTTTTCATTGACCTCTCTTTGGAAAATTAATTTATCAGTTATTTGAGAAGGCTTGACCCTACATAATACACATGATGCACAACTTTTGTTTACATGTAAAACTTTTAAAATAGCGCAGTCCATCATAGTAAGCTTCATGCGATGAGAATGATGAGACAAACATAAATTCATTTACGGTTGTATAATTTTTATGAAAACGTCCATTTTAGTTAAAAAACTTCATGTTGTATTATCCAAAATTAGCCTCCGCTGCATCATAATACGATGGAAACCGTTTATATGAATGGTATTTACAGCGTTTCTCATCATATTATATTGTCTGACTGACAAATCCATATCGATATAGAGCGCTAAAGCTTTTGTACTGTTGTGTTTCAAATTTTCTTTGCAGCTGTTGTTATGACTTCTAACGAATTCGATGCCACAAGTTCACTGATTCGTTGGCGTTTGGTTCTGCTCGATCGAATCTAAATCGAATGTATCCGTATCAAGCCAATTTTTTACAGCTGCTTCTACTCTTTGTCTGTTACGATGATATTTTTTCCAATTATCGGACAATCTTATGGAAATACTTAGAAGCTGGGTTTTTTCTATATCGGTAAGTTGCCTCTCCATTTTATATTCAACAAATTTTGTGAGTGTGGACCTAATATATTGCCTATTCCAATCCGTCAATGGTGTCCATTTCAGAAATATATCAAATTTTTTAATAAAGTGGTCACTGTAAAAGATAAATAACATGTTCATCAGCAGACCTCAGCAGCTGGCTCCTTTACACGTATAAAATACTCACTTTCCACAACCCAAACAATAAATAATATTGATATACTCTTTTATACAAATTTTTTCCAACTCCACTGGTTAATTTGGTTCACAAAAGTAATGAAATAAGTACTGCATGTTTGTATAGCTGTAGACACCATATGATTAGTATTTACATGCAAACAAAAGTGGAGCCATGTTTATTACATCCTTAAGAAAGCTTACAAACAACATTTGAAGCGATCGAAACTTTAAAATTTCGTATAATTGTTCATCACATATTTTTTATTTTAGTCAAAAAAAAAAAAATACTGATTACCTACAATAGTCGGATTTAGATCCCCATTTGGTAAAGAATACGTGACGTATCAGCACCCATTATGTACTACGAGATAGTTAGTTTTGACCATTTTTGGCCACTGCCGTGACACTGTGCGTCGTCAATCCGATCTTTTGAGAACGCAAAATAAGCCCATGCGAGAATATCGTATTTTTAATCGTTCACGATCGATTAAAAAAGACACGCATGCACATTAGTTTGGTGTGTGTTTACATTCTGTGAGCAGGTAGAACGTTTTATGATGCCGTTTACAAAATCGATTTTTTATTGCTTGTATAAATGCATGATAATTATTACCCTTTCTTCTCATCGCTTAAGTAATATAAAATGCAAAAGGTAGTAAGAAAAAATAAAAAATCTAAGAAAAATATTTTTTATTATAATACTATGGAAAATAGAAAGTGTAACATACCACTACATTTTTCTTTTGGTCATCATTACTATATGGTGAATCTAAAAAGTTAAGTCTTGGATCGAAGTAAATTCCAGAACGAAACGCAACGTTGTCCAGCAATTTGTCATTGCTTTTTTGTCATAGACTCCAACAGCCTTACAGCAAACGAATTTCCCCCATTTTTCTTAACTTGGCTTCACATACAAGCCAATCTCTGTAAAAATCTCCAATAATATACTGTTCAGCTTGAAGTTGTTTTTATATTGTGCCACAGAATATGATAACATTAACAAAATTTTGTATGAAGCTGCAGTCAATTTCACAGTCAATAGAAAATTCAACATTGTTTCCATTTATTTGTTTTTAAAACTCAAACGTGATTCCATTATATGAAAAGTCGGTTTGCCCCCAGTAATATTATCAATTGGTGGCTAATGAATATCTACTGGAAATCGGCCGCTTCTTGTACATATATTACCAATGGGTGGCTAAGGAATATCTACTGGACATCGGCCTGCATTCTTCTAGTTTACTTTGCATTTCCTTGAAACAATCACAAGCTGTCTGTTGGATGATGTGTGCTGCGTATCTACTATTGCCATTACCAATTTTAGTCGGCTCTGTAACAACATAACAATCTATCATATATTGCTGCAGTAATTTTGAGGTTTTAATATGGTTGCCCCGTTGTCCGTTGTTGTTGAATAAATATGTGTTAGGGTTATATCGAATTCTTTTAAAAACTGCGCAGTGTGCCTTTGCTTGCCAATTGTGTTTACAACTATTTTAAAATATTTCGTATATTTTACATTTTTTTTCCAAATATACCTTTACCCATTTCGGTAGCAACATCAACTTTTAAGCTCATCATTTTCTTTGACAAAGTTTGTTTCAAATAATTTTTAATATTATTCGAAAATATTTCTTGGATTTAAACGTAAATTGATTTCCATAAGGTTCAATTATTTGTTTTAAATATAGATCATCGTCGAAAATTCGGAATGGAATATTTTTACAGTTACCATTCCAACACAACATTTAAAAAAATGTATTATTCAATTTTCCACTAAAATGGTTGGAACATCCACGTTTTGTTATATTTTTATGACTTGTGGATGCATGGAGTAAATCAAAATTCTAGCTATGAATTGTAAGGGGCTCTTGCCTTGTTTTTATTTTCTCCATAGATATTCTCTCTGATTCCCAAAATGTTGGCATTATTAAGCTATATTACATTAAAGTAAGTTATTTGATGTACAAAGAAATTTAGTACCGGTAGTAAAAGAGTCTGACTATCTCAATTAGGTTCAGTGAGGTGATTTACGCTTTCTGGGGATTTACCGAACCAAAATTATAATTGTCTAACCTCTCCTTAGAATTCGGTATCATCTTATTAATTGACTGGCTAATTACTTTCTCGGTACAACCAACGTACAACGGTGAGTTGAACTGCTAAATTCATAGTTTCTAATGGAATTCAACTTTTTGTTACTTCTTATATAATATAATTTTGTTACTTCTTATATAATTATATTGCCTCTTCTGAAAGCAACCCCAAATTATATGCATTGTACTTTACATATCCAATGCCATGAACTAAAATTTTATGTACAGCGACTGGCATGTAATACCATGGGTATAGTTTCATGTAAAGTTCCCATGTTTTTTAAATGCATCTACTTTTATATAACTTCCACAAGACAAAATCCGTCAAATAAGAGAAAATTGTATACCAACCCTTTCTTGACACTAGTTATATCTGATGAAAAAAAAAAAAAAAACGTCGAGCAGTATTTGCATCATTTGATGACCCAAACCCCTGTTTTAATCTATCTACTATAGGTTCCATATTAATTCTATGTTTTCATTGCACTTTCAATCACGTTGTTCGCTCTCAGAATTAGCTACACGTATTAACCTTTTTTCAAATTTTTTGTTTGTTGGGAGAGAAACAAAATTTTCTTTCGTTTGAATGCACATACGCCACTCAACATTATATCTTTCATTCATAATTTTAAGTCTTCCTGAAAAATCTTAAAATGTCAAAAAATTTGTATATATTGAATTTTAAAATGTCATAATTTATTTTTTCGATAAATGCTCTCATTTGTTAGGGATCGTATTTCATCATCATCGTATTTCTAAGAACGATTTGAAGGTAGTGTGCGAGGTTTATGTATTTTTAATTGAAACAAAGGCACATGTATATAAAAAATTAACAAAACTTATATTTGGTTTTGAAAGAAAAACAAGAACTGAAAAAAATTATGGTTTCAAAAAAAAAGTATTTTCTTGGCAATTTAAAATTCAAAGAAGAAGTGATGTAAGTTTACAAGTACAAACATTGTAAAGTGTGCACCTACATTACCCGCTTCCTAGTGAAAACGATACAGATTTCTCTTTCGATTTGATAGGGGTGATTTCCTGATTTTCAATTTTAATTTCTGAATGTTCAATTTCTGTAAATGCTGGTTTAAGTCGATCAATTGTGATGTTATCTTTCTTGCTTCCGATTTGAAGAGTAAAATATTTTGGAAATCTCTTGATCACTCTGTAAGGTCCATGAAACTTTTGTTCAAGAGGTTTAAGTACACGATCATTCCATATACACACACATGGGAACATACATTCAATTCCTTGTTGATAAATACATTTGAACTGCTCTTATTTGAAGTTGTTGCTGGTTTAATTCTGGACATTAATGTTTGAAGATGTAATAGAAAATCATCTGAATCTAGAACGATATTACTTTCGGTGAACATTTGATCAGGACTGGAGAACAATTAATAGTATCTTTTACCGATGTTCTTAGCCCAAGCAATGCTAAAGGCAAAGACCTTGTCCATTGAGTTTTGTTGTGGCATATCAATGCGGATTTAAGAGTTCTGTGAAGACGTTGAAGTAATCCATTCGATTGTGGATGATAAGACGTCGAATGTTTTAATCGAGCTCCCAGTAACTTTAATAGATTCCGAAAAGTATTCGATGTGAACTGGCGTCCTCTGTCCGTGTGAACAATTTCGGGAGAACCAAAACGAGATACACAGCCATTTAAGAAACTTTGGGACACAGTTTCAGCTGTAATATTCGGCATTGGTATTGCTTCCATCCATCGGGTAAATCGATCAATGCAGGTAAGAATATAGCGATGACCATCTGATAGTGGAAATGGGCCAACTATATCTAAGTGCACCTTAGCAAAACGTCGCGATGATAATGGAAATGTCCTGATTGGACTTTTTGTATGGCGAGTTATTTTTGATCGTTGACAATCCTGGCAAGATTTTGTCCATTGTGTACAATCTCTTTTCATAAAAGGCCAGCAATAACGTTCAGTGAATAGTTTTACGGAAGATCTTGAACCAGGTTGAGATAAATTGTGTAAACCGTAAAATACTGATTTTCGCAATTGAACTGGAACATATGGTCTTGGATTATTAGCTTGAGAGACATCACAAAATATCTTCGTATTTGAGGCAGGAATTGTAATGAGTTGTAAATTCATTGATGTTTCGGATTTCAACAAATCTTGAAGTTCTTGATCGCTTTGTTGAAGTTTTGAAAGTCCCTCAAAATCCAATAATGATAATGATTCTATACGGGAGAATGTATCTGCCACGATGTTTTCATTACCCTTAATGTACCTTAAATCCGTTTAAAGTTGGCCAATAAAATTTAATTGTCGAAGTTGACGAGGACTTGCTTTTTCTGGCTTTTGAGAAAAAGCGTAAATTAGTGGCTTGTGATCAGTATAGATTGAAAACGAACGCCCTTCTATGTAGTCCCGAAAATACTTAACAGCTTCATAAATCGCTAATAGTTCTCGATCGTAAGTACTATAGCGTTGCTGAGTTCTGTTTAGCTTCTTTATAAAGAAAGATAATGGTTGTAACTCACCATCGATTCTCTGTTCCAAAACAGCTCCTAAAGCAAAATCTGATGCATCTACTTTAATGGATAATTCAGCATCACTAACGGGATGAAATAACAACACTGCATTTGATAAGCTTGACTTACATTGCGAAAATGATTTTTCCGCTTCCTTAGTCCAAATAACAGGTCGTTTATCATTTTTCACCACATTCTTGAGAAGTTGGTTTAGTGGGGCTTGTTCTGCCGCTGCATTAGGTAAAAACCGTCTATAAAAGTTTACCATTCCGAGAAAGCGTCGTAAGTCCTTTATAGTCGAAGGCTTAGGGATACTTTCAATTTCATCAACTTTGCTTCGAATGGGTTGCATTCCAGTTGGTGATATTCGGAAACCAAGGAAATCAATTTCACTATTACCGAAAGAACATTTACCTTGATTGACGACAATGCCATATTTTTGAAACCTCTCAAAAACAATCTTTAGATGCTCCAAATGTTCAGCAGGCGATTTTGAAAATATAAGGACATCGTCAATATAGACTAATACAAAAGGCAAACCACGTAGTACTTCATCCATTAAACGTTGGAAACTTTGGGCTGCATTTCGCAATCCAAACGGCATTTTGACAAATTCGTTTAAACCAAATGGAGTAGTGATAGCAGTTTTTGGTACCTCGTCAGGAAATACAGGAATTTGATAGAATGCGCGTGCCAAATCCAACTTCGAAAATATGCAGCTAATGGCTATGTTAATATTGGCATCAGTGATAAAAAGTATTGGATAACGATCAGGTACCTTAATTTTATTTTAAAATCGGTAATCTCCAACACATCTCCACTCACCATTTTTCTTGGGAACCATATAAAGAGGGTTTGACCAATTACTACTTGATGATCTAATAATTCCATGTTCGGTTCGGTGGTTTTGCATATACGGGTGGTCCAGTCGTTTCAATATGATGATATAATCCATGTTCCGTTTTAATACCAGGAAGAGTGGAGGCTTGATAGACATCTGGATATTTCATTAACAATTTATTGTACACAGAGTCATCTTTCACCAATGTTGTTATGCCTAGTGACGGATATTTATACATTTTCGCTGAAACTTGCAGATCAGTTTTGCCATCAATCAATGCTTTACGCTTAAGATCAGGAAGAAGATGAAAATGTTTTAAAAAATCAGAACCAATAATGGGTTTTGTAACATCTGCTATAATAAAGGTCCAAGAAAAATTTCTCCGTAATCCAAAATCTATATGCATAATTAGCATTAGCAGCAAAAATTTTAATACCACAGTCTGACGTTTTTGAAGTCTTGAAACTCGGAGGAATTAGAGACACATCGGCTCCGGTGTCAATTAAAAAATCTCTGTTGGAAAGCTTATCTTTAACAAAAAAGCGACACGAGATACCACTGTCATCTGGAATTGTCGCAACTTCCGAGTGGTCCTCTAGTTTTTTGAGAAAGAGCATGGTGACACACACTTTCTTGCCTTTTCAGCGAACCGATTATGGTACCAACACCAGTCTCTGCGTCGTGATTTACTTCTGCTACGTGATTTGCTGTTATTACCTGTCTCTGAACGAGTTTTAGAGCGGTTTCCAGAAAAGTTGTTGAACTTCTTTTCTAAAGCTTCAATTTGACGGGATATTTTGGTCAGATCAATACTGCCAGCTGCAGCAGTTACTTCATAAAATTGTAGCGAACGTAGGCTTATGATCTTATCTGCTTGCAGAGCTAACGAAGACAAATCACTTACTTGACTTATTATTAAAATAGACCGAACATCTTCTGGAAGTTGTTCCAAAAATAGCGTCTTGAGAACAGCATCATTTAATTGACCAGAAACAAGATTTTTCATAACTTGAAGCAAATGCGATGGTTTTTGATCTCCTAATTCTTGACTTTTCAGTAGTCTGCGGAGTTTTGATTCCTGAGATTCGGAAAAAGTTTCCATAAGGCGATTTTTAACGGCAACAAATCTACCATCAGCAGGAGGGGATTCCAAAATATCACAAATATGAGGAAGAAAATTTGAATCGATATTTGCTATAACGTATTGGAATTTGGTCTCATCGCGAGTGATACCAGAAATTGCAAAAATATCTTCAAACTGCATAAACCACAATTTTGGATTTTCTTTCCAGAATGGAGGCAGCTTGTGGACACTAGAAGCAGCAACATTACGGGCTTGAGAGATTTCATTCCGACCATCTGCTAATTGATCCGAGTTGTCCGCGGAATTCGGCATTGTTACATTAGTTTTGTACTTGTTTTTTTTTTTTTTTTTGTATTCAACGGTTTAAAACGCAGGGTCACCAATTAATGTGCGAGGTTTATGTATTTTAAATTGAAACAAAGGCACATTTATATAAAAAATTAACAAAACTTATATTTGGTTTTGAAAGAAAAACAAGAACTGGAAAAAATTATAATTTAAAAAAAAGTATTTTCTTGACAATTTAAAATTCAAAGAAGAAGTGATGTAAGTTTACAAGTACAAACATTGTAAAGTGTGCACCTACAGTAGTAAGAAAAATAAAAAATCTATGAAAATTTAAATTTTATTAAAAAATATCTGTTTAATTTAGAATAATATCTTAGCTTTTCTTAGATTCATTAAAATTGAAACTTCATTAAACGTTATACCCGTTAGAATCTGCATATTCCTTTTTGTTACAACAGTGAATTGTCAGAATGCAGATTCTAACGAGTGGCGAATTGCCGCCAACGCCACTTTTCACTGTTATAATTGCGCTTCACTTGTATCTTGCCTACCAACTAAAGCATGTAATCTATATTCTTTATCTGCTTTTTCAACCCTCTATTTCTCTCAATAAAGCAACTGCCTTTATTTTACATTTAATAATTAAAACGTTAGTGTTTTATTTTTTGGTTTTCTTTCATGCAATCTCGGCGTAATATTTGGTCCTATCGAACCTGGATAAGAAAATTCGATTCTTGTTGTGTTCGTTTCTCTGTTCTCGTTTTAGTAGCCATCAACATTATCATCTTCGTCAACTTCATCGTCTTTAATAAACAGGTAGGTCAGTGCAATGAATACCAAATTTGTGAGCTAGCGTGAGCTAAAAAATAACAAAACGTAGCAAATTTTTTTTTTTTATTTTACAAAGTAAATGCATCGGCCGCTTTACAATGCGTTACGCAAAAATTCTTTGTTTGCTCCGTCTATCGTATATTAGACACGGACGGACATTGTGATCAGTTGAAAAAAAAGAATTTTGTGTTCGGAAAAACAATAATTAGCAATTGATTTGTTTAAATAGTGAGTGGAAAAATATATTAAATTAATTATTTTAATAACAAGTTGTGGTGTAATTGTTTGTTAGAATATAAATGTAAAAAAAATTAAAAATCAATAATAAATATTAAAATCAATTACACCTCACTATAGTGTTCGTTCTTATTTGAAAAGAGTAACACAAAAAAAAAAAAGAAACACTACCAAACTCAAAAAAAATCACTTCATCATATTTTTTATTATTTTACTGATCAAGCATACATAATTATAAATACATACATACGCGTGTCGATCGTTGGTTAATGTTTGTGCATACATACGCTACTTACATACATATTGGTTAGGCAGCCGTCGCTCGCCTAGTCATACATTTACTTTTAAATTTGCCATTTATTTATTTTTAATTGTTAGTATATATTTAATGGCTACAGTATAAAATAGATTAGTAAATAAACATTTTCCTTTGCCATAGGGCTTACAATGTAGGAGACTACGATATTAAGATTATATTAGTGCTCCATTTTTATGCTAAGCAATCATTAAAGTATTTTAGTGTTTTAACAACATTCGTTGATATAAATATGCCTTAAAAGTTTTAAAAAAGAAACTATATAAACTTAAACTAATCTATATACAATTATATAATTACTGAGCTGTGTTGTAGACAGGCTCAGAGTCAGCGTCAAATCTGTGATACCTACGATGGTAGTACATTAGGCGTTCATCATCGTAGAGCACTCATTCGTCACGTAATTTTAGTAGAGCTGCGGGTGGCAGATGCTTCCTTCTATGAATATTGGCGATTTCCTCTTGATAGTACAGGAATTGTTTCACAATCCCATTTCCACGTTTTGGCTTCTTTCCAGAAAGTTTAGCTCATTCCTCATCATGGGCCGGATATCTTGCTTGTAGATAAGCAGTTTTACGTCCGGCGACAGTCCTCCTCGCATTCTGAAAAGCATCTGGTAGGAGTAATTCATCTTTTTGGCCTTTGACAGCACATAGCCCACGTGACGGCAGAAGTCAAATGTGTCGTGTAGGATGGTTCCCAGGTATTTCATCCTATCGGAAGTTTCAATTAGTTGGCCACCAATCTTGATCGTAGGGATGTATCTCCGGAAGCTCTTTCCTGTAGACTGTGGTTTGCCTTTGTAAACAGATACAGATACGCATTTTCCAACGTTGAGGTTGAGTCCCCATTTGGTGAAGTAATCGTGGAGCGTATTAATGTACGCATTCAGTCTTCTTTCCACAGTGCTTCCGAAGCGACCTCGAAGCGCCAATAAAATGTCATCGGCGTACATTAGCAGTAATCCTCCTTCAGTTGGTCCAGGGATGCCGCTGACAAACAAGTTGTGCAATACAGGTCCCAGTAGTGATCCTTGGGGAACCCCTGCTTTTACCAGCCGTTGTTCAGACAGTTTGTCATCGATTCTAACCCGAAAGACTCGATCCTGGAGAAAGCTTGCTACCATGCGACAGGTTTGTCCATCGAATCCAAACGACTGCATTTTGTATAAAATGCTATGTTGTCATACCGTACCAAAGGCTTTGGTGAAGTCCAGACCAATTGCAATTGTTCCCATTTTTGACTTGAAACCGTCCGTGACGTATGTTGTGAAGGCTGCTACGGTATGGGTTGTAGAGTGCTTTGCTCTATATCCAAATTGGCAGTCCTTTAATATCCTCTTATCTTCGATGATCCGGTTGATTCGGCGCAGGAAGTGTTCGAGAAGCTTCCCAAAGGGCGATAACAGGGATATCGGTCTATAGCTCCCTCTTAGGGTTGCGTCTGTTCCGGGCATTGGTATTGGTACCACTAGTGCCTCTTTCCAGGCTATTGGGAAATAGTCAATGTTGAGGCAGTGGTTAAATAATATGGTAAGAAAAAGGATGATGGCTTCACCAGCCTTTTTTACAGCAATATCAGGGACCTTATCGATGCCACAAGACTTCTTCGGTGCCCTTCTTGCTATAGTTGATCCGACCATGTCTGGATCAACAAATCCGTTTTCTTCTCATCGGTGTGTGGATGATGGACCCATCTGCTTCGAGGTCGCTTCGGAATTCGTTGCCGAATTCAACAGAGGGCGCATGGTTTCTAATTTTTTCCGCTGCTGTATCGACCATGTTGCGGAAGGAATTGTCTATTGTTTCCTCGGACTGATGGTTATCCTGTATGTGGTCTGCCAGAATCTTAGCTTTTTGAGTGTTATCCAAGGTGATTACACCGTTATTGTCCATAATTCCTTTTATTGGTTGCCAAAATGTAAGGCCAGCGGCGCTTTTGACCTTCCCGTATGTCTTCGAGTTCACCTCGATGTTTTCCAAGTAGCCCTTGAAGCGATCTTTCTCATGAATAATAATCAATTGCTTGATTATTATGCTTAGGTTCCTTATGGCCTTGAGGATTGAGTGGCTATCAGGATCTGCTGTGCGTCTTAATATTCCCCGTAATCTTCCGCTCGGTAAGGAATCTTTGGATGTTGGGTGGGAGATCTCCAAGGAAGGAATTTCTGACTTCCTGGGTTGGCACGTTGCTTTCTATGGCCGATCTGAAAACGGAGCTTAGGCCATCTAAACATGCGTCTACCTCGGCTATGCTAACATTTCTATGCACAGAAAGGATGTGCTCGTGTAATCCATCCTGTAAATGTCGTCTGTAGCGGCGAGTCCTTGTTCTGTTGAAGTTATAGCTTTCTCAGCTCTTTCGATGTCATCTATGAGCAGGCACATTTCTACTGCTCGATGATCGGACTCGAAGTCGTGTGTTGCTAGTGGTCCATTGAAGTCCAGAACAAGTCGGGCGTTTTTAGGAAATAGTCAATGTGTGATCCTCCTTGTTCATTAGGTCTGGTCGGCACTAGTGTTGGCAGATCTAAGGTAGGACAGCTGTTAAGGAAGGGATGTAATGCACGTCCTCTCGTGTTAGTTACATCTCCTCCCCAGTCGTGGTGTTTGGCGTTTAGATCACACCCAATAATCACTTCTGCTGTTGCACACGGATTGACTATATCGTTGAGGTCTGCTGTGTTGAAGTTTGCCTGCGGTCTTTGGTACATTGCAATAAAGATAATATTTGTACCGCTCCTTGTCCAACTCCTTGCTCCACAGGATTTTATTTGACCGGTGTTTACGAAAATCTGCTCCGATTTGAGTGAGTTTCTGATGAGTATTACAGTTCCTCCACCAGTGCGACCTTGTTTGCTCAAGCAGTGCAAAGCAGTTTGTAGTCTCTGAAGGTGATCCGATGCCTTTCATTGAGATTGCGTTCAGCTATTAATAGAACGTCTGGTTGGTGTTCATTGAGAAATAGCTGAAGGTAGTGTCGCTTTTCCATTGAAACGACAGAATTGATATTAAGGAACATGCATTTTAACATGAAATTCCCTTAATATGCATGACAACAATGCAGTTGACCCTCCGTTCTTTGGAACTCGCTTTTGAAGGAATCCAAATATTTCTGAAGGTCTCCGATGCCTCTGCCGAAAGACGTTTTACACTCCTGTGCCATTTCCTTGGCTATATCTGCGGCTCCGGTGGTTTCCGTTGTCTTCATTACGGGGATAGGTCTCGCGTTGACTTTTGATTATGATCCTGCTGCTGCGTAGGTCAAAATAATTTTTGTTGTTTTTAGCTGTTGTGACCTTGTTTTGATTTGGCCCAATTTTCTTCTCTGCGTTCCCGTAGTTTTTGCAGGATTGCCTTCTTCTTAGGGCATTCCGGCGAGCTGGCTGTGTGCCCCTCCTTGTCACAGTTGGCACATTTTAACGGTGGTTTAGCGGCGCCAATGACAAAGTTGTTCTCCTCCACGTCATTTTTCCCGGGTATAAGGCATAGTCTATGCTCGTGATCCTGGGTGCATTTGACACATTTCTTAACCATGTTGCAGTTTGCAGAAACATGCCCCGGTTTTTGGCAGTTGAAGCACTGCACGAACTCTCTTCCTTTAGCTTTCCGGAAAGTGGCGGCACAAGCTATCAATTTTCTAATCTTGTACAGCTTATTGACCTCTGTGGTCCGAGTAAGCCGAAAGATCCATTTTTTTTGCTCCAATGTTGATAGCGCTTATAACTTGTATTTGGAAGTCTAGTCCTTCCAAATACCTCTTAGCATCCTCCGGGGGCCTAGTCATACATATATACGTTGGTTTTTATGCCCACCACCATAGTACGGAGGGTATACTAAGTTTGTCATTCCGTTTGTAACACATCGAAATATACATTTTAGACCCCACAAAGTATATATATTCTTGATCAGCATACAATTTTTGTCAATTTATCAATGTCCGACCCTCTATTCGACTGTCCGTCTGTGGAAATCACTCTAGCTTCCGAACGAAATGAAGTAGGTTGATAAAATTTTACTCAATGTGTATTATGTCTGCAGGACTTTAGATATTGAAAATGGGCCATGTAGGTCCAAGTCTTCGTATAGCCCCATATAACGGTACCCCCCGATATTCGGTATTTTGATGCTTTTAGTGACATTATTTACCGCAATTGTTTCAAATTTGACATTTGAAGTTCGTAATGGGTACTTCATCCTAAGACGGAAAATGAGCCATGTAGGTCCACGTCTTCCTATAGCCCCCATATAACGGTACCTCCGATATTGGGTATTTTGATGATTTTAGAGACGTTATTTACCGCAACTATTTCAAATTTGGAAGTTCGTAATGAATACTTCAGCCTATGACAGAAAATTGTCTGTGCAGGTCCACGTCTTCGTATAGCCCCCATATAACGGTACCCCCCGATATTCGGTATTTTGATGATTTTAGCGACATTATTTACCGGAATTGTTTCAAATTTCGCATTTGAAGTTCAAAATGGATAGTAAGGCCTATGACAGAAAATTTTCGGTGCAGGTCCACGTCTTCGTATAGCCCCCATATAACGGAACCCCCAATATTCGGTATTTTGATGATTTTAGCGACATTATTTATCGGAATTATTTCAAATTTTGTATTTGAAGTTAGTAATGGATACTACAGCCTATGAAAGAAAATTGTCTGTCCCCCATGGTACCTCCCTATATTCGGTATATAAACAGATTTGTTTTCAAGCTTCGCATTTGAATATTATAATAACTTGTGACAAAAGTTGCCTATGCAGGTCCAAGTCGTCGTATAGACCCTAATATATGGCTACATTCGGTATTTTTAAGATTTTAACAGAATTTTAACGGATTTTCTTTTTTTGAAAATTAATTTTTTACCAAATGGTGGAGGGTATTCAAAGTTCGGCCCGGCCGAACTTACGTTTTTTTTACTTGTTTATTTTCCTCTTTGTTACGTGTGCGCTACACCATTCGGTTCGGTCGATGCTGGTTAGTTAATACGTTGGTACAAAGTTGGAAAAAATTTTAATATATGGTAATGGTGTATGTGTGCACAATTTATATCAATTTTGTAAATGATAAAATAACATGCACCCTACAGTCCACATTGATCGTTTAATTGGTCAGTTTGTATGAATAATATTTTTATTACATTATTTTATACGAAATTTAATAGTTTTTAATTATTTTTGAAATTTTTCATATATATAATTTTTTTATTAAAAGTTTTTATATATTCCTAATATAATTGGAAGATTTTTGAGAAATAAGAAGATTTTTGAAAGTTATCGGGGCATTTCGGTCATTTGTTCTAATTTTTAATTTTTTTTTTGTGCTCTTTTAATTTTTTTTTTTTTTGGTTTTTGGAAAATCTTGGTCAATTTTTTTGGATTTTTACCAATTCTTCCGAGAGATTAGCTGGGTTTTCTGCAAGAAACCCAGGATAAGTTTAACTCGTGTGTGCTTTATTTGGAAACGTCTGAGGATACAACTAAAGACATGATCGAATCTGCTGATCACAGATATCAGGTCGTGTATCAGGAATTCATGAAATGTTTAACGAATTTGGATGTTCAGCTGCCGGAAATGCGAGGTTCTAGGAAATCTTTGAACTCTTCTCGTTGTAGTTCAGTAGTTTCACTCGTGCACCATCCCTGTAATACTCCTGTAGAATTGCAGTCTTCCGATGTAGCTTTAGAGATAACGAACTCTTCTACACATACTTCTAAGCAAGTACGTGAGACTAGCTCCCCAATATCAAATATTGGGAATCCTAGTATACGTCAGAGTTTTATTGATCCTCCTAATAATGACAGCGTTTACAATCTAGCACTACCTCCTTGTGATACAGATGTTTTCGAAGGAGATTTTCCATCTTGGCCTACATTTAGAGATTTTTTAGTGCGGCATGTGCCTGTGTCATCTCGTGCGCAAAACTAGTGGAGATAATCCGCGGTCGCTTGTCCACAATGCTTTTCGCTTTGCCCGTTCTTCAAAACGAATCTAGTTCTGGTTTGAAAACAGTACAACGCGGGATTAATGGTTTTTTTGTCAGCGATTTCTATATATGACATACCCACCGAAAATTGGGACCCATTCTTGGTATTTTTATGTCTTCAGCGGTTACCGAAAATCACGCAAACCTTGTGGGAGCAAAGTGTTAAGAACAAATCGGCTATTTTACTTTGGAAAGATTTAGACAGTTTTTTGACTGAGAGAATTCAAACTCTAATGTGTCTCCATGATATTAGGGGAAGTGAACTGGGAACCAAATCTGTCGTAAAAAAGGTCCAAACGCATATGACAAAATCGGATTCACTGAGAGTCCCTGAGTCTCCACAGAAAAATTATTGTATTCTTTGCCCGAAAAATAACTATCAACTTTTTGAATGTCCTCGATTTAAAAATATGTCGATTTCCACAAGATTCTCTATAGTTAAACGTCGTCGCCTCGGTGTCAATTGTTTGCGAAAGGGACACTAAGTGAAAATTTGTGTTAGTAGGTATCGGTGTTCAAAATGTAGAAAAACTCACCACACCTTGTTACATCGAAACGATTCTTCTCCAAACAGATGTACTTCTTCTCAAAATTCGTCCAATAAAAACCCAACAAATGTCGAAAATAGATATTCTAGTTTAACGGTCGATTCATCTGTCCCTTCTACGTCAAGTGCAGGCAACCCCCGGCAGGTCTTCCATGCAGCTAAATATAATTCTGTGCTTTTAGGAACAGCGATGGTAAACTTAATTCATTGTGGCATCCCCTACCCAGCTAGGGCTTTGATAGATCCCGCTTTAGAATCTTCGTTTTTGTCTGAGAGAATCCAAAATCGGTTAAAACTTCCGGTTTCTTCTACTAATGTTAGCATTTCGGGCGTTATTTGTGCAATTTCGGCAAATTCACGCAAAGTTTGTTCGCTTACAATTGGAAGTCCATGCAATCCTTCGATGTTATCGACGAACTCTCTGGTATTGCCACTCATTTCGGGAAGTTTACTATCCTTCACAGTCTCCTCAGATTTTAGGTCGAAAATGCCAAAACTTCGGTTTGCTGAGTTCAATTTATTTGATTCTCGTCCAGTTGATCTGCCGTTAGGTGCAGATTTATATCCTAAGATATTGTTGGAGGGATGTAGACCTATTATATCGGGAACCTTGCTGGCACAGTATACCGTTTTCGGTTGGCTTGTCACTGGTCCAATCTCGTCGCCGGCAGTCAGAACATTTGCTACAATTATCAATATAGGGGAAGAGGACACGCTTAATAGAACTTTGTTGCGATTCTGGAAATTGGGAGAGACCCCTAAGCGGAAAATGTTGTCTCCATCGGATCGTCTTTGCGAAGAAAATTACGTTCGGACAACTCGCAGGTCTTCTGACGGTAGATTCGTTGTTACCCTGCCTTTGCGAAGTGAGTTAGGCGTAAACTGGTACTTGGAGGAATCTCGTGGCAACGTCCTGAAGCAATTCATTCGGAATGATGCATCCTTATTAAAAAACCCGGATGTAAAAATTACATATGATATGGTTCTGTCTGAATATTTAGAACTCGAACATATGAAGCCGGTTTCTCTAGACTATCATAATAGCTTCTCGTGTTATTTGCCTAACCATACGGTAATCAATACCGAAATACAGACAACAAAACTTAGAGTTGTCTTTAACGCGTCAAATAAAACTTCTAACGGGAATAGTCTGAACGATATTCTACATGTCGGTCCCACCTTACAACTGAACCTTGTACTTTTTAACAGATTAGCGTTGACCCGCGGCACACCCCACTTTAACGAATTCTTTATCGGGATTCGAAAACAAAGCCAATTCTAGATTTCGAATTAGAGACCTTCGGCGTGCACTGCGCCCCTTATCTAACTATTAGAACTTTATTGCCACTGACGTACGGAACATAATCAGAATACCCTCTAGCAGCGCACATATTGCGGAAATGCATGTATGTGGATGATCACTGCTAGGGATCAGCTAATTTCGGCACTTTCTTCGGCAAAAGTTTGAGCTTAGAAAATGGACAGCCAATGATAAAACTATTTTAAATCGATTTCCTCCTGAACATTTGGTAGACGCACAATTACTGTCATTCGAAGAAGGTAGTAGTTCTAAACCTCTTGGTATAAGATGGAATGCCAGGATAGGTCAAGCCTATAGAGAAGAAATTGAATTATACAAAAAGGGGAGTGCTTTCGGCAATTGCTTAATTGTTTGACCCTGTTGGTTGGTTAGGTCCGGTTATTCTCACGGCAAAAAATATTATGCAAAAGGTCTGGTTAGATCAAATCGGATGATCCACTTGCAGATTCCACTTTTTCAGAGTGGATTAAGTTCGTAGAGTCGTACCACAACGTAAATAGGATACAAATTCCTCGTTGGGTCCAATTTACCCCACAGTGTTCGGCGGAATTACATGTATTTTCAGATGCCTCGGTCAAGGAATCCGCAGGGGTAGTATATATTCGAATTGAGGTCCCAGGTCAAAATGCGTTCGTGCATTTATTGTATAGTAAGACCAAAGTGGCCCCTATTAAATCTGTTTTGCTGCCTCGTTTAGAGCTGTATGGTGCTGTGCTATCTTCGGAATTGTCGAAAGTCATTCTTAAAGAGATCGACATAGAATTTCGTCAGGTGTATTGTTGGACGGATTCGACTATTGTTTTGTCGTGGCTTCAAAAAACCCCATCTACATGGATCACCTTTGTTGCCAATAGTGTCGGTATGATCCGGGAAAATGTGGGGAATCATAACTTGTACCATGTTCGCTCGGAAGATAATCCCGCAGATCTAGGAAGCCGTCGTGTATCGCCATCAGACTTGGCTGCTAGCTCCCTTTGGTGGCATGGGCCGAGCTGGCTCAGCCATGGTAAATCGAGTTGATGTATTCGGGACTTAGCTCCACTTGAGACGGACATAGAATTGCGTTCGGTGCAGAGTCATTTCTCCATTGTCTCGTCGACGTTTACTGATATTCTGAATAGGTATTCGTCTTTTTAGTAGGGATTCGTGCAGTAGCTTACATGTTTATATTCGTACGTCAGACCCATACTCCATACCGTGGTAGATATTATTACACGGAAAAAAGAATTTCCACTTCTGAGTTTAATGAGGCTGGGATGCTCTTAGTCACTATTACTCAAAAGGTTTATTTTGCAAATGAGTATAAAAATAAGATAAGTGCAGTTGTTCGTAACTGCAAAGTTTGTAACGGAAACGACAATAATAGACAGGACATTTACTGCAACTGGTGTAGATTTTGCTGGTCCTTTTGATTTGAATCGTTTACTGATCGGACTTCCAAAGTTACGAAGGGATACGATTGTGTATTTGTTTGCTCTTCGACGAAGGCCTTTCATTTGGAGGCCGTATCGGATTTGTCTACTGCTAATTTCATGGCCGCTTTACATCGATTTATTGCTCGTCGAGGTTTTCACGTACGATATTTTCTGATAATGGCACAAATTTTGCAGGAGCTTCTCGCGAGATTCGCAAAGATTTCATTCAGTTCCTTCGGGCCCAAAGGTCTCTCGTGGAAACTTATTCCAGCCGGTGCTCCTAACATGGGTGGACTTTGGGAGGCTGGAGTTAAAAGTTTTAAACAACATTTTCGAAGACATAATCGAAATCTTCGCTTCACCTTTGAACAATTAGCAACAGTGTTAGCGCGAAAGCTTGTCTCAATTCGCGACCCCTTTGTCCTATCTCGGACGATCCTCAGGAGTTAGTTTCTTCAACACCCGGTCACTTTTTAATTGGCGCGCCGTTACTTGCTCCCCCTGAGCCTTTCATTTTTGAACAGCCGATATCGCTCGTGAATCAGTATAGAAAGGTACAAGCACTTGCGCATTTGTTTTGTAATAGGTGGAAGGAGGAATATCTTAAAAATTTGCATAAGCGGTACAAATGGAAATTCCCGGAAAGAGAATTGGAAAAGAAGGATTTAGTCGTGGTTCGGCACGAGAATCTTCCTTCGTCCTCGAGAAAGTTAGGTCGTGTAGAAAAAGTTTATCCGGGAATAGAAGGGCACGTTCGAGTCGTGGACGTTCGTACGGCAAACGGCATTGTAAAGCGGCCGATAACTAAGTTGGTCGTTCTGACCAACCAAAAGTTGACGGAATCGGAATCCGTATCTGCGGACTCAATGACGTTGCCGACCTCCCCCTCAATATTATCCCAATCCGTATCTGCGGGTTAAAGCCGCGCTAAAAATATAGAATCCGTATATGCGGGTTCAAGCATTGGAATGTCTGAATCCATAACTGCGGGTCCTCCGGTAATGCGTACTATCGCGGAAGATGTACAGGTCAGAGTCGAATTCATAACTGTGGGTTCTTCGGCGTTCTTGGCTCCTGTTGTGCAATCCTTGTTATTTCAAGATGTCAGGTCCAACTTGAAGTCCGTAACTGCGGGCTCAACGGGTTCCGGCGTATTAAATAGCAATTGTCGCATTTGCAACACAACAATAAGTACGTGTAAAGAGTTTCTGGCTATGACAGTTCAAGAGCACGGAAAATAATTGAGACACATCGGGACTGTACACGTTGTCTGGCAAAATGCCATCAAGCTAATGCATGCACAGCTGGAAACCTTGTGTTAAGTGTGGGGGTAGACACAATACATTGCTACATTCCGAGACCATGGATGTCAGCACCATTACCAAAAGATCAGTCCGTTATCGACAGAGTGATAACGTACGAGGTTTGGTCCTACGACCAGTTCGTCCGGGGAATATAAACAGTTTTCCCACTTCGTCGGGAAACCTCTGGGGTCACTAGCACTCCAAACTGTTTCGACCATATCACCTAGCCTTTTTGTACGTTTACTGGATGTTGAGCCATCTGTTCCTATTCGAGCAGTCTCAGACCCCTGCGGAACACAAACCCAAATTTGCGACTCGATGGTGTCTCATTTGAGACTACCAACCTCCAATCTGGATGGAGTGTTGTTTTGTCGCATCACAGTAGCCTCTAACTACGACTCCTCTCAAGCTATTTCGGTTACTGCAAATGTAACAAATCTCAGACATGAAAAAAATTAAGGAGGGATTACCACTGGCAGATCCCTGTTTTTTCATACCAGGTCGCGTGGCTTTGGTGTTCGGTCCCGACGTGTATGTCAGAATTGTTACTAATCGAGTACAAGGGATTCCAGGACTGTCTGTAGCTCATTACACCCTATTTGGATGGGTTTTATCGGGAGTTTGTCACAATTTAACTTTGAATTCAATGTTTGAATTGGAAAAAATGAAATAAATTGCATTAGTTTGAATTGCTCACATAAACTGCACTGTACATTTAGTCTTAAGTAAGTAAGTGTTACAACATTAACAATGTTGCAAGGTGGCCACTAGTCAAGTTATACAATCATGCGACATGGTCATAGCGTCTTGGACGTAACTTTCTCCATTTAAGGAAGTGAACATTGGCTTAAAATACAAGCCAATCTCTGTAAAAATCTCCAATAATACACTGTTCATCTTTAAGTTGTTTGGTATATTGTGCCACAGAATTTGATAACATTAACAAAATTTTTTATGAAGGTGCAGTCAATTTCACAGCCAATAGAAAATTCAACATGTTTTCCATTTATTTGATTTTTAAAACTCAAAAGTGATTCCATCAAATGAAATATCGAGTTCCACCCAGTAATATTTTCAATGGGTGGCTAAAGAATATCTACTGAACATCGGCCGCTTCTTGTACATATACTATCAATGGATGGGTAACGAATATCTACTGAACATCGGCCTGCATTCTTCCAGTTTACTTTGCATTTCCTCGAAACAATCACAAGCTGTCTGGTGGATGATGTGTGCTGCGTATCTACTATTGCCATTACCAATTTTAATCGGCTCTGTGACAATTCGTAGTCATCATTCCCATTTTCAGAAGTTGTTTCAATTTCGTCATTTTGTAAATCTAGCATATCTTGCTGCAGTAATTTTGAGGCTTTTAGCATGGTTGCCCAATTGTCCGTTGTTGTTGAATAAATTTGTGTTAGGTTTATATCGAATTCTTTAAAAACTGCGCAGTGTGCCTCTGCTTGCCAATTGTGTATATAACTATTTCAAAATATTTTTACAAATGTAAATTTAATAAAAAACGAGCTCGAGGTCTTTGTTTTTGTTTAATTATTTATTATTTTCGATATTTCGTCCTCCAACGGAAGACATCATCAGGAACAATACTGTTTAAACATATAACAAAATTTTACAAAATATCGCAAAGTTTCGACGCCGACCTTGTGTTGTTGCCATCTGTTTTGTCACTGCAGCATTCTCTTATTGTATTTTGTTTATTTTTCTGATCAGATGTCTGTAACTGTGTGCTAGATTCTCTGTGTCTGTTTTGTAGTTTATTCGTTGTGATGTTGGAGTATTCATTATGTGTAGAGTTTCCAACATAAGTCGCTTTTGGTAGTTGTTCTCGCACTGTAGCACTCTCACTCTCTCTAATTCTGAATGATGTTGTTCGGTGGCACAGTGGGTAGAAAGTGCTGTTTTCTGTGTTGTTATTGATGATCTGTTTTTTATGTCTGATTTGTGTCCGGATAACCGTGTTTTTAATTTGTTTTTTGTTGTTTTGTTGTTTTTGGCATTTTTCATTTTCATTGCCGTTGCATTTTATTTTGTATATTAAATTCGATTTGTCCATAGTGTCTATTTTTGGTTTTAATTGAGTAAATAGTTTTTGTAACGCATTGTAGGTTTTTGGCGCAATTGTGTAATTGTTGTCTTCATAACATTTAGAGTTTTTAAAGCGTTCGGAAAGTCCGGGTATATAAGTGACCGATTTATAGCATTTATTTTGTTTTTCCGTAGTTTGTCGCTTTCTATTATTGTTATAGTATTGATTTATTAAAATATTTATGTTTTTTAAAGGGAAACTGTTTTTAGTCAATATTGAAGTTATTTTCTTTATGTTTTCTGTATGAAATTCATTGTCGCTAATATTTAACACGCGATTGATAAAGTTTGATGCAGTGTTCATTATTGTTGTCTTTGGATGTTTCGAATGAAAATTGACTAATCTCCCCGATGCCGTAGGTTTCTGGTACCAATTCGTCCGTATTGTGTTTTCTTTCTTGTTATTAATAAGTCTAAGTATGGAAGTCGGCCATTACTTTCTTTTTCTATAGTAAACTTAATGCGATGATCGTAGCTATTGAATGTTGTCAGTAAATTATTTATTGCACTTGATTTAGTAATTCCAAAAAGGTCGTCAACGTATTTTGTAAGAAACTTAGGTCTAATATCACAGATTTCCATACATCTATCCAATAGTTCTTCCATCACAATATCGGCTACTATCGGAGATGCTGCGGATCCCATGGGAAGACCTTTCCTTTGTTGATAAAAGTTATTCTTATATCTAAAATAACGGTTATCACAGATGCAAAATTTAAGTATTTTTATGAATAAACTCTTTGAGATTTTTGTCACTGGTTCTAGGTCTTTCCATTTTTCTTCTATTATTTTCAATGCTAGTTCGACTGGAACGCTTGGGAATAGGGAAACCACATCGAGTGAAAAGAAGCTCTCGTCATCCTGAATATTTATTTCCTTTATTCGTTATTTGAATTCTTTGGAGTTTTTTACATTATATTCTGAGTTAATCGTAAGTTGATTAAGTATGGACGTTATATACCTGCATAGTTTTGTTGAAGGTGCATTGATTGATGAGCATATGGGGCGGAGTGGATGCCCTTCTTTGTGAATTTTAGGTAAACCGTAAATTCTCGGGGCAACGGCCGTATCTGTTTTCATATTTTTCTTTTCCCTTTCATTAATAAAACCATTTTTAAATAATTCGTCAACTAGTTCGTTGTTTTTCTTTTGTAGTTTGTATGTAGGGTCCGAGCTTACTCGCTTATATATCATTATGTCATTTACTATTGTATCCATCTTTTTATCGTAATCTAATCTTTTCATGGCAACCGTTGTATTGCCTTTGTCTGCTTCCAATATAATAATGTTTTTATTTTCTTTCATAAATTTTCTAGTTTGTTTCACTGTGCGTAAATAATATTTTTCTCTTTCCGATAGTTGATGTTTGTTCATGTGATTCTCTATCATTGATGTGAAGTTGTTTCTCGCTATCTCCTGATTCTCTTTGTTTCCAATGGTTTTTATGCAGTCTTCTCCGTCCGCTATGTATTTGAGTAGGGGGAACTCTTCTTTTGTATGTGGAAGAGCAAACTTTTTGCCATGTGAGAGTAGCCAGTTTATTTCATCGGGTATTTCTTTGTCAGTTAAGTTTACGAAGCAGTGTTTGTTGTGTTGTATTTCCAGCTCTTGCTTCTGTTGTTCTCGTAAAGCTTCGAATTTCTTTTTGTGCTTTTCTTTTATGTCTCTAAACGTCTTTTTTGATATTTCATTTTCACATTCAAAGAACTTTTTTGCATCATTTTCCGATAATATTTGTTTTATATACTCCCTTGTTGCTTCTATTTTATTATTGTTTATTTTTTTCAGTTCGTGTTTTTGTTTAATGAGTAAGTTTAAGATCATTTTATGAAAATTCCCTATGTGGACCTTTAATCTATTTTGTAGTTGTATTGGTACTTCTTCGTTTCTTTCAAATATTTTGTTGATGTTTTTGGTCGCGTTTTTTATAAAGTTGGGCGTTATTCCAGATCTTCTGCATTTAACTAAAAATATTGTTGTGGAGTTGGTGTTTAGTTGTTTGTCACACTCATTTCTATATTTGTTGATATGTTTTCCAATATTTTTGTGTTTTAGTTGTTGGTAAACCATTTTGATTACGGCGTGCTCTCCGTGTTTTAATTATTTGATTTTTAGATATTTAATTCGACCTTTATTATATATTGTTACAAATGTAAATTTAATAAAAAACGAGCTCGAGGTCTTTGTTGTTGTTTAATTATTTATTATTTTCGATATTTCGTCCTCCAACGGAAGACATCCGTTGTTGCCATCTGTTTTGTCACTGCAGCATTCTCTTATTGTATTTTGTTTATTTTTCTGATCAGATGTCTGTAACTGTGTGCTAGATTCTCTGTGTCTGTTTTGTAAATACAAAATACAATAAGAGAATGCTGCAGTGACAAAACAGATGGCAACAACACAAGGTCGGCGTCGAAGCTTGGCGATATTTTGTAAAATTTTGTTATATGTTTAAACAGTATTGTTCCTGATGATGTCTTCCGTTGGAGGACGAAATATCGAAAATAATAAATAATTAAACAACAACAACGACCTCGAGCTCGTTTTTTTATTAAATTTACATTTGTAACAATATATAATAAAGGTCGAATTAATTATCTAAAAATCAAATAATTAAAACACGGAGAGCACGCCGTAATCAAAATGGTTTACCAACAACTAAAACTAAAACACAAAAATATTGGGAAACATATCAACAAATATAGAAATGATTTGACAAACAACTAAACACCAACTCCACAACAATATTTTTAGTTAAATGCAGAAGATCTGGAATAACGCCCAACTTTATAAAAAACAACTACAAAATAGATTAACAACTACAAAATAGATTAAAGGTCTACATAGGGAATTTTCATAAAAAGATCTTAAACTTACTCATTAAACAAAAACACGAACTGAAAAAAATAAACAATAATAAAATAGAAGCAACAAGGGAGTATATAAAACAAATATTGTCGGAAAATGATGCAAAAAAGTTCTTTGAATGTGAAAATGAAATATCAAAAAAGACGTTTAGAGACATAAAAGAAAAGCACAAAAAGAAATTCGAAGCTTTACGAGAACAACAGAAGCAAGAGCTGGAAATACAACACAACAAACACTGCTTCGTAAACTTAACTGACACAGAAATACCCGATGAAATAAACTGGCTACTCTCACATGGCAAAAAGTTTGCTCTTCCACATACAAAAGAAGAGTTCCCCCTACTCAAATACATAGCGGACGGAGAAGACTGCATAAAAATCATTGGAAACAAAGAGAATCAGGAGATAGCGAGAAACAACTTCACATCAATGATAGATAATCACATGAGCAAACATCAACTATCGGAAAGAGAAAAATATTATTTACGCACAGTGAAACAAACTAGAAAATTTATGAAAGAAAATAAAAACATTATTATATTGGAAGCAGACAAAGGCAATACAACGGTCGCCATGAAAAGATTAGATTATGATAAAAAGATGGATACAATAGTAAATGACATAATGACATATAAGCGAGTAAGCTCGGACCCTACATACAAACTACAAAAGAAAAACAACGAACCTAAAATTCACATATAACGTCCATACTTAATCAACTTACGATTAACTCAAAATATAATGTAAAAAACTCCAAAGAATTCAAAGAACGAATAAAGGAAATAAATATTCAGGATGACGAGAGCTTCTTTTCACTCGATGTGGTTTCCCTATTCCCAAGCGTTCCAGTCGAACTAGCATTGAAAATAATAGAAGAAAAATGGAAAGACCTAGAACCAGTGACAAAAATCTCAAAGAGTTTATTCATAAAAATACTTAAATTTTGCATCTGTGATAACCGTTATTTTAGATATAAGAATAACTTTTATCAACAAAGGAAAGGTCTTCCCATGGGATCCGCAGCATCTCCGATAGTAGCCGATATTGTGATGGAAGAACTATTGGATAGATGTATGGAAATCTGTGATATTAGACCTAAGTTTCTGACAAAATACGTTGACGACCTTTTTGGAATTACTAAATCAAGTGCAATAAATAATTTACTGACAACATACAATAGCTACGATCATCGCATTAAGTTTACTATAGAAAAAGAAAGTAATGGCCGACTTCCATACTTAGACTTATTAATAACAAGGAAAGAAAACACAATACGGACGAATTGGTACCAGAAACCTACGACATCGGGGAGATTAGTCAATTATCATTCGAAACATCCAAAGACAACAATAATGAACACTGCATCGAACTTTATCAATCGCGTGTTAAATATTAGCCACAAAGAATTTCATACAGAAAACATAAAGAAAATAACTTCAATATTGACTAAAAACAGTTTCCCTTTAACAATAATAAAAAGCGACAAACTACGGAAAAACAAAATAAATGCTATAAATCGGTCACTTATATACCCGGAAATTCCGAACGCATTAAAAACCCTAAATGTTATGAAGACAACAATAACACAATTGCGCCAAAAACCTACAATACGTTACAAAAACTATTTACTCAATTAAAACCAAAAATAGACACTATGGACAAATCGAATTTAATATACAAAATAAAATACAACGGCAATGACAATGAAAAATGCCAAAACAATTACATCGGGACAACAAAAAACAAATTAAAAACACGGTTATCCGGACACAAATCAGACATAAAAAACATATCATCAATAACAACACAGAAAACAGCACTTTCTACCCACTGTGCTACTACAACTACCAAAAGCGACTTATGTTGGAAACTCTACACATAATGAATACTCCAACATCACAACGAATAAACAACAAAACAGACACAGAGAATGTAGCACACAGTTACAGACATCTGATCAGAAAAATAAACAAAATACAATAAGAGAATGCTGCAGTGACAAAACAGATGGCAACAACACAAGGTCGGCGTCGAAGCTTGGCGATATTTTGTAAAATTTTGTTATATGTTTAAACAGTATTGTTCCTGATGATGTCTTCCGTTGGAGGACGAAATATCGAAAATAATAAATAATTAAACAACAACAAAGACCTCGAGCTCGTTTTTTTATTAAATTTACATTTGTAACAATATATAATAAAGGTCGAATTAAATACCTAAAAATCAAATAACTATTTTAAAATATTTCATATATTTTCAATTTTTTCCAAATATACATTTACCCATTTCGGTAGCAACATCAACTTTTAAGCTCATCATTTTCTTTCACAAATTTTGTTTCAAATAATTGTTAATATTATTTGAAAATAAATTTATGTGTTCAATAATATTTCTTGGATTTAAACGTTAATTGATTTCCATAAGGTTCAATTATTTGTTTCAAATATAGATCATCGTCGAAATATTTTTACAGTTACCATTCCAACACAACATTTAAAAAATGTATTTATTCAATTTTCCACTAAAATGGTTGGAACATCCACGTTTTGTTATATTTTCATGACTTGTGGATACATAGAGTAAATTAAAATGCTGGGTATGAATTGTAAGGGTGCACTTGCCTTGTTTTTATTTGCTCCATAGATATTCTCTCTAATTCCTAAAGATCTATTACATTAAAATAAGTTTTTTGATGTACAAACAAATTTAGTACCGGTAGCAAAAGAGTCTGACTATCGCAATTAGGTTCAGTGAGGTGATTTAAGCTTTCTGCGGACTTACAGATCCAAAATCATAATTGCCTAACCTCTCCTTAGAATTCGGTACTATCTTATTAATTCGTTGGTTAATTAATCCTCTCGGTGCCATATTGTAACGGTGAGTTAATTACATTGATTGGAAATGAAAGAATAGGAAAACATGAGAAATTGTACTTTTATTAATTTTATTAGATTTGGCACCCACCATTGAAAAATTCGTAGAAAGTTCATAAAAAACTGGTTTTTCTTCCTACGTCTACGCCAAAGAGACCAAATATAACGGAGTATCTCCTCAAGAAACTAAGCAAGGCTAAATTACCTGAAAATACAATCAAACCGGGAATTTAATGCGATTTTGTTAAGAATTTCAATCCGGAATTATTAGAAATATTACTTCGAACCAAAGGCGTAATCAAAATCTAGCAGATTTGGTTAAGTTGATCAAGGTTCCATAAAAAATATTGCTTAATGTGGCAAAAATCAGCTATAAAAGATTGGTCAAAACCTGACATCGTCTCAGCATTTAAAAAAAATTGCTTAAATTACCGAATCATTGTTGCAAAAAAATCTAATGTATCTTATAGTGCCCAGTAACGATGTTTCTAATTGCGCATAATAGGCGATAATCTTCCTTCTAATATTCTTCACTTTTTTGTCCAAAGCAAATTTTTAAGGCTCGGCATGTAATTTCATAACCATCGAAAAAGCCCTCGATTGTGACCAAATTTTCCGTAATTTAAGAGCAGTCACCAAGTGAAATGTATCCAATTTTAACTTTTGAAATAGTCCTGAATAGGAAACGTTTACATTTTTTTCGTAGTTTCTTTTAACACTTGTATAATAAATATAAGAGAGATAGTATTTCACAAAAACAGGAGTGAACTTCTAAGCAAGAGTGATTTTTTTCCTGTTGATAAATTTATTTATACTTCACCAAGCTACCAATAGGCCTTAGCAATTAACAATTGAACATAAATCTTATTTAAAGTAAGTAAATACCTTACATACACTTTTTTGTAGCCTTCGTGATCTTGTGTTCCGATCAGCCTCTGTTAGTAGCATAGAGTGAACCATGAGAGAATTATGTTATCATTAATACTGGTTTCTTTACAGATGCCATGCTGCGCCATGCTGCTGTAGTCGAATCAAATAATAATTTTAATGAAAACTATATATTGAATAAACGAATGGATTTGGCTGGAATTCGAATCCCGGTAGCTTCGGTATTATTTTATTTGGTGTTGTGAATAAAGAGGGAGAGCAAAAGATGGGAGGGCAAATGGACGTACTAAGCTTAACATTAACCTTAGCGTCCAGTAGGATTAAATTAACCGATTAACATCTCCTGTCCTTCAATATCAACCCTTATAGCACGTATAAATAAATCTACTTATTGTAGCACTCGAATAGCTAGTCATTGAACCTACCCTTCCTAGTAGGCCCGAACAATATGCGTAAGCTGTCTGTTTAAACTGGCATTGCATCCAGATTATACATTATACGCTACATAATTCGTTAATTTTTGGCGCCCAACGTAAGGACCACCTTCAAACTCACTTCGCGATATAAAATTATTAAGTTCGGCTCCTATTGACAACTTTTTTGTGTAATGTTTTCACTTTATTTTTACTATCTAACCTAAATTTTCTTTTGAGAATAGATTTCATTCATTCTATTGCAGCCTACCTTGGTAAATATCTCTTTCCAAGCTATCTTAACAATGCTAGATTTGATATAAAATGAACGGAAAACGGGTTTGGACAGTCGTGCTAAATCTAACCACAGCTTAGATTACACTAATGGTCTTGTCTATGAACCATAACCTGAAGTGTGAACACGCAAAAGGTTCTTTCCGTTTCGGTACTCTATGTCCTTCATATATTTACGAAACCTTTGTTCACTCCTAGGAAATTTTGTTAATTGGTCATTTTTCCCGTCGTTTTTTATTTGAAGTGACAAACCTACCTTGTGATTCAGACAAGTTAAACAGGAAATCATATCTTTCATTTAAATATATTCTAAATATTTGTTTTACCATTTATTTTCAAGTTTGAAATATTTGTCTAAGTTACCTCAATATCAAAACTTTATGCTCTGATAAAGGGTTTAAAGTTGTTAAATATCAGGATTTAACGGCGTAGATATGTTAGACTCATGCAAACGACTCCAAACTTTGTTTGTAAGGCACACAAAAGATTATATTTACTCATATATTGTTATAAAGATATACCAAGGCTTATTTTTTACCTACTCATAATTATTTATTTAATAATTAATTGCTCCAAATAAAACTGGCAATATTTTCTGTGCCTAGAAGAGATGTGGTTTAGTCACTATATTGGAAGTAAAAACGGTCTTTATTATTTCTACATTAGTATTAACTATGACAATGTGTAGGGGTCTTCTTCAGATAAGGAATTAGACAATTCCGCTAAATGCGATATATGTGGTGAAGTAATTGTATATATTCTGAAAAAAATTGCATGTGGTCATAAGTTTCATATGAACTGATTGGACATATGTATTAAGAATAGGTCTCAGGTAAAGCAAACCGTCTGATGCTGTACCAGATCAGGTCACAAGCTATTCGCCCTGTAATACAAATATGTCACCGGCAGATGGAACGATTGATCGATTACGGGTGTTGTCTCAGCACAACACCAAGAGCTGATGGCTGCATTGCAGATGACTTAACTTATAGAAAATAAATTATCATGAAGTCTAGTAGGAATGGTACCTTTAATCTCACCAGTTTATATAACCTACCGTTGCAAGCTTCGCGCAGCAAATGCAGACGCTACCGGCTTTCGAGGAGCGTACTTTCAGAGTGTTGTTTGGCATTGCTCCTCATACGGGGTAGAACTTCTAAATCTAATTCTTATTTTGTGCTAAATAACCCTTCTTTAAGCCACTCACTAGCTTCTGATTTAAGTGCTCGGCCAGACAAGATCTTGAAAGTAATTTCCAATTGGAAGCTATATATAGAGTGGAAGCTTTAACCTAGTAACGCCTGTTTAATGACAAAGCAAACGACTGGTTCTGGCGGTATTACAGGTCAGTTATGTAAAGCTCTCCGAGAACAATATAAAGATTCAAAAACATATGTCTATATTAGGGAATTTATTAGCGATCGTAGGCAAAAACTTAACGAAAACTTTGATTGTTTTTATGAGTCCATTATTGCCTTAACGAGACTCCATTGTCCGATGAGATTTTAATGGAAATCCTTAGAAGGAATATGTGCCTGGAAATCCAACATGAAATTGCGAATATTGATACAAAATCTATACAGCAGCTGCGTGTTATTGCAGATACTTACAAAAATTGTCTCGCCATTTCAAAACCATGCTTAGGTTCCAAAATTTTATCCGAATTGGACATGGATTAGGGCTTGGAATCAGCTGATGTTTGACTTTTTTCCGGTTGAATTTAGATCTAATCAGATTCTGTCCTCGTCCAGGGTAATGAAATTTCCACACGAGAAGAATTGGCGGGAACGGATGTTTTGTGCTATAGCATCGACAAGGGCAGTGCTACGCCGATTAAACAGCGTCTTTTTCCCCTCTCGCCTGCCATCGAGAAACATATATACGATGAGCTAAATCGCATGATAGCATTGGATGTAATAGAGGAGTCATGTAGAGTTTGGTCTTCCCAGGTGGTTCTCCACCGGAAGTTAGGTAAAAACCGATTATGCCACGATAGCAGAACTAGCTTAGATCTGAAGGATTGCTTTCGGCAGATTCCTTTAGATCAGAAATCACGAGAAATTACAGGATTTACTGTCCCTGGGAGGTCGTTGTACACTTTAATGTTATGCATATCGGGTTATGTAATGCCCCTCAGACGATGTCCCGTCTGATGGAAAAGTGGTACCTCCGCATCTCATGGCAGAGGTGTTCGTCTATCTCTATGATTTTCTCGTCATATCGGAATCTTTCAATTGGCATCTGGAAGTTCGAAGTCGAGTTGCTAGGAGGATACGGGGATCTGGATTGATTATTAAGGTGGAGAAGAGCCACTTCTGTGTGCCCAAAGTAAAGTAGTTGGGTCATATTGTTGGCAATGGGGTAATTCGAACTGATCCGGAAAAAGTCTCTGCCAATACAGAGTTTCCGCCTCCAAGAACAATAAAACAGGTACACAGATTTCGATTTGTTTAAGGGTAAATATGTATGGAACAAAGAAGCCCAGCAACCTTTTGTGGTTTTGAAGTCGCACCTGAGTTCAGCTCCTGTTTTAAACAACACCAATTTTTCGCAGCCGTTCTTTATACACTGGGGCGTTAGTAAAATAGGTATTAGGCAGAAGAATGCGGATGGCGAAGATATTCCTATCGAGGCAACTCAACAAAGTCCAACGCAACTGCAATTCTGAGCGTTACAAACATAGACCTTACGTCGAAGGACATGAGTTCACTATCATCACCGACCATGCGTCGTTGAAGTGACCCATGTCCCAGATGGACTTAAGTACAAAGCTGGTTTCGCAGCTGCTGGGGTACAGATTTCACACACAACATAGGCGTGGAAGCTTGAATATAGTCCGCTATACTCTTTCTAGAGCCAACTCGGAAGACATGTCTGCTATAGACATGCGATGCTTGTCTGCAATATACAGTGAGTCAGTGTTTTTTGTGGACCTACAATCGGACCATTTTAAGTCAGCTGAACATCGATCAGGGCCTGGATTCTTGTTTTATGAAAATATGGATTGTTGATGGGTACCTGTATAGAAGCACCGAACATGCGAACGGCGAACAGTTTAATGAATACATTGTATAGAATAAATAAAATCCTGTCCTAAATACGTCAATTTTTTTTGGCAAATCCCATGCTACAATAAAAAGGTAATGCTAGGAACACAATTGGAGCGAACGACGAATTTTTCGCGGCGTATGTTCGTCGTCAAAAATAAAAAACATATGTGTATATGGAAATGCACACAATCTCGGCGCCGGCGAAAATTCCGTCGGACGCCGCGAACTCAATTAGCTTTATTTCTATTTCATACGCCGGCGAACAAAACAGTACAAGGTGGCCATACTTGTACGACTTTTATGTGTTTTAGTAAATACATTTACTTTTACTTTAAAATTTTTTATGGTCACTCTACTATCTGTTACTCGTATAAAAAACATAATTAATTTGTTTATTTATGTGTGTTTTCGCACAAGCAGATAAGCTTTTAATATACATTATGTTAATTATTTTAACAATTTTAATAAACTTTAAAATTATCTGATTCATTGTAGTCAACAAATGAGCAAAAAGTAAACAACTTCATCAGCTGTTTTATAATTTCGTCGGTATTGTGTACCATACGAAGAATTTACGCGGCTCATTTTGTCGCAGCGTAGGGCGAAATTCATAGTTCGCTTCAATTGTGTTCTTAGCATAAGGTAGACCTACCAGCAGGTTACAATTTGTGCCAGACTTCTACCAATTTTGGGTATGTATTTATTGCTTTAAAAAATTAAATCTGAAAATTTTCAAAATCAAGACGCGTAAATTGCGAGACGTGCATTAAAACTATTCGCCAGTTTTGTCATGAAATTGAAAGATATAACAGTTTAGATCATATTTTTGAAAGAAAATCTAGGCTTTTCAATCATTTTACCCGCTGTTTAACTGATTTTAAAAATAAGGAGAAATGTTGAATAAATGAAAACAATTTATGCAACAAGTTGTTTTGACATGAGACGGTCATAGCCTCAAAGCTGTATTTCTGTAGTTTTACGAAGCTGTTCTACCTCCTTCCTGTACCATGGCCAAACCTAGCAGCGAGTGTAAGGAGTTATGTAAATAACTGCGAAGTTTGCAAGACATCAAAACATTCAAACACCGTATTGCGTCCTCCGATGGGTAAAACAAGAGAATAGTACAGGTTTTTTCAGAAGATCTATGTTGATTTCTTGGGTCTGGAAGCTGATCAAGAAATTTACTGCGGATGTTATTGTTTCTTACCTCTACGATTCACTCTCCTCAAGTTAACGCCTCCGAGAGGGTGAATCGTTCTTTGTTGGCTGCGATAAAATCTTTATGAAACCTGATCAGAGCAATTGGGATTAGCTACTCAGTAGCATATGTTGTGCATTGCGTTACTCTCGGAATTTAGCGTTAGGCACTTCCCCTTATTACTTAACCTTTGGGCAAAATATGGTCACAAATGGTGCAGTTTACCCACTACCCCGACAGCTCGAAATGGTAGAGGACAGCTCTGTCAGGTTTGACCTTAATGATTCCACAGATAAAATGGGTAAAAGGGCTTCTGACCTAATCCAAGAACAGTTCACCATTCATGAAAATACTTTAAAATTGCGTTCACGTAAGGTTACGTATAAAGAGGGTCAGGAAGTATATCGCTGGAATTTCAAGCAAAATAGCTTTGAATAGGACTACAATGCAATGCTGCGGCCAACATTTCTGAAAGCGCGTGAAAAAAGAAATTGGGGAATTCTTATTATGAGTTGGTAGATCTAAGGCTGGAAATACATAAAGCGCATATATGGCTGGCTTAAGTCATCGGCTGACTTCTTCGTAGATGCACAAAGGAGTTTTAGGTTGACCTAGTTCGACTTTGGCCCTAGTCTCCTTTGTTCATTTCCGAAGAAGCCAGCCAATGACTTAAGCCAGCCAAATAAGCGCTTTATGTATTCCCAGCTTAAGGGGTAATTCAGTTGGGACGTGCCACGCAAAAGCTATTCACCAATAGAAAAGCTATTCACCTCTGGCATGTTTTACATTCCAGTAGAATGATTTTAGCAGGGGGGTTGTTAGGGGTGCACTTGCCTTGTTTTCATTTCCTCCATAGATATTCTCTCTGATTTCTGAAGGTAATTATAGGAAATTGACAGCGTTATCTTAATTTGACAATGCAATAAGATTGACATTATTAAGTTCTATAACTTTTTCATTATTTGCTAAAAGTCTGGAAATTCGGCGTTTAAATCTAACTTTTAGGTGGTTTTATTGCTTCATGTTAGACTTTTCTCGGCCATTTTGTCGTGTTTCTTAAAAGAACAAATTATAGTTCTGGAGTAAAAGTCCTGATACCTTCGTAAACTAGTTTTCACCTAAACTTTACCAAAACTCTATTTTTATATCCTGTTGTTTATTTATATGATACATTGGATAGGTAAATTATTTCATGTACAGACAAATTTAGTACGGGTGGTAAAAGAGACTGACTATTTTAATTATGTTCAGTGAGGTGATTTACAAATTGCCTAACCTTTCTTTAGAATTCGGTATCATCATTAATATTTTATTAATGGGCGGGTTAAATGATTGCTTCGGTGCCATATTGTACAACGGTGAGTTAATTACATTGATTGATATTGACAGAATAGGAAACATGAAACAACAGGAAACTCGTACTTCTATTAGATTAAGCACCACCACTGAAAAATTTGTAGCATGGTCATAAAAAACTGGTTTTTCTTCCTAAATGCAGTTGAAGGATATATGGCGCCATGTGTACATTTGTATCTCTCTATCTCTTACACTTTATGCTAGACTAGGTTAAGGAAAATTATCATAAGTAGATCTTAAGAATGATTTTAAATGAATAAAACAGTGTAGTAAAAATAGTCAAACGGGGTACAGTACATCTGGTGCATCGAGCCTTAATATAAAAAAGTAATAAAAGAACCAACAAAATAAATGAACCATATAATAAAATGGGCAAAACTGAAACCATGATTCAGACCCAAAGAGACATAGTCGACAGTCTAGTAAAAATTAGGCAAGCTGAAAGATCCAATGCGCAATTGTAGTGTCCGCAATGGAAAAACCTTTAGAGAAAAATGGGAAATTTTCCTAAAAAACACGAGATATTGATGTTGAAACCTTTTAAACATGGTGACTATTACGAAAAGGATATATGCGACTACACCCTAGAAGTAATGCGGGAAATTGAAAAATCAATTAACGAAATTAAAACCGCAGATTTAAGATCCCAAAAATTTCAATTGGAAGAATCAACAGAAGCTGAAGAAACTGGATCAGAGAATAAATTGGTGTCGGCAGACAACAAGGATAATAAAGGAATGGAGAAAAATCTACCTCAGAAAACAGAGGAAAGGGAAAAATTGGGTGCCAGGAGCATTCAATGGAATTTCCCAAGTATACGAAGTCAGAAGGGAATTTCGGCAAAAGAAACGCCGGTGACGGCGCCCTGTGCCCAAAGTAAAGTAGTTGGATCATATTGTTGGCAATGGGGTAATTCGAACTGATCCGGAAAAATCTCTGCCAATACAGAGTTTCCGCCTCCAAGAACAATAAAACAGGTACACAGATTTCGATTTGTTTAGGGGTAAATATGTATGGAACAAAGAAGCCCAGCAACCTTTTGTGGTTTTGAAGTCGCACCTGAGTTCAGCTCCTGTTTTAAACAACACCAATTTTTCGCAGCCGTTCTTTATACACTGGGGCGTTAGTAAAATAGGTATTAGGCAGAAGAATGCGGATGGCGAAGATATTCCTATCGAGGCAACTCAACAAAGTCCAACGCAACTGCAATTCTGAGCGTTACAAACATAGACCTTACGTCGAAGGACATGAGTTCACTATCATCACCGACCATGCGTCGTTGAAGTGACCCATGTCCCAGATGGACTTAAGTACAAAGCTGGTTTCGCAGCTGCTGGGGTACAGATTTCACACACAACATAGGCGTGGAAGCTTGAATATAGTCCGCTATACTCTTTCTAGAGCCAACTCGGAAGACATGTCTGCTATAGACATGCGATGCTTGTCTGCAATATACAGTGAGTCAGTGTTTTTTGTGGACCTACAATCGGACCATTTTAAGTCAGCTGAACATCGATCAGGGCCTGGATTCTTGTTTTATGAAAATATGGATTGTTGATGGGTACCTGTATAGAAGCACCGAACATGCGAACGGCGAACAGTTTAATGAATACATTGTATAGAATAAATAAAATCCTGTCCCAAATAAGTCAATTTTTTTTTGGCAAATCCCATGGTACAATAAAAAGGTAATGCTAGGAACACAATTGGAGCGAACGACGAATTTTTCGCGGCGTATGTTCGTCGTCAAAAATAAAAAAAATATGTGTATATGGAAATGCACACAATCTCGGCGCCGGCGAAAATTCCGTCGGACGCCGCGAACTCAATTAGCTTTATTTCTATTTCATACGCCGGCGAACAAAACAGTACAAGGTGGCCATACTTGTACGACTTTTATGTGTTTTAGTAAATACATTTACTTTTACTTTAAAATTTTTTATGGTCACTCTACTATCTGTTACTCGTATAAAAAACATAATTAATTTGTTTATTTATGTGTGTTTTCGCACAAGCAGATAAGCTTTTAATATACATTATGTTAATTATTTTAACAATTTTAATAAACTTTAAAATTATCTGATTCATTGTAGTCAACAAATGAGCAAAAAGTAAACAACTTCATCAGCTGTTTTATAATTTCGTCGGTATTGTGTACCATACGAAGAATTTACGCGGCTCATTTTGTCGCAGCGTAGGGCGAAATTCATAGTTCGCTTCAATTGTGTTCTTAGCATAAGGTAGACCTACCAGCAGGTTACAATTTGTGCCAGACTTCTACCAATTTTGGGTATGTATTTATTGCTTTAAAAAATTAAATCTGAAAATTTTCAAAATCAAGACGCGTAAATTGCGAGACGTGCATTAAAACTATTCGCCAGTTTTGTCATGAAATTGAAAGATATAACAGTTTAGATCATATTTTTGAAAGAAAATCTAGGCTTTTCAATCATTTTACCCGCTGTTTAACTGATTTTAAAAATAAGGAGAAATGTTGAATAAATGAAAACAATTTATGCAACAAGTTGTTTTGACATGAGACGGTCATAGCCTCAAAGCTGTATTTCTGTAGTTTTACGAAGCTGTTCTACCTCCTTCCTGTACCATGGCCAAACCTAGCAGCGAGTGTAAGGAGTTATGTAAATAACTGCGAAGTTTGCAAGACATCAAAACATTCAAACACCGTATTGCGTCCTCCGATGGGTAAAACAAGAGAATAGTACAGGTTTTTTCAGAAGATCTATGTTGATTTCTTGGGTCTGGAAGCTGATCAAGAAATTTACTGCGGATGTTATTGTTTCTTACCTCTACGATTCACTCTCCTCAAGTTAACGCCTCCGAGAGGGTGAATCGTTCTTTGTTGGCTGCGATAAAATCTTTATGAAACCTGATCAGAGCAATTGGGATTAGCTACTCAGTAGCATATGTTGTGCATTGCGTTACTCTCGGAATTTAGCGTTAGGCACTTCCCCTTATTACTTAACCTTTGGGCAAAATATGGTCACAAATGGTGCAGTTTACCCACTACCCCGACAGCTCGAAATGGTAGAGGACAGCTCTGTCAGGTTTGACCTTAATGATTCCACAGATAAAATGGGTGAAGGGCTTCTGACCTAATCCAAGAACAGTTCACCATTCATGAAAATACTTTAAAATTGCGTCCACGTAAGGTTACGTATAAAGAGGGTCAGGAAGTATATCGCAGGAATTTCAAGCAAAATAGCTTTGAATAGGACTACAATGCAATGCTGCGGCCAACATTTCTGAAAGCGCGTGAAAAAAGAAATTGGGGAATTCTTATTATGAGTTGGTAGATCTAAGGCTGGAAATACATAAAGCGCATATATGGCTGGCTTAAGTCATCGGCTGACTTCTTCGTAGATGCACAAAGGAGTTTTAGGTTGACCTAGTTCGACTTTGGCCCTAGTCTCCTTTGTTCATTTCCGAAGAAGCCAGCCAATGACTTAAGCCAGCCAAATAAGCGCTTTATGTATTCCCAGCTTAAGGGGTAATTCAGTTGGGACGTGCCACGCAAAAGCTATTCACCAATAGAAAAGCTATTCACCTCTGGCATGTTTTACATTCCAGTAGAATGATTTTAGCAGGGGGGTTGTTAGGGGTGCACTTGCCTTGTTTTCATTTCCTCCATAGATATTCTCTCTGATTTCTGAAGGTAATTATAGGAAATTGACAGCGTTATCTTAATTTGACAATGCAATAAGATTGACATTATTAAGTTCTATAACTTTTTCATTATTTGCTAAAAGCCTGGAAATTCGGCGTTTAAATCTAACTTTTAGGTGGTTTTATTGCTTCATGTTAGACTTTTCTCGGCCATTTTGTCGTGTTTCTTAAAAGAACAAATTATAGTTCTGGAGTAAAAGTCCTGATACCTTCGTAAACTAGTTTTCACCTAAACTTTACCAAAACTCTATTTTTATATCCTGTTGTTTATTTATATGATACATTGGATAGGTAAATTATTTCATGTACAGACAAATTTAGTACGGGTGGTAAAAGAGACTGACTATTTTAATTATGTTCAGTGAGGTGATTTACAAATTGCCTAACCTTTCTTTAGAATTCGGTATCATCATTAATATTTTATTAATGGGCGGGTTAAATGATTGCTTCGGTGCCATATTGTACAACGGTGAGTTAATTACATTGATTGATATTGACAGAATAGGAAACATGAAACAACAGGAAACTCGTACTTCTATTAGATTAAGCACCACCACTGAAAAATTTGTAGCATGGTCATAAAAAACTGGTTTTTCTTCCTAAATGCAGTTGAAGGATATATGGCGCCATGTGTACATTTGTATCTCTCTATCTCTTACACTTTATGCTAGACTAGGTTAAGGAAAATTATCATAAGTAGATCTTAAGAATGATTTTAAATGAATAAAACAGTGTAGTAAAAATAGTCAAACGGGGTACAGTACATCTAGTGCATCGAGCCTTAATATAAAAAAGTAATAAAAGAACCAACAAAATAAATGAACCATATAATAAAATGGGCAAAACTGAAACCATGATTCAGACCCAAAGAGACATAGTCGACAGTCTAGTAAAAATTAGGCAAGCTGAAAGATCCAATGCGCAATTGTAGTGTCCGCAATGGAAAAACCTTTAGAGAAAAATGGGAAATTTTCCTAAAAAACACGAGATATTGATGTTGAAACCTTTTAAACATGGTGACTATTACGAAAAGGATATATGCGACTACACCCTAGAAGTAATGCGGGAAATTGAAAAATCAATTAACGAAATTAAAACCGCAGATTTAAGATCCCAAAAATTTCAATTGGAAGAATCAACAGAAGCTGAAGAAACTGGATCAGAGAATAAATTGGTGTCGGCAGACAACAAGGATAATAAAGGAATGGAGAAAAATCTACCTCAGAAAACAGAGGAAAGGGAAAAATTGGGTGCCAGGAGCATTCAATGGAATTTCCCAAGTATACGAAGTCAGAAGGGAATTTCGGCAAAAGAAACGCCGGTGACGGCGCCCTGTGCCCAAAGTAAAGTAGTTGGATCATATTGTTGGCAATGGGGTAATTCGAACTGATCCGGAAAAATCTCTGCCAATACAGAGTTTCCGCCTCCAAGAACAATAAAACAGGTACACAGATTTCGATTTGTTTAGGGGTAAATATGTATGGAACAAAGAAGCCCAGCAACCTTTTGTGGTTTTGAAGTCGCACCTGAGTTCAGCTCCTGTTTTAAACAACACCAATTTTTCGCAGCCGTTCTTTATACACTGGGGCGTTAGTAAAATAGGTATTAGGCAGAAGAATGCGGATGGCGAAGATATTCCTATCGAGGCAACTCAACAAAGTCCAACGCAACTGCAATTCTGAGCGTTACAAACATAGACCTTACGTCGAAGGACATGAGTTCACTATCATCACCGACCATGCGTCGTTGAAGTGACCCATGTCCCAGATGGACTTAAGTACAAAGCTGGTTTCGCAGCTGCTGGGGTACAGATTTCACACACAACATAGGCGTGGAAGCTTGAATATAGTCCGCTATACTCTTTCTAGAGCCAACTCGGAAGACATGTCTGCTATATGCTAGGAACACAATTGGAGCGAACGACGAATTTCGCCCTACGCGGCGACAAAATGAGCCACGAAAATTCGTCGTATGGAACACAATACCGACGAAATTATAAAACAGCTGATCAAGTTGTTTACTTTTTGCTCATTTGTTGACTACAATGAAAATTATACAAGAACTCATAATTCTTTATTATTTCAGTTATGTCCATCTTCTCTATTATAAATTCACTGATATCCATCTTCACTCAGGCGCAAGTGCACAAATAAATAAACAAATTATTTATGTTTTTTATACGAATAACAGATAGTAGAGTGACCATAACAAATTCTAAAGTAAAAAGTAACTTTATTTACTAAAACACATAAAATTCGTACAAGTATGGCCACCTTGTACTGTTTTGTCGCCGTTCGCCGGCGTATGAAATAGAAATAAAGCTAATTGAGTTCGCGGCGACCGACGAAATTTTCGCCGGCGCCGTGATTGTGTGCACTTCCATATACACATATGTTTTTTATTTTTGACGACGAACATACGCCGCGAAAAAATTCGTCGTTCGCTCCAATTGTGTTTCTAGCAATAGACATGCGATGCTTGTCTGCAATATACAGTGAGTCAGTGTTTTTTGTGGACCTACAATCGGACCATTTTAAGTCAGCTGAACATCGATCAGGGCCTGGATTCTTGTTTTATGAAAATATGGATTGTTGATGGGTACCTGTATAGAAGCACCGAACATGCGAACGGCGAACAGTTTAATGAATACATTGTATAGAATAAATAAAATCCTGTCCCAAATAAGTCAATTTTTTTTGGCAAATCCCATGGTACAATAAAAAGGTAATGCTAGGAACACAATTGGAGCGAACGACGAATTTTTCGCGGCGTATGTTCGTCGTCAAAAATAAAAAAAATATGTGTATATGGAAATGCACACAATCTCGGCGCCGGCGAAAATTCCGTCGGACGCCGCGAACTCAATTAGCTTTATTTCTATTTCATACGCCGGCGAACAAAACAGTACAAGGTGGCCATACTTGTACGACTTTTATGTGTTTTAGTAAATACATTTACTTTTACTTTAAAATTTTTTATGGTCACTCTACTATCTGTTACTCGTATAAAAAACATAATTAATTTGTTTATTTATGTGTGTTTTCGCACAAGCAGATAAGCTTTTAATATCTGATTCATTGTAGTCAACAAATGAGCAAAAAGTAAACAACTTCATCAGCTGTTTTATAATTTCGTCGGTATTGTGTACCATACGAAGAATTTACGCGGCTCATTTTGTCGCAGCGTAGGGCGAAATTCATAGTTCGCTTCAATTGTGTTCTTAGCATAAGGTAGACCTACCAGCAGGTTACAATTTGTGCCAGACTTCTACCAATTTTGGGTATGTATTTATTGCTTTAAAAAATTAAATCTGAAAATTTTCAAAATCAAGACGCGTAAATTGCGAGACGTGCATTAAAACTATTCGCCAGTTTTGTCATGAAATTGAAAGATATAACAGTTTAGATCATATTTTTGAAAGAAAATCTAGGCTTTTCAATCATTTTACCCGCTGTTTAACTGATTTTAAAAATAAGGAGAAATGTTGAATAAATGAAAACAATTTATGCAACAAGTTGTTTTGACATGAGACGGTCATAGCCTCAAAGCTGTATTTCTGTAGTTTTACGAAGCTGTTCTACCTCCTTCCTGTACCATGGCCAAACCTAGCAGCGAGTGTAAGGAGTTATGTAAATAACTGCGAAGTTTGCAAGACATCAAAACATTCAAACACCGTATTGCGTCCTCCGATGGGTAAAACAAGAGAATAGTACAGGTTTTTTCAGAAGATCTATGTTGATTTCTTGGGTCTGGAAGCTGATCAAGAAATTTACTGCGGAAGTTATTGTTTCTTACCTCTACGATTCACTCTCCTCAAGTTAACGCCTCCGAGAGGGTGAATCGTTCTTTGTTGGCTGCGATAAAATCTTTATGAAACCTGATCAGAGCAATTGGGATTAGCTACTCAGTAGCATATGTTGTGCATTGCGTTACTCTCGGAATTTAGCGTTAGGCACTTCCCCTTATTACTTAACCTTTGGGCAAAATATGGTCACAAATGGTGCAGTTTACCCACTACCCCGACAGCTCGAAATGGTAGAGGACAGCTCTGTCAGGTTTGACCTTAATGATTCCACAGATAAAATGGGTGAAGGGCTTCTGACCTAATCCAAGAACAGTTCACCATTCATGAAAATACTTTAAAATTGCGTCCACGTAAGGTTACGTATAAAGAGGGTCAGGAAGTATATCGCAGGAATTTCAAGCAAAATAGCTTTGAATAGGACTACAATGCAATGCTGCGGCCAACATTTCTGAAAGCGCGTGAAAAAAGAAATTGGGGAATTCTTATTATGAGTTGGTAGATCTAAGGCTGGAAATACATAAAGCGCATATATGGCTGGCTTAAGTCATCGGCTGACTTCTTCGTAGATGCACAAAGGAGTTTTAGGTTGACCTAGTTCGACTTTGGCCCTAGTCTCCTTTGTTCATTTCCGAAGAAGCCAGCCAATGACTTAAGCCAGCCAAATAAGCGCTTTATGTATTCCCAGCTTAAGGGGTAATTCAGTTGGGACGTGCCACGCAAAAGCTATTCACCAATAGAAAAGCTATTCACCTCTGGCATGTTTTACATTCCAGTAGAATGATTTTAGCAGGGGGGTTGTTAGGGGTGCACTTGCCTTGTTTTCATTTCCTCCATAGATATTCTCTCTGATTTCTGAAGGTAATTATAGGAAATTGACAGCGTTATCTTAATTTGACAATGCAATAAGATTGACATTATTAAGTTCTATAACTTTTTCATTATTTGCTAAAAGCCTGGAAATTCGGCGTTTAAATCTAACTTTTAGGTGGTTTTATTGCTTCATGTTAGACTTTTCTCGGCCATTTTGTCGTGTTTCTTAAAAGAACAAATTATAGTTCTGGAGTAAAAGTCCTGATACCTTCGTAAACTAGTTTTCACCTAAACTTTACCAAAACTCTATTTTTATATCCTGTTGTTTATTTATATGATACATTGGATAGGTAAATTATTTCATGTACAGACAAATTTAGTACGGGTGGTAAAAGAGACTGACTATTTTAATTATGTTCAGTGAGGTGATTTACAAATTGCCTAACCTTTCTTTAGAATTCGGTATCATCATTAATATTTTATTAATGGGCGGGTTAAATGATTGCTTCGGTGCCATATTGTACAACGGTGAGTTAATTACATTGATTGATATTGACAGAATAGGAAACATGAAACAACAGGAAACTAGTACTTCTATTAGATTAAGCACCCACCACTGAAAAATTTGTAGCATGGTCATAAAAAACTGGTTTTTCTTCCTAAATGCAGTTGAAGGATATATGGCGCCATGTGTACATTTGTATCTCTCTATCTCTTACACTTTATGCTAGACTAGGTTAAGGAAAATTATCATAAGTAGATCTTAAGAATGATTTTAAATGAATAAAACAGTGTAGTAAAAATAGTCAAACGGGGTACAGTACATCTGGTGCATCGAGCCTTAATATAAAAAAGTAATAAAAGAACCAACAAAATAAATGAACCATATAATAAAATGGGCAAAACTGAAACCATGATTCAGACCCAAAGAGACATAGTCGACAGTCTAGTAAAAATTAGGCAAGCTGAAAGATCCAATGCGCAATTGTAGTGTCCGCAATGGAAAAACCTCTAGAGAAAAATGGGAAATTTTCCTAAAAAACACGAGATATTGATGTTGAAACCTTTTAAACATGGTGACTATTACGAAAAGGATATATGCGACTACACCCGAGAAGTAATGCGGGAAATTGAAAAATCAATTAACGAAATTAAAACCGCAGATTTAAGATCCCAAAAATTTCAATTGGAAGAATCAACAGAAGCTGAAGAAACTGGATCAGAGAATAAATTGGTGTCGGCAGACAACAAGGATAATAAAGGAATGGAGAAAAATCTACCTCAGAAAACAGAGGAAAGGGAAAAATTGGGTGCCAGGAGCATTCAATGGAATTTCCCAAGTATACGAAGTCAGAAGGGGATTTCGGCAAAAGAAACGCCGGTGACGGCGCCCTGTGCCCAAAGTAAAGTAGTTGGATCATATTGTTGGCAATGGGGTAATTCGAACTGATCCGGAAAAATCTCTGCCAATACAGAGTTTCCGCCTCCAAGAACAATAAAACAGGTACACAGATTTCGATTTGTTTAGGGGTAAATATGTATGGAACAAAGAAGCCCAGCAACCTTTTGTGGTTTTGAAGTCGCACCTGAGTTCAGCTCCTGTTTTAAACAACACCAATTTTTCGCAGCCGTTCTTTATACACTGGGGCGTTAGTAAAATAGGTATTAGGCAGAAGAATGCGGATGGCGAAGATATTCCTATCGAGGCAACTCAACAAAGTCCAACGCAACTATTCAATTACCGAACTGGAATGTTTGACTGCAATTCTGAGCGTTACAAACATAGACCTTACGTCGAAGGACATGAGTTCACTATCATCACCGACCATGCGTCGTTGAAGTGACCCATGTCCCAGATGGACTTAAGTACAAAGCTGGTTTCGCAGCTGCTGGGGTACAGATTTCACACACAACATAGGCGTGGAAGCTTGAATATAGTCCGCTATACTCTTTCTAGAGCCAACTCGGAAGACATGTCTGCTATAGACATGCGATGCTTGTCTGCAATATACAGTGAGTCAGTGTTTTTTGTGGATCTACAATCGGACCATTTTAAGTCAGCTAAACATCGATCAGGGCCTGGATTCTTGTTTTATGAAAATATGGATTGTTGATGGGTACCTGTATAGAAGCACCGAACATGTGAACGGCGAACAGTTTAATGAATACATTGTCAATTTTTTTTTTGGCAAATCCCATGGTACAATAAAAAGGTAATGCTAGGAACACAATTGGAGCGAACGACGAATTTTTTCGTGGCGTATGTTCGTCGTCAAAAATAAAAAACATATGTGTATATGGAAATGCACACAATCTCGGCGCCGGCGAAAATTCCGTCGGACGCCGCGAACTCAATTAGCTTTATTTTTATTTCATACGCCGGCGAACAAAACAGTACAAGGTGGCCATACTTGTACGACTTTTATGTGTTTTAGTAAATACATTTACTTTTACTTTAAAATTTTTTATGGTCACTCTACTATCTGTTACTCGTATAAAAAAACATAATTAATTTGTTTATTTATGTGTGTTTTCGCACAAGCAGATAAGCTTTTAATATACATTATGTTAATTATTTTAACAATTTTAATAAACTTTAAAATTATCTGATTCATTGTAGTCAATAAATGAGCAAAAAGTAAACAACTTCATCAGCTGTTTTATAATTTCGTCGGTATTGTGTGCCATACGACGAATTTACGCGGAAGCCGGTCAAGAAATTTACTGCGGATGTTATTGTTTCTTACCTCCACGATTCACTCTCCTCAAGTTAACGCCTCCGAGAGGGTGAATCGTTCTTTGTTGGCTGCGATAAAATCTTTATGAAACCTGATCAGAGCAATTGGGATTAGCTACTCAGTAGCATATGTTGTGCATTGCGTTACTCTCGGAATTTAGCGTTAGGCACTTCCCCTTATTACTTAACCTTTGGGCAAAATATGGTCACAAATGGTGCAGTTTACCCACTACCCCGACGAGTATTGGAAAGTTGTGGTGGAACGTATCGAACTTATACATTCTGGCCCTCTTGCTAGAACTATAAGTCTAGCAATCTATAAAAAGTTATCATACATTAGGAAAGAACGTAAATTCAGATTCCTAAGTGAGCTATAGTTGCAGATTTTCAAATTATTAAAGCGATATGACGAATTATAAATAGATGCGACTTACTATTACATGTTTAGCGCAAGTAAATATTTCAACAAAAATTGGATTTTAAAAGATACAATGGTTTTCTTGATTGTTCGATTTCAAAACTGTGTGCCAAATTATGTAACATTTGCTGGAGGTACTGAACCGGTGAGGATATACCCGAAAATAGATTTTTGGGCCAACAACGAATCCAAAACAATTTGGGGTGGTTCGGCTTCGAGTATCTTAGGATATAGGTCAGCGCCAAGCAGCAAATCTATTGGACTATTATCGAAAGAATCCGCTAAATCAAGATTAGGAATTCGAGTCTTTAAATTACAAAAAGATGGTGACGAGAACAGCTTCCCCTTGACTTTGGGTAAGACTAACGCTTTTGTTTCCACAATTCTACATGCGTTTTTAGGGGAAGACAACTTAAGAGAACAAACTTCTTTTGGCGAATTAGATTTAGATTTGATTTTCAAAGGACAAGTTGAAATTCCAAGTGCATTTTTGAGCTTCTTACTTACAATCGATGCTTTAGAGGAAGGATCTACAATGGCACGAGTAGTGTACGATTTACCATTATGAACAATGTTTACTAGTGCAGTTCCCAAGAGCACATTTTCCTCAATAGTGTTGGGAGACTGACTGTTTGAATTATGTACCTCGACTTTCGACTTTATTAAAAGCCGGAGGTATTTTTTTAGAACCCGAAACGATATTTTGAGCAGACTTGCAGAACAGCGAAAATTTTCGACTTTTAATATTGTTGGAAACCAGAGATAGTTTTGAGCATAATGCTGCAACAACTCTACTAGTTTGTGGCCGGTGGAGAAGGCTGTGGTGCCTTTGTTTGCAAGATTTGCAACTATTGGTACTGCGACAGTTTTTTACTGCATGATGAAAGACAGTTTATGCAACACTTATTCTTCTTAACAATCGAGAATTTGTCCTTAAAACGATAGTCTTATAAACTTGGGGCAGAGATGCAGCACATGTCTCTGGTTAGGACAAATGGGGCAATAAGTGTTTGGCCGAGGAGAAGGATCAACACACTTTGGCTCATATACCAACGACTTACTAATGGAACTAGATGTACGAACATGCTTAGATGCCAACGATCTAGTGGAGGAGTAATGAGGTGAAACATGCTGTGATGTTAACGATTTCTTTGCAGGGCTGGAAGGAGTAACATTCTTTGGCGACAACGATTTAATCGAGAGACTAGAAAAAGTGACTATTTTTTGACTTTTCTGTGGGCGGATTTTGGTGTATACTCTGAATACACTGCAAAGTTTGTATTCTCTCTATAAGGAAAGCATCTAAGTCTGGCCAAGAAGGCAACAACGACTTATTTTTGATGCTTTGCTCCCACATAGTTAAAGTCAATTTTGGCAAGCGCTGCAAACACATATACACAATAATCGGATCCCACTGAATAGTGGCGACGTCATAGACGAGCATTGCAGCGAGACAACTATTAATTCCACTTTGAATATTTTTCAAAGCTTGACTAGTTTCTATATCTATGGAAGGAATATCAAACAAGTTTTTGATATGGCTAATCACCACGATGCGCTTATTATCATACGCATCTAACAAAGCTTTCCAAGCTAAATGGAAACTATAATTAGTGAGTGGAAATCTGCTAACGATTTCCCGAGGCTCACCGGTGGTCTTCTGCATAAGGTGGCAGAGGCGCTCAATATCGGATAGACGTGAATTTTGTACAAAAAAGGTTGTAAACAAGTCGCGAAAGGTGGGCCAAGACACAAAATCACCAGCAAAGACTTCGATATCAATAGGTGGTACTACGAAACAATTACTATCGAAGTTTGTATTGGAGCAACTATTACTGGGGGAAGATTTGGAGAAAGCATCAACGTGTGGAGAAACAGACTGCACAGGAACCGATAAGATAGGTTCGCTCGAAAGCAAGCCTGAAGGTAATGTCACATTATGATTATTTAGTGCAATAGTGGAGTTTTCAGGAGGTAAGGTCTGAGGAGCCACAGCAGGGGAACAATTATCACTGATTGGGGACTTAAGGCGGTCAAGATGCTTTTTTATGGTGGTCAAACACCAATGGTATGCGATAAATGCATTATTGTATTTATCCTCAACGACATCAAAATGGTCAGCCTGTGCAGTCTCGGATGCCGTGAGGTAGTTTTTACACTCAGTGTAAGTGTTCTGAACCTTTTCCCATAATTCTCGAATTTCAGAAAGACGAATTTCGAGGCTGTAAATAGTGAACTGTGTGGCATCAATTTGTTCGAAATATTCAACACTCCTCAGAACAATGACATTTTCAACCAACGTTACTTACTCCCCTGAAAACAAGTTTAGTCAAACTCTTCTTCGTTTCTGGGAACTAGAAGAAGTGCCAAGTGCAATTTATTGTCTCCGTCAGACCAATATTGTAAAAGTAATTATAAACGATCCACATGTAAAGACTCTATTGGTAGATACGATTTATTTCTTCCCATTAAACAAGAGTTTATAGCCCAACCAGATCTTACACACTCTAGGACAATTTGTCTACTATAGTTTCTTCGTAATGAGGCGTTATTACTTAAAAACCTCAAATAAGGAAATATATGATGGGATGGTTCGTCAATATCTAGATTAAGACCATATGAGGCCAGTTTCGACTACGTCGACAAACTCTACATATTCTTATCTGCCTCATCACCTCATAGAACCCCCTCATCACCTCATAGAATCCCTTTCCTTTGAACACTTGATTAACACTTGATTTTGTAGAAGTTAGTATCTGTAAACACTTGGGCAATATGTGGAATGCTCAGTTATCGATCGTTCCCATCGTCACACTTTCCCGCCCCTGCCGACAGAGGGGGGCACCTCCCCATAACGGAGGTAGCGCGTACACCCTACAGTCCGAAATATAGGAGGTTAGTAGGCTAGGGGAAACCGGGTACAGTAATTATCAGCCGGCTAAACAATAAAGTATATTAATATACGCAACACAGATATACAGGCTACAACAAAACTAAAATCCAATAAATTATTTCTGGCAACTATTTCTACATTTTGAGAACTAAAGATAGATTTTTTGTTATAACATGCAAGGGTTCAGATAAAGATGTTATATTGTATAATTTGTTATATTCATCACATAAAGACCGCAGAGGATTACATAGTTCGTAATTAGATTTTGCTGTCGTTAATTTAAGAGGTATGTAGTTTCGCGTACGACGCGAAGGGGCATTAAAGTTTATTTCACTTAATAGAATTTCAGATTGAATTTGCCCATGCAAGAGTTTTATTATGAAAATGCGTTTAAGGATTTGACGCCTTTTGTGCAGTGACGGAAGATCTATAAATTTTAAACGATTTTCATAAGGAATATAATTTATAGAAGGGACTCCAAAGTACACAACCATATTCCAAAGTTTGTCGAACAAGGCTAATGAATGAGCGTTTAGTAACATAAGGATCATCAAATTCTTTGATCCAACGTTTTATAAATCCAAGCAACGACTTGGCTTTATTAACACAAGAATCTTTATGTAAATTGAAGTTTAGTTTTCTATCCAGAATAACTCCCAGATCTACAAAGGAATCTACATTATCCAATTTATATGAGCCAATAAGATAGTAGATTTTTAATTTTTTTTTTAGATTTAGTGACATCCCATTTTCACTACACCAATTCACAAGAGAATTTAAATCGTACTGAAGATTAAGTGATTGGTTATAAGACTCGAGATTAGACTATAATTTAACATATCAGCAAACATCAGAATTTTAGAGTGACGAATAACAGATGGAAGGTCATTTAAGTAAAGTACAAAGAGTAGTGGACCTAAATGACTACCTTGAGGAACTCCTGAGTTTACATTTATATTTTTAGAGAGAATATCTTTAAATGACACTGTTTGGGTACGTTTCTGTAAATATGTCATTATCCATGATAAAAGTATTGTAGGAAACCCCATGGAATCCAGTTTATAAATTAATTATTCATGTACAACAGTATCAAATGTTTTACTGAAATCTGTATATTACATCAGTTTGACACTTGTTTGAAACCCCATTGTGAACTTGACAAGTAAGATCTAATAAATTCGTCAAAGTAGACCTACCTCTAACAAAACCATGTTGATGAGGTGATATTACCGCATTCGAAAGAACTTGAATGGAAAAATTCGTTGAAACATATCAGTGTGCAAATTCTATTCAAATACCTCATTGGATTAAATGTGTTTCTGATTGTTTAGCTTTTATATGGTATAGCATTTTTTTCTGATGCATCTGGAAAGGCATACATGGGGGTAGTGTAAATCCGTATAATTAGTTCAAATGTAGAAATATTTACTAATTTGATTTCCAGTAAAACTAAGGTGGTGCCCATCACATTAATTTCTCTATCTCGAATAGAATTATGCGGTGCAGTTTTAGCGTCAGAGCTGTATAAAGCTATTGCGATGTTGTTTTCCAAAAAAATGTACTGATGGACCGATTCTACGGTCGTTCTTTTCTGGCTGAAGAAAATCCCTTCTACTTTGACTACCTTTGTTGCGAATAGGGTTGTAGAATTCATGAAAATTTTGGTCAGAATAATTGGTATAATGTGCGTTCTGAAGACAATCCTGCTGACATAGGCAGCCGAGGTCTTTAACCCTCACCCTCAGAACACCACAATGGCTACGTCAAGATAATTTGCAATGGGATATTCATGATTTAGTTTCTTTAGAAACAGATATTGAAAAGCGTCCTATAAAGTATTGCGTCTCATTCTTTTCGCAATATCAGGATGTATTTAACAATTATTCCAGTTTAAACAAAGCGCTATGAGCTATAACTATGGCCTTTCGTTTCTTTTATAAAACCCATCCATCTCATAGAGACCAATATACATTTGAAGAAAAATATCATACGAACTCTTAAATCAAAAGAACTAGGTTACGTCTTCTAATGAAAGCTCAAAAGGTTTACTATTTGAAAGAGTATGATGGTTCAATGAATAACATGTCGTAAGATTCTAAAAGTTCGCTTATACCCTTGAATCCATTTCTCGATGATTTGGGAGTTATGCGACTTAATAGGCGATTATCTCAATCCCAAACATATAATATTCAGAAAGACATCCGATTTTACAACCCTACATATCGTGAACCGGTATCGTAAATTAAAAGCGCTTACTCAGCAATTCTGCTTACGGTGGAAAGAAGAGTACCTAAGAGTCTCCATAAACGGTATAAATGGGAGTATCCCGAGCGCGATATACAAACGGATGATTTTGTAGTAGTTTACTCACATCCGACGGTCGCATCCGCGTCGCCGATGTAAAAACTAAAACGGAATTGTAAGACGACCAGTAGTCAAGTTGGTCATTTTGACCAATTAAAATATAATTGTTAGTTCTTCTCAATTCTCAGCCTCTTTATCTTTTCAGAGAATGGAAAATCTTGTAAAATGGCCGCTACTCTTACCGATTATGAGGATCTCATCCCCATATCCCACGAGAAGAGAAAAGACTTAAGCGCGAGACCATCTCAGAAGTCACCAAATGATAATCTGGAAAAGACAAATTCGACTAGCTCGGATACAAAAAACACTTTTAAAGTATCTGGATGCCCTGATTCCGATGCAGAAGAACGTTGCTACCTCACTACATCGGCTCCAACTGATTTGTCGCATCACACTCCTTTAGAGAGTGTACAACGAAAAACACAACACCCTTCTGCAATTATACTCATCGCGAAAGCAAAATAATTCAGCATCGAGTACGTCCATCAGCTTCCTCTAGTCTGTCTTCCAAGTCCGTCCGGTGCACTATAAGCCAGTGCACACCCTTAATATTCAACCCATGGTGACGCTAAGTCCCACCTTGTTATTTAATGTGGTACTGGGTAACTCCCGCTATCCAGTCCGTATGCGGGTAACAGCCGCATATGTAGGTTCTTTTTGGATTCGTTCCGATTAACTTCCATCATATAAATCAGGGACAATATTCCCAACTCAGTTGGAGTTCTTCTACAGCCGTACTGAAATGCTTGCAATGTCCGCGAGAATATGCGGTTTGTGGCATATTATCACACCCTTGATAACGGTTTCCGAGACGGTAACCATTACGCTGGTATGATGTTGGCGGATGCCCAGTTCTTCTAAGGTGGCCTCGTAGGTATGGTACTTGGGCGGGACGTGTATTCGCGTATAGTGAAGCCACAAACTTTCGAGAGCCCTGGATTCCCCTGGCCACAACTCATTATGTTTGGTTGGGTTGTATCTGGCATGTGTCCTGTGTTTTTTTGAGCAGCCATATGGTGTTTCGCGACCTACGGATTGCTATGCTCCAATCATATTTTGGCGCAAATTGTAAATGCAATATTTTAGTTGTCTTGGCTAGCCGAGCATAATGTTTTTTTAAAAAATAAAATGTATGAGTTATATTTACAAGGCTGAGGTAGATGTTGCAAGGCTGGCGGCAGTATTCAATTAAGAATAATTAAAATGAAGTTATTATTTTTTTTAATTATTCCTATTAATTATTTTTCTTCTTCATTTTCATTATATTGACATACCTTATCATGCTTGTACTACGTTTGAGTACAACTTTGTGTTCTTAGCAGAAAGCATTAATGTTAGAATTCTAACGAGGTAATAAAGCCTTGTGCGCCACTGCAACCCCTAGGCTTCTGCTCGTGTTATTGTAGCGATTAGAGTAGAATTCGATTTTGGATTACGTCCAGTAATGCCCGCTTCGCAGCAAGGAATACACAAAACATTGTGAAGAAAAATTATTTTATTCCAGACTTGAATAAGAAGAGGATAAAGTAAAGAACTATATCGAATGTATAGTGATAGATTCCAAGGTGGAAAAGATGGTTTATTCAATCCGATAGACGAAGCTGATTAGCAGTTAGTAACGTAGCATCTAGATCATGTAGGGCCAATGGAAACTATTCACAAACAGTATAACCATATCCTCGTTGTGGTAGATGCATTTAAAAAAATTGTGTGGTTGTACCCCGTCCGGACCTGGAGAGCAGCAGTACTACAAAGAAGTTAAACCATTCAACACTTCAACCTCGGTAAGAGCAATTAGAGGAAAATTGTTTACTTTTTTAATGTTATAAGAATAATTAGATTTTAAAGTATAAGGCAGAGGCCTCTTTATTACCAAGCTTCATACTACCAGGGAATTGCCGGACTTTTCTTTTTGAATTAACAAATTTGTAGAAAATTTCGAGATTTGACTTAAAGTCTCTTCTCATTTTAGATAAATAGTTGGAGTAACACTTTGAAATTTCAGCGTTGTACTTACTTTTAGCTTTAGAATAATTGGGACTACTTAATTGTAGAATTTTGAATTTTTTAAATAATTTACTTTTAATATTTCGTAATTTCCTAAGATAAGAAGTAGACCAAGCAGGTCCTTCCTCAGGACTAACTTTACAGACTGGGACTGATGTTGAGAATGCATTATTTAAAGTATTATTAAAGTATGACACACGAGCATTTAAATTACGAAGATATACGCAGAAAAACGTTTACAGGCAATGAAAAGACTAAATCAAGAATTTTATCTTTATTGATCAGCATTGATCATAAATAGTATCCCGGAACACACCCATACCGGATAAAGTAGCATTTGGCAAAACTTGTAAAAATCAACTTTATTTTCACCAGAAACCCATGTAGTTTGAGGTAAATTAAAGTCACCGAAGCAAATCAATTCAAATTCCTAAGGGACTTGTTTTATTAAGTCTGCATGTCGAAGGTAAATTTCTACATCAGAATGTGGTGCAATATATCTTTTCCATAAATTTGATATTGATCAAACAAAATCTCAGTTTCACCAATATCTAGTTTTAGCCAGGTGTTCGTGAAAACCAAGATTTTGAAGTCTCTGCCAAAAGATTTCAATTAAATATGTTTAAGCTTAGTATTAAGGCCTCTAATTTTTTGGTAAAGTAACGTCAAAGATTTAATTAGTTTTTTGACATGGGCAACACAGAGGGAACTGCTAAGTTTACAGGGTTAGTTCTTTCCCTAAACAAAAACTCATTTACTGAAACACTAAATAATATATTTTCAAACACGTAAGATAGAACAATTATTTTAAAAGATGATATATCTCTTTGAGTTGATGAATTGAACTTAAAAATTTTATAATCATTATCACTAAGATTTTGGTATTTTGACTTTATATAATTACGTATACACATTCTACATAAATATTAAAATGGAGTCGAGAAATGAATATACTTCTTCTAGGAGCAAGTACTATTAATTCGTGGAAGGAGAGGCCTCAGACCCTACAATAGATGGATGACCAGAAGTTGATGGAAACGCGGTAACTGGTACTGGTTGTACAGTAGAATACATTTTGGTACTTGAAGGCACAATCGTCACAATACAGAGCAGTAGGCGCGATTTGATGATTAGAAGATAATTCTTGTGCATTATTGCGCGGCGGAGCCATATTCGGTGAATTTAGACTTATTAAATGATCACCGTGAGCAATAGCTGAAGTTTTTGTTCTCTTCGGTGAAAAGAAAAACAACAACTAATACAACAAACGTCAGACTAAATAAAACAAGTCCCTTCAAAATTTGAATTGATTTGCTTCGGAGACTTTAATTTACCTCAAACTACATGGGTTCCTGGTGAAAATAAAGTTGATTTTTTCCAGTTTTGCCAAATGCTGCATTATCCGGTATGGATGTTTTCTGGGACACTATTTATGTTCAATGCCTACTCCAAATAAATTATATACAAAACATTAAAGATAAAATTTTTGATCTAGTCTTTTCATTGCTTGTAAACGATTTTCTGTGCAGATCTTCGTAATTTTAATGCCCGTGTATCATACTTTAATAATACTTTAAATACTGCATTCTCCTACTCCTTATCTAAGGAAATTACGAAATATTAAAAGTAAATTATTTAAAAAATTAAAAAAATACAATTCTACAATTAAATTATTCCAATTTTTCTAAAGCTAGAAGTAAGTACAACGCTGAAATTTCAAAGTGTTACTCTAAATATTTATCTAAAATGAGAAGAGACTTTATGTCAAATCCCGAAATTTCCTACAAATTTGTTAATTCAAAAAGAAGAGTCCGACAATTCCCTGATAGTATGAAGCTTGGTAATAAAGAGGCCTCTACCTCTGTTGAAATTGCAGATATGTTCGTAGTTTTATTTTCAAACAATTTACTATACTTATACTTTTAATTCTAATTATTCATATTCTTATTAAACATTAAAAATGTAAACAATTTTCCTCTAAATGCTTTTACTGAGGCTGAAGTGTTGAATGGTTTAACTTCTTTGTAGTACTTCTGCTCTCCAGGTCTGGAGGGACGGACCCCCCCCCCCCTTTTTCAACACTGCTTAAGACTTATTGATCTCCCTACTTTAGAACGGAGACGTTTAGAGCTCTATTTCTAATAAGACTTTAACGTGGTTCTATTGACTTCAAATTAATCAATGAAATAAACTTTAACGTGCCATCTCGTTCAACTCCTCTTAATCTGCCTGTGGTAAAATCTAGCTATGATCCAAGTAATCCACTCAGATCATTAGGTGAATTATATAATAAGCTGTACAATTGTATTGCTTTCAGAACCTATACATGTTTCTTTAAATAAAAGGCTTTCTTTTAAATAAATATATATTTTAATCTTCACTTAGGTTTATAATTCACTTTGCAGCTTCCTGCTTATAGAACTTCTATTCTAATTTAATACTTCTCAACAACTGTGTTCGTCCGTCTTGTCTATGGCGTTAAGTGCAACTTTGTCTATTCGCATGCGCCTATGTTTAGTATGTCCTCGCGAGGTCATGTTGAGTAAGCTATGTTTAATCGTCTCTTAGATTAGTGAATTACGTAATGTAGTGGTTGTGTAAGCCATTCCAACAATCGGATATTCTCATCCACATTCGGCCTCGAATGGATATTCCAATGTTTCATATACTCTGTAACGGTTGTACATATTTTAGGACCTTCAGTATCACCTACTTTTTCGACAATATAATTGCCACGGTTTAGCTTTTGGACAACTTTGTAATGACCCAAAAACTTCGGTCTCAAATTTAACCCTGTTCCGAATTGAGTACGCTTAATGGCTACCAGTTCGCCTATATTGTATTTTGTCTCTGACGCCCTTCTCCTATTGTAGTCTCTTCGGTTTTCCTGTTGAATTTTTAAAATATTTGTTTTTGCCTCTTCTCTCATTTTCACTTCACTCTTCTATACCGAGCTCTTCTAACATTTGTCGAGTATCGGGACAATCGTTTACTCTCATATCCACCCCAGTCATTAGTTTAAATGGCGCTACATTTGTGCTTCGATGAGATGTATTGTTTATAGCTGTCTGTACGCGATCGAGGTGTTTGTTTTGCTAGCATAGGGACAACTATTCTATGCATACGTTCTACCTGCCCATTACCATGCGGACACCAGTTGCAATCAATAAGTGTTGTATTCCCTGGGTTTCACAATATTCGTCGAATTGTTTAGACGTGAATGCAGTGCCTATATCTGTTATAACTCTTTGTGGATTACTAAACACCGGTGATTGTTTCATAATCTATCTATTACCACACAAACTTTTTAAATGCATCTGCCATAACGAGAATATGGTTATACTGTTTGTGAGTAGTTTCCATTGGCCCTACATGATCTAGATGGTACGTTACTAACGGCTTAGCAGCTTTGTCTATCGGATTGAGTAAACCATCTTTTCGACCTTGGAATCTATCACTATACATTCGAAACAGTTCTTTACTTTATCCTCTGTCTTCTTAATCAAGTCTGGAATAAAATAATTTTTCTACACTAAGTTTTGTGTTTTCCTTGCTGCGAAGCGGGCTTGTCTATGAGCTAGTTTTATTATCCCGTTCTCCATTGATGATGGTATTATAAGTAGGTCCTTGTTCGGATCTTTATGTAATATATAGAAAAGAATATAAAAATGTCATAAATACTGTACCCTAAAATGTTCCTAATTGTTCTGATACATTCGTCTTGTAATTGAGCTTCCCGAGTTCGATGACAATGTACTCAACGCATCTACATGTTTCATTTTAGTTCCTGATCGATGCTCTATAGTATAACAGAAGTCTTGTAGGTACAACGCCCATCGGGATATTCTTGGTGGAACATCATGTTTACGCATCGTTAATGCGAAAGCGTGGCAGAGTGCTATTATTTTTATATTTAGGCCTAGAACGTAAATCCTCCATTTCCTAAGCGCTTCAACAACTACTAGTACCTCTAATTCGAAGGAATTATAATTTTGCTGAGCTGGGGTGGTTTTTCTACACGTGTACTCTACTGGATGGAATTAAAGGATAAAGGATGTAAATGATAATTTGTTACAGCTTTTGTCTTCTCTACAGATGGCAATATCGTCAGTTAAAACTATTTTCATTTCTACTGGATGATGCTCAGTATTCAAGGGTTAAAGGATTAGTGTCCTCTTGGGTTGGAACTTTGTACAAAGACGTCTTTTTTCCATTGTCATTTGAGTCTGACTGACAACCTCTCTTTAGAAATCTTGGTCCCTGCGAATCGATAATCATGTCTAACTTAACTATTACGTCGTTACCTATTATAACGGGGTACACTAAATCTGGCTTTTCAACTGTGTGGAATGTTATGTCTACATCACAATTATCTAGCTTCGCACTTTCTTGGATGATTCCCAAAGTATTAATACGTTTTCCACATATTCCACTTAAAGATTTAATGTTGTCATTAATGTCTAAATTCCCTAATACATCAAGAACATCACTTATTATTAAACTTACATAGCTTCCGGTATTTATTAGACCAGAGAAATTATTACCGAAAATTTGAATTTACTTAAAAACTCTTCGCGATGCTTCAGGAATATTATGGGATACTTTTTGTGCCCTGGGATTTTTTCTTTGACCTTAGGTTTCGAATTAAATTTGCATTCAAACGCCTTATGTCCAAAACCCTTGCATTTAAATCATTTATTTTCCGAGACCTTGCATTGATTTACAATATGCCCTATATCTCCGCATTTAAAGCAACGGGGATTCGTTTTCTTTAACAAATTGTTGTTTTACCCCAAATTCCTTGCTTAATGGCTGTTTCAGCGTTCACCAATTTTTAACATTTGGTTGGTTTCTAACGAAAATTTTTGCTGTGCCAGTCAATAATTGTTTACCGTAGATAAATTTTCGCAAATCGTCCCAAACCACTGTACACGCACAATCCTCAAATTCACGAAGCCATTGGTCAATATTGGGTAATTGGTCACCTGAGAAGCTTGAGACCGAGTCTTGAATGCATTTTAAAGTAACAAAGATTGAATGTGCAACTACTGATATTGCTTCACCATAGTCAGATCCATCTTCTTCGGTTGTGGAATGACCATAATATTCTAAAAGACAACACTTCAACTCAATCTTATTTCCAATACGTGATAAATTTAATTCCCCCAATTTCTCTTTTAACCCATCTACAGTAAATCTTTCACTTTTCTTCTTGTCCATGTTGATGTATATAGTCGTTTTACAATAATAAGTTTAATAATTTTATATAAGTTGAAATTCAAAATTGTAAACGATACTTAAATACTTATTCTATAAAATAATTTTAAATATGAGGCAATTAAAATGTGAATTTCAAATCAAATCAAAAATCTAACTGTATTGTGCTTCGACTCGATGTCGTCATCTCCAAAACAATATGCGCAATTGCAAAATAAATTTACTTTACTTTCACACAGCCGTTAAATTACAAAAACAATATTGAGCATAAAGTTTGATTGTACAAAAACAATTCAATACGCTTATCGTTTCTAAGAAAATACGCATTAGCTTACAAGTTGTGTTGTACCAGAATTCTGCGTATCCAGCTGTTGTTGCTTTCCCAATTTTCAGCACTAATGCATCATCAATTTAAAAGGGTTTATATATATATATATATATATATATATATATATATATATATATATATATATATATATATATATATATATATATAAACCCTTTTAAATTGATGATGCATTAGTGCTGAAAATTGGGAAAGCAACAACAGCTGGATACGCAAAGTAAACAATTTTCCTGCCGATCCCCAGGTCCGGACGGTGTTCCTGCTAATATTCTAAAAATGTGCGCATTCGACTTTTACAAGCCACTCATTAATATGTTTAATGATTCTTTAGCTTCAGGATGTTTTCCTATGTTTTGGAGTCCAGCTTTATAGTACCTTTACATAAATTTGGTAGTAGAAATGTGAAATGTGTGAAATTATAGAGGTGTTGCAAAATTCAGTGCAATCCCAAGACTCTTTGAACTTTTAGTTTCACAAAGAATAATTAATTTTGTTTTTGTTTAATTTCAAACATAATTTTCATTAAATTGCGTTAATATTACATATTGGTAACACGGGTAATTTTTCTCCTACTTAGGTAATGTCTACTACCTCTTCGTACATTATGTCAAAGGTAATGACATTTCCTAAGGAGTGACGATTGTAATTGCCGCCTTTACAGTATTCTACCGACTCTACGAGTGCTAACAAGCATAGGATTACGTCGTATGAAGGTAATATTATTCCTCGAACAACCACCTTATAAAAAATATACAGTCCACTGCTCAGTGGGAAAAAATATTAATAATTTTGCTACGCAAACATTGGTCCTTTGAGCCGGTTGTACGATCTGTCTCGTTCCTTCACGACGAAAAACAAACGAGAAATGCCTGCACCGCAAGCAAACATCGGATTATACAATCCGCCTATTTGCCTTGGCAAGGAATACAACGACTACGTCGTCAACAACAACAAAGGGATCATCGATCACCAACTTTACTTCCAATAAATGTCATTTCATTTTAATTAAACTGCTACAACAAAAGTTGTACACTCTGAATTACGTTTAAAGTGACATACCGAACATTATTTTTGTTGTGTTAATAAAAAAAGCCTTCGGTCGTTCTCAACAAGTTTGTATGTCCGTCCGTCTCCTATGAGATTGCAGTCGGCATTTATCATAGCAACAAAACAGTGTCAAGGTGATTTTTGTTTCCAACAAAACACACAACCACAATCACAGAATTGCACATTTTCCTTCTTTTAACATATTTCTTTTATATTTACAATTTCATGTCTCATTGTTCTTTTTGTGTCTTGCATCTTGTTGTAAGTTTATAAAACACAACAACAACAATATAAAAGAACAATTGTTGTCATCACTGCTGGTTGTTGGTTCCGTTTTGTTTACATATTCGTGTAAATTATAATAGTGACACTCACTGATAAATGATAGTTGATCACATACAATTGGTGTGTTCACGATCATTTATCATAATATATTTATTGAAAAATTTAAAGTGCCATTTTCAATAAAAATTTGTGTTGATTTCTTCGAATATCAACCAATAACGAAATTTTGCTTGTGTCTCCGATACAATGCACCCTACATTCGGTATATACATACATATATGTGCATAGTAGTATTTTATTAAATAACGTTTAATACAAATATTACTATTTATTTTTGCAAACTCTTTTGAGAAAACTGTTTTGTTTCTTGTTTTATTCTGAACGATTAGTAGAGGATAACTCACAGTTCGTGCAACCTACAATAGGTTTTAGTAACTTTTATCAAATTTTTCAGTTTTTCGACTCCTGAATATTTTTTTTTGAAAATTGTTTTCGGCACGTGGTATATACGACACGTTGACACAAATTACGTGTATTTTACGATATGTTGTACATAATTTTCGAAATTTTAAATACACTGAGAAAATTTTCTTAATTAATTTATAGTATTATTTAACTTTTTGTGGTTTAATCACGTTAAACTTCAATTAATATTGGGATTAGTCCACGACTATTATACAATCAGCGTATTTTCATTAAATAAATATTGATTTTCCTGTCATTACGTTTAGTTTTTAAAAATATTTAACGCATTTTCGTGCAAATTAAATTACAATTTTTTGTATTTTCGCTGCAGTTCTGTATTCATCGGCTGCTTTCTTTGGATTTATTCATCCGAGCTACTAATGCTTTATTAAAATTTGATGCCAATTTCAGTTCCCAACGGGACGAGCAGCTCGATGTTTACATCCTAGAATTACAAGGAGCTGAGGTCAGAATACTATGGGATAAAATTAAATTCCAATTTGAAAAATGCCTCGATTACCTATATGTTGATAAAAATTCTAATGAGGACGGCATTTGAGCCGCCGACATCAAATACGATGTCGCCTACAAATGTTTTTTAAATGTTCTAGCGCCCATTAATAGAAAGTTAGGTGCGCTACGGGCTCCGCCTAAGTTACCTACTGTAATTACTCCAAAATCTCATATAGGTAACCCTTTATTACCTCGTTCCGAGGATACAGTATTGGATACCGTATTGAATGCTCCGCATCGATCCGAAACTTGCCAAAATTCATCTTTCACATCCTATGGAAATGAAAATTCCAGTCACAGGTTAAATTTGCCACCCTGTGACATCGAAGTATTCAATGGCGATTTTCTTTGCTGGCCTACGTTCAGGGACTTGTTTTCTGCCATATACATTAACAATAGCGACATTAAGCGTTTTTGTCATTTGAATAACAAAACTAGTGGTGATGCCCATGAAATTGTGTCTAAGTTTTCGCTTACACACAAAAACTTTAATCTAGCATGGAGTGATTTATTCTCTACATATGACAATACTCGAATTTTGTTGAACCACCAACTTAAGCTCCTCTTTGACCTTCCAGTTTTAGACAAATAAATTAGTGCAGGGTTAAAGAATTTACTTAGTTTTCCTGTGTATTTAGAGGTTACCTAAGAACTGCGTGGTGCTTTGGGAACAAAACATAAAGAACAAATCTACTTTGTATTCGTGGAAAGATTTGGATCCCTTTCTTACAGAAAGGATCCAAACTCTGACCTGCTTACGTGACATTAGGGGCATCGATTAAGTCGAACTCTAAATAATGATAAACGTTACCTTTCTACGAATGGTGCAACGAATACATCAAATTCCGTCACGGCCCAAAATGCCCCTCATTTCTTAAGGTTACCTCGTACATCCTCACCTTACTCATGTGCGCTTTGTTCACGATGATGATGAGTTTGTCATAAATTCCTTAGACGTTCAGTTCCTAAAAGAATCAGCACAGTTAAGAAACACTTCTGTTGTCTGAACTGTTTGTCTCACGGACATGAATCTTCAAAATGCAAAAGCATTTACAACTGCACTATATGCAATAAACGCCATCTCACGCTGTTACACATCGAGGCCACGCTTCAATGGTCTCCGACGACTTAAAATCTAGATCAGGTATTTCTACCTAGAAATCTAGATCAGGTAATTCTACCTACTACTTCTACCAATGCTATATCAGGGTCTTCAAACCGATCCTGCTTCAGAAGCATCTTTTGTTTCTGAACGTATACATAAAAGATTTAGTATAGGCGCGAATAACGTTCAAGCTTCAATCACAGGGGTTAGTGTGTCCGTTTCACAAATTTCCCGTTCGTATCAGTCCTCCATTGGATGCTACGCAGACAGTGGAAATTAATCTGAAAATCTGCCATAACTTTCCATAAAACGTGACACCATTCCGCAATTGCCAAATCTTCGTTTGGCGGACCCTGATCCAGAGCAAAAAAATATTGTTAGGCACAGCTATGGTGCATATTGTGCACAAAGGTAATGACATTTCCTAAGGAGTGACGATTGTAATTGCCGCCTGTACAGTATTCTACCGACTCTACGAGTGCTAACAAGCATAGGATTACGTCGTATGAAGGTAATATTATTCCTCGAACAACCACCTTATAAAAAATATACAGTCCACTGCTCAGTGGGAAAAAATATTAATAATTTTGCTACGCAAACATTGGTCCTTTGAGCCGGATTTTACGATCTGTCTCGTTCCTTCATGACGAAAAACAAACGAGAAACGCCTGCACCGCAAGCAAACATCGGATTATACGATCCGCCTATTTGCCTTGGCAAGGAATACAACGACTACGTCGTCAACAACAACAAAGGGATCATCGATCACCAACTTCACTTCCAATAAATGTCAATTCATTTTAATTAAACTGCTACAACAAAGGTATGTACACTCTGAATTACGTTTAAAGTGACATACCGAACATTATTTTTGTTGTGTTAATAAAAAAAGCCTTCGGTCGTTCTCAACAAGTTTGTATGTCCGTCCGTCTCCTATGAGATTGCAGTCGGCATTTATCATAGCAACAAAACAGTGTCAAGGTGATTTTTGTTTCCAACAAAACACACAACCACAATCACAGAATTGCACATTTTCCTTCTTTTAACATATTTCTTTTATATTTACAATTTCATGTCTCATTGTTCTTTTTGTGTTTTGCATCTTGTTGTAAGTTTATAAAACACAACAACAACAATATAAAATAACAATTGTTGTCATCACCGCTGGTTGTTGGTTCCGTTTTGTTTACATATTCGTGTAAATTACAATAGTGACACTCACTGATAAATGATAGTTGATCACATACAATTGGTGTGTTCACGATCATTTATCATAATATATTTATTGAAAAATTTAAAGTGCCATTTTCAATAAAAATTTGTGTTGATTTCTTCGAATATCAACCAATAACGAAATTTAGCTTGTGTCTCCGATACAATGCACCCTACATTCGGTATATACATACATATATGTGCATAGTAGTATTTTATTAAATAACGTTTAATACAAATATTACAATTTATTTTTGCAAACTCTTTCGAGAAAACTGTTTTGTTTCTTGTTTTATTCTGAACGATTAGTAGAGGATAACTCACAGTTCGTGCAACCTACAATAGGTTTTAGTAACTTTTATCAAATTTTTCAGTTTTTCGACTCCTGAATATATATATATTTTTTTGAAAATTGTTTTCGGCACGTGGTATATACGACACGTTGACACAAATTACGTGTATTTTACGATATGCTGTACATAATTTTCGAAATTTTAAATACACTTAATTAATTTATAGTATTATTTAACTTTTTGTGGTTTAATCACGTTAAACTTCAATTAATATTGGGATTAGTCCACGACTATTATACAATCAGTGTATTTTCATTAAATAAATATTGATTTTCCTGTCATTACGTTTAGTTTTTAAAAATATTTAACGCATTTTCGTGCAAATTAAATTACAATTTTTTGTATTTTCGCTGCAGTTCTGCATTCTTCGGCTGCTTTCTTTGGATTTATTCATCCGAGCTACTAATGCTTTGTTAAAATTTGATGCCAATTTCAGTTCCCAACGGGACGAACAGCTCGATGTTTACATCCTAGAATTACAAGGAGTTGAGGTCAGAATACTATGGGATAAAATTAAATTCCAATTTGAAAAATGCCTCGATTACCTATATGTTGATAAAAATTCTAATGAGGACGGCATTTGAGCCGCCGACATCAAATACGATGTCGCCTACAAATGTTTTTTAAATGTTCTAGCGTCCATTAATAGAAAGTTAGGTGCGCTACGGGCTCCGCCTAAGTTACCTACTGTAATTACTCCAAAATCTCATATAGGTAACCCTTTAATACCTCGTTCCGAGGATACAGTATTGGATACCGTATTGAATGCTCCGCATCGATCCGAAACTTGCCAAAAATTCATCTTTCACATCCTATGGAAATGAAAATTCCAGTCACAGGTTAAATTTGCCACCCTGTGACATCGAAGTATTCAATGGCGATTTTCTTTGCTAGCCTACGTTCAGGGACTTGTTTTCTGCCATATACATTAACAATAGCGACATTTAGCGTTTTTGTCATTTGAATAACAAAACTGGTGGTGATGCCCATGAAATTGTGTCTAAGTTTTCGCTTACACACAAAAACTTTAATCTAGCATGGAGTGATTTATTCTCTACATATGACAATACTCGAATTTTGTTGAACCACCAACTTAAGCTCCTCTTTGACCTTCCAGTTTTAGACAAATAAACCAGTGCAGGGTTAAAGAAATTACTTAGTTTTCCTGTGTATTTAGAGGTTACCTAAGAACTGCGTGGTGCTTTGGGAACAAAACATAAAGAACAAATCTACTTTGTATTCGTGGAAAGATTTGGATCCCTTTCTTACAGAAAGGATCCAAACTCTGACCTGCTTACGTGACATTAGGGGCATCGATTAAGTCGAACTCTAAATAATGATAAACGTTACCTTTCTACGAATGGTGCAACGAATACATCAAATTCCGTCACGGCCCAAAGTGCCCCTCATTTCTTAAGGTTACCTCGTACATCCTCACCTTACTCATGTGCGCTTTGTTCACGATGATGATGAGTTTGTCATAAATTCCTTAGACGTTCAGTTCCTAAAAGAATCAGCACAGTTAAGAAACACTTCTGTTGTCTGAACTGTTTGTCTCACGGACATGAATCTTCAAAATGCAAAAGCATTTACAACTGCACTATATGCAATAAACGCCATCTCACGCTGTTACACATCGAGGCCACGCTTCAATGGTCTCCGACGACTTAAAATCTAGATCAGGTATTTCTACCTAGAAATCTAGATCAGGTAATTCTACCTACTACTTCTACCAATGCTATATCAGGGTCTTCAAACCGATCCTGCTTCAGAAGCATCTTTTGTTTCTGAACGTATACATAAAAGATTTAGTATAGGCGCGAATAACGTTCAAGCTTCAATCACAGGGGTTAGTGGGTCCGTTTCACAAATTTTCCGTTCGTATCAGTCCTCCATTGGATGCTACGCAGACAGTGGAAATTAATCTGAAAATCTGCCATAACTTTCCATAAAACGTGACACCATTCCGCAATTGCCAAATCTTCGTTTGGCGGACCCTGATCCAGACCCTGATCCAGAGCAAAAAAATATTGTTAGGCACAGCTATGGTGCATATTGTGCACAAAGGTAATGACATTTCCTAAGGAGTGACGATTGTAATTGCCGCCTTTACAGTATTCTACCGACTCTACGAGTGCTAACAAGCATAGGATTACGTCGTATGAAGGTAATATTATTCCTCGAACAACCACCTTATAAAAAATATACAGTCCACTGCTCAGTGGGAAAAAATATTAATAATTTTGCTACGCAAACATTGGTCCTTTGAGCCGGATTTTACGATCTGTCTCGTTCCTTCATGACGAAAAACAAACGAGAAACGCCTGCACCGCAAGCAAACATCGGATTATACGATCCGCCTATTTGCCTTGGCAAGGAATACAACGACTACGTCGTCAACAACAACAAAGGGATCATCGATCACCAACTTCACTTCCAATAAATGTCATTTCATTTTAATTAAACTGCTACAACAAAGGTATGTACACTCTGAATTACGTTTAAAGTGACATACCGAACATTATTTTTGTTGTGTTAATAAAAAAAGCCTTCGGTCGTTCTCAACAAGTTTGTATGTCCGTCCGTCTCCTATGAGATTGCAGTCGGCATTTATCATAGCAACAAAACAGTGTCAAGGTGATTTTTGTTTCCAACAAAACACACAACCACAATCACAGAATTGCACATTTTCCTTCTTTTAACATATTTCTTTTATATTTACAATTTCATGTCTCATTGTTCTTTTTGTGTTTTGCATCTTGTTGTAAGTTTATAAAACACAACAACAACAATATAAAAGAACAATTGTTGTCATCACTGCTGGTTGTTGGTTCCGTTTTGTTTACATATTCGTGTAAATTATAATAGTGACACTCACTGATAAATGATAGTTGATCACATACAATTGGTGTGTTCACGATCATTTATCATAATATATTTATTGAAAAATTTAAAGTGCCATTTTCAATAAAAATTTGTGTTGATTTCTTCGAATATCAACCAATAACGAAATTTAGCTTGTGTCTCCGATACAATGCACCCTACATTCGGTATATACATACATATATGTGCATAGTAGTATTTTATTAAATAACGTTTAATACAAATATTACAATTTATTTTTGCAAACTCTTTCGAGAAAACTGTTTTGTTTCTTGTTTTATTCTGAACGATTAGTAGAGGATAACTCACAGTTCGTGCAACCTACAATAGGTTTTAGTAACTTTTATCAAATTTTTCAGTTTTTCGACTCCTGAATATATATATATTTTTTTGAAAATTGTTTTCGGCACGTGGTATATACGACACGTTGACACAAATTACGTGTATTTTACGATATGCTGTACATAATTTTCGAAATTTTAAATACACTTAATTAATTTATAGTATTATTTAACTTTTTGTGGTTTAATCACGTTAAACTTCAATTAATATTGGGATTAGTCCACGACTATTATACAATCAGTGTATTTTCATTAAATAAATATTGATTTTCCTGTCATTACGTTTAGTTTTTAAAAATATTTAACGCATTTTCGTGCAAATTAAATTACAATTTTTTGTATTTTCGCTGCAGTTCTGTATTCATCGGCTGCTTTCTTTGGATTTATTCATCCGAGCTACTAATGCTTTATTAAAATTTGATGCCAATTTCAGTTCCCAACGGGACGAACAGCTCGATGTTTACATCCTAGAATTACAAGGAGCTGAGGTCAGAATACTATGGGATAAAATTAAATTCCAATTTGAAAAATGCCTCGATTACCTATATGTTGATAAAAATTCTAATGAGGACGGCATTTGAGCCGCCGACATCAAATACGATGTCGCCTACAAATGTTTTTTAAATGTTCTAGCGTCCATTAATAGAAAGTTAGGTGCGCTACGGGCTCCGCCTAAGTTACCTACTGTAATTACTCCAAAATCTCATATAGGTAACCCTTTATTACCTCGTTCCGAGGATACAGTATTGGATACCGTATTGAATGCTCCGCATCGATCCGAAACTTGCCAAAATTCATCTTTCACATCCTATGGAAATGAAAATTCCAGTCAAAGGTTAAATTTGCCACCCTGTGACATCGAAGTATTCAATGGCGATTTTCTTTGCTGGCCTACGTTCAGGGACTTGTTTTCTGCCATATACATTAACAATAGCGACATTAAGCGTTTTTGTCATTTGAATAACAAAACTAGTGGTGATGCCCATGAAATTGTGTCTAAGTTTTCGCTTACACACAAAAACTTTAATCTAGCATGGAGTGATTTATTCTCTACATATGACAATACTCGAATTTTGTTGAACCACCAACTTAAGCTCCTCTTTGACCTTCCAGTTTTAGACAAATAAACCAGTGCAGGGTTAAAGAAATTACTTAGTTTTCCTGTGTATTTAGAGGTTACCTAAGAACTGCGTGGTGCTTTGGGAACAAAACATAAAGAACAAATCTACTTTGTATTCGTGGAAAGATTTGGATCCCTTTCTTACAGAAAGGATCCAAACTCTGACCTGCTTACGTGACATTAGGGGCATCGATTAACTCGAACTCTAAATAATGATAAACGTTACCTATCTACGAATGGTGCAACGAATACATCAAATTCCGTCACGGCCCAAAGTGCCCCTCATTTCTTAAGGTTACCTCGTACATCCTCACCTTACTCATGTGCGCTTTGTTCACGATGATGATGAGTTTGTCATAAATTCCTTAGACGTTCAGTTCCTAAAAGAATCAGCACAGTTAAGAAACACTTCTGTTGTCTGAACTGTTTGTCTCACGGACATGAATCTTCAAAATGCAAAAGCATTTACAACTGCACTATATGCAATAAACGCCATCTCACGCTGTTACACATCGAGGCCACGCTTCAATCGTCTCCGACGACTTAAAATCTAGATCAGGTATTTCTACCTAGAAATCTAGATCAGGTAATTCTACCTACTACTTCTACCAATGCTATATCAGGATCTTCAAACCGACAGGTATTTCATTCCATCCAGAGCAAAAAAATATTATTAGGCACAGCTATGGTGCATATTGTGCACAAAGGTACTACGTACCCAACTAGAGCCTTAATAGATCCTGCTTCAGAAGCATCTTTTGTTTCTGAACGTATACATAAAAGATTTAGTATAGGCGCGAATAACGTTCAAGCTTCAATCACAGGGGTTAGTGGGTCCGATTCACAAATTTCCCGTTCGTATCAGTCCTCCATTGGATGCTACGCAGACAGTGGAAATTAATGCTCTGGTTCTGCCGAAAATTGCAGAAAATCTGCCATAACTTTCCATAAAACGTGACACCATTCCGCAATTGCCAAATCTTCGTTTGGCGGACCCTGATCCAGACCCTGATCCAGAGCAAAAAAATATTGTTAGGCACAGCTATGGTGCATATTGTGCACAAAGGTAATGACATTTCCTAAGGAGTGACGATTGTAATTGCCGCCTTTACAGTATTCTACCGACTCTACGAGTGCTAACAAGCATAGGATTACGTCGTATGAAGGTAATATTATTCCTCGAACAACCACCTTATAAAAAATATACAGTCCACTGCTCAGTGGGAAAAAATATTAATAATTTTGCTACGCAAACATTGGTCCTTTGAGCCGGTTGTACGATCTGTCTCGTTCCTTCATGACGAAAAACAAACGAGAAACGCCTGCACCGCAAGCAAACATCGGATTATACGATCCGCCTATTTGCCTTGGCAAGGAATACAACGACTACGTCGTCAACAACAACAAAGGGATCATCGATCACCAACTTCACTTCCAATAAATGTCATTTCATTTTAATTAAACTGCTACAACAAAGGTATGTACACTCTGAATTACGTTTAAAGTGACATACCGAACATTATTTTTGTTGTGTTAATAAAAAAAGCCTTCGGTCGTTCTCAACAAGTTTGTATGTCAGTCCGTCTCCTATGAGATTGCAGTCGGCATTTATCATAGCAACAAAACAGTGTCAAGGTGATTTTTGTTTCCAACAAAACACACAACCACAATCACAGAATTGCACATTTTCCCTCTTTTAACATATTTCTTTTATATTTACAATTTCATGTCTCATTGTTCTTTTTGTGTTTTATATCTTGTTGTAAGTTTGTAAAACACAACAACAACAGTATAAAAGAACAATTGTTGTCATCACTGCTGGTTGTTGGTTCCGTTTTGTTTACATATTCGTGTAAATTACAATAGTGACACTCACTGATAAATGATAGTTGATCACATACAATTGGTGTGTTCACGATCATTTATCATAATATATTTATTGAAAAATTTAAAGTGCCATTTTCAATAAAAATTTGTGTTGATTTCTTCGAATATCAACCAATAACGAAATTTTGCTTGTGTCTCCGATACAATGCACCCTACATTCGGTATATACATACATATATGTGCATAGTAGTATTTTATTAAATAACGTTTAATACAAATATTACTATTTATTTTTGCAAACTCTTTCGAGAAAACTGTTTTGTTTCTTGTTTTATTCTGAACGATTAGTAGAGGATAACTCACAGTTCGTGCAACCTACAATAGGTTTTAGTAACTTTTATCAAATTTTTCAGTTTTTCGACTCCTGAATATTTTTTTTTGAAAATTGTTTTCGGCACGTGGTATATACGACACGTTGACACAAATTACGTGTATTTTACGATATGCTGTACATAATTTTCGAAATTTTAAATACACTTAATTAATTTATAGTATTATTTAACTTTTTGTGGTTTAATCACGTTAAACTTCAATTAATATTGGGATTAGTCCACGACTATTATACAATCAGTGTATTTTCATTAAATAAATATTGATTTTCCTGTCATTACGTTTAGTTTTTAAAAATATTTAACGCATTTTCGTGCAAATTAAATTACAATTTTTTGTATTTTCGCTGCAGTTCTGTATTCATCGGCTGCTTTCTTTGGATTTATTCATCCGAGCTACTAATGCTTTATTAAAATTTGATGCCAATTTCAGTTCCCAACGGGACGAACAGCTCGATGTTTACATCCTAGAATTACAAGGAGCTGAGGTCAGAATACTATGGGATAAAATTAAATTCCAATTTGAAAAATGCCTCGATTACCTATATGTTGATAAAAATTCTAATGAGGACGGCATTTGAGCCGCCGACATCAAATACGATGTCGCCTACAAATGTTTTTTAAATGTTCTAGCGTCCATTAATAGAAAGTTAGGTGCGCTACGGGCTCCGCCTAAGTTACCTACTGTAATTACTCCAAAATCTCATATAGGTAACCCTTTATTACCTCGTTCCGAGGATACAGTATTGGATACCGTATTGAATGCTCCGCATCGATCCGAAACTTGCCAAAATTCATCTTTCACATCCTATGGAAATGAAAATTCCAGTCACAGGTTAAATTTGCCACCCTGTGACATCGAAGTATTCAATGGCGATTTTCTTTGCTGGCCTACGTTCAGGGACTTGTTTTCTGCCATATACATTAACAATAGCGACATTAAGCGTTTTTGTCATTTGAATAACAAAACTAGTGGTGATGCCCATGAAATTGTGTCTAAGTTTTCGCTTACACACAAAAACTTTAATCTAGCATGGAGTGATTTATTCTCTACATATGACAATACTCGAATTTTGTTGAACCACCAACTTAAGCTCCTCTTTGACCTTCCAGTTTTAGACAAATAAATTAGTGCAGGGTTAAAGAATTTACTTAGTTTTCCTGTGTATTTAGAGGTTACCTAAGAACTGCGTGCTGCTTTGGGAACAAAACATAAAGAACAAATCTACTTTGTATTCGTGGAAAGATTTGGATCCCTTTCTTACAGAAAGGATCCAAACTCTGACCTGCTTACGTGACATTAGGGGCATCGATTAAGTCGAACTCTAAATAATGATAAACGTTACCTTTCTACGAATGGTGCAACGAATACATCAAATTCCGTCACGGCCCAAAGTGCCCCTCATTTCTTAAGGTTACCTCGTACATCCTCACCTTACTCATGTGCGCTTTGTTCACGATGATGATGAGTTTGTCATAAATTCCTTAGACGTTCAGTTCCTAAAAGAATCAGCACAGTTAAGAAACACTTCTGTTGTCTGAACTGTTTGTCTCACGGACATGAATCTTCAAAATGCAAAAGCATTTACAACTGCACTATATGCAATAAATGCCATCTCACGCTGTTACACATCGAGGCCACGCTTCAATGGTCTCCGACGACTTAAAATCTAGATCAGGTATTTCTACCTAGAAATCTAGATCAGGTAATTCTACCTACTACTTCTACCAATGCTATATCAGGGTCTTCAAACCGATCCTGCTTCAGAAGCATCTTTTGTTTCTGAACGTATACATAAAAGATTTAGTGTAGGCGCGAATAACGTTCAAGCTTCAATCACAGGGGTTAGTGGGTCCGTTTCACAAATTTCCCGTTCGTATCAGTCCTCCATTGGATGCTACGCAGACAGTGGAAATTAATCTGAAAATCTGCCATAACTTTCCATAAAACGTGACACCATTCCGCAATTGCCAAATCTTCGTTTGGCGGACCCTGATCCAGACCCTGATCCAGAGCAAAAAAATATTGTTAGGCACAGCTATGGTGCATATTGTGCACAAAGGTAATGACATTTCCTAAGGAGTGACGATTGTAATTGCCGCCTTTACAGTATTCTACCGACTCTACGAGTGCTAACAAGCATAGGATTACGTCGTATGAAGGTAATATTATTCCTCGAACAACCACCTTATAAAAAATATACAGTCCACTGCTCAGTGGGAAAAAATATTAATAATTTTGCTACGCAAGCATTGGTCCTTTGAGCCGGATTTTACGATCTGTCTCGTTCCTTCATGACGAAAAACAAACGAGAAACGCCTGCACCGCAAGCAAACATCGGATTATACGATCCGCCTATTTGCCTTGGCAAGGAATACAACGACTACGTCGTCAACAACAACAAAGGGATCATCGATCACCAACTTCACTTCCAATAAATGTCATTTCATTTTAATTAAACTGCTACAACAAAGGTATGTACACTCTGAATTACGTTTAAAGTGACATACCGAACATTATTTTTGTTGTGTTAATAAAAAAAAGCCTTCGGTCGTTCTCAACAAGTTTGTATGTCCGTCCGTCTCCTATGATATTGCAGTCGGCATTTATCATAGCAACAAAACAGTGTCAAGGTGATTTTTGTTTCCAGCAAAACACACAACCACAATCACAGAATTGCACATTTTCCCTCTTTTAACATGTTTCTTTTATATTTACAATTTCATGTCTCATTGTTCTTTTTGTGTTTTATATCTTGTTGTAAGTTTGTAAAACACAACAACAACAATATAAAAGAACAATTGTTGTCATCACTGCTGGTTGTTGGTTCCGTTTTGTTTACATATTCGTGTAAATTACAATAGTGACACTCACTGATAAATGATAGTTGATCACATACAATTGGTGTGTTCACGATCATTTATCATAATATATTTATTGAAAAATTTAAAGTGCCATTTTCAATAAAAATTTGTGTTGATTTCTTCGAATATCAACCAATAACGAAATTTAGCTTGTGTCTCCGATACAATGCACCCTACATTCGGTATATACATACATATATGTGCATAGTAGTATTTTATTAAATTACGTTTAATACAAATATTACAATTTATTTTGGCAAACTCTTTCGAGAAAACTGTTTTGTTTCTTGTTTTATTCTGAACGATTAGTAGAGGATAACTCACAGTTCGTGCAACCTACAATAGGTTTTAGTAACTTTTATCAAATTTTTCAGTTTTTCGACTCCTGAATATATATATTTTTTTGAAAATTGTTTTCGGCACGTGGTATATACGACACGTTGACACAAATTACGTGTATTTTACGATATGCTGTACATAATTTTCGAAATTTTAAATACACTTAATTAATTTATAGTATTATTTAACTTTTTGTGGTTTAATCACGTTAAACTTCAATTAATATTGGGATTAGTCCACGACTATTATACAATCAGTGTATTTTCATTAAATAAATATTGATTTTCCTGTCATTACGTTTAGTTTTTAAAAATATTTAACGCATTTTCGTGCAAATTAAATTACAATTTTTTCTATTTTCGCTGCAGTTCTGTATTCTTCGGCTGCTTTCCTTGGATTTATTCATCCGAGCTACTAATGCTTTGTTAAAATTTGATGCCAATTTCAGTTCCCAACGGGACGAACAGCTCGATGTTTACATCCTAGAATTACAAGGAGTTGAGGTCAGAATACTATGGGATAAAATTAAATTCCAATTTGAAAAATGCCTCGATTACCTATATGTTGATAAAAATTCTAATGAGGACGGCATTTGAGCCGCCGACATCAAATACGATGTCGCCTACAAATGTTTTTTAAATGTTCTAGCGTCCATTAATAGAAAGTTAGGTGCGCTACGGGCTCCGCCTAAGTTACCTACTGTAATTACTCCAAAATCTCATATAGGTAACCCTTTAATACCTCGTTCCGAGGATACAGTATTGGATACCGTATTGAATGCTCCGCATCGATCCGAAACTTGCCAAAAATTCATCTTTCACATCCTATGGAAATGAAAATTCCAGTCACAGGTTAAATTTGCCACCCTGTGACATCGAAGTATTCAATGGCGATTTTCTTTGCTAGCCTACGTTCAGGGACTTGTTTTCTGCCATATACATTAACAATAGCGACATTAAGCGTTTTTGTCATTTGAATAACAAAACTAGTGGTGATGCCCATGAAATTGTGTCTAAGTTTTCGCTTACACACAAAAACTTTAATCTAGCATGGAGTGATTTATTCTCTACATATGACAATACTCGAATTTTGTTGAACCACCAACTTAAGCTCCTCTTTGACCTTCCAGTTTTAGACAAATAAACCAGTGCAGGGTTAAAGAAATTACTTAGTTTTCCTGTGTATTTAGAGGTTACCTAAGAACTGCGTGGTGCTTTGGGAACAAAACATAAAGAACAAATCTACTTTGTATTCGTGGAAAGATTTGGATCCCTTTCTTACAGAAAGGATCCAAACTCTGACCTGCTTACGTGACATTAGGGGCATCGATTAAGTCGAACTCTAAATAATGATAAACGTTACCTTTCTACGAATGGTGCAACGAATACATCAAATTCCGTCACGGCCCAAAGTGCCCGTCATTTCTTAAGGTTACCTCGTACATCCTCACCTTACTCATGTGCGCTTTGTTCACGATGATGATGAGTTTGTCATAAATTCCTTAGACGTTCAGTTCCTAAAAGAATCAGCACAGTTAAGAAACACTTCTGTTGTCTGAACTGTTTGTCTCACGGACATGAATCTTCAAAATGCAAAAGCATTTACAACTGCACTATATGCAATAAACGCCATCTCACGCTGTTACACATCGAGGCCACGCTTCAATGGTCTCCGACGACTTAAAATCTAGATCAGGTATTTCTACCTAGAAATCTAGATCAGGTAATTCTACCTACTACTTCTACCAATGCTATATCAGGGTCTTCAAACCGATCCTGCTTCAGAAGCATCTTTTGTTTCTGAACGTATACATAAAAGATTTAGTATAGGCGCGAATAACGTTCAAGCTTCAATCACAGGGGTTAGTGGGTCCGTTTCACAAATTTCCCGTTCGTATCAGTCCTCCATTGGATGCTACGCAGACAGTGGAAATTAATCTGAAAATCTGCCATAACTTTCCATAAAACGTGACACCATTCCGCAATTGCCAAATCTTCGTTTGGCGGACCCTGATCCAGACCCTGATCCAGAGCAAAAAAATATTGTTAGGCACAGCTATGGTGCATATTGTGCACAAAGGTAATGACATTTCCTAAGGAGTGACGATTGTAATTGCCGCCTTTACAGTATTCTACCGACTCTACGAGTGCTAACAAGCATAGGATTACGTCGTATGAAGGTAATATTATTCCTCGAACAACCACCTTATAAAAAATATACAGTCCACTGCTCAGTGGGAAAAAATATTAATAATTTTGCTACGCAAACATTGGTCCTTTGAGCCGGTTGTACGATCTGTCTCGTTCCTTCATGACGAAAAACAAACGAGAAACGCCTGCACCGCAAGCAAACATCGGATTATACGATCCGCCTATTTGCCTTGGCAAGGAATACAACGACTACGTCGTCAACAACAACAAAGGGATCATCGATCACCAACTTCACTTCCAATAAATGTCATTTCATTTTAATTAAACTGCTACAACAAAGGTATGTACACTCTGAATTACGTTTAAAGTGACATACCGAACATTATTTTTGTTGTGTTAATAAAAAAAGCCTTCGGTCGTTCTCAACAAGTTTGTATGTCCGTCCGTCTCCTATGAGATTGCAGTCGGCATTTATCATAGCAACAAAACAGTGTCAAGGTGATTTTTGTTTCCAACAAAACACACAACCACAATCACAAAATTGCACATTTTCCCTCTTTTAACATATTTCTTTTATATTTACAATTTCATGTCTCATTGTTCTTTTTGTGTTTTGCATCTTGTTGTAAGTTTATAAAACACAACAACAACAATATAAAAGAACAATTGTTGTCATCACTGCTGGTTGTTGGTTCCGTTTTGTTTACATATTCGTGTAAATTATAATAGTGACACTCACTGATAAATGATAGTTGATCACATACAATTGGTGTGTTCACGATCATTTATCATAATATATTTATTGAAAAATTTAAAGTGCCATTTTCAATAAAAATTTGTGTTGATTTCTTCGAATATCAACCAATAACGAAATTTAGCTTGTGTCTCCGATACAATGCACCCTACATTCGGTATATACATACATATATGTGCATAGTAGTATTTTATTAAATAACGTTTAATACAAATATTACAATTTATTTTTGCAAACTCTTTCGAGAAAACTGTTTTGTTTCTTGTTTTATTCTGAACGATTAGTAGAGGATAACTCACAGTTCGTGCAACCTACAATAGGTTTTAGTAACTTTTATCAAATTTTTCAGTTTTTCGACTCCTGAATATATATATATTTTTTTGAAAATTGTTTTCGGCACGTGGTATATACGACACGTTGACACAAATTACGTGTATTTTACGATATGCTGTACATAATTTTCGAAATTTTAAATACACTTAATTAATTTATAGTATTATTTAACTTTTTGTGGTTTAATCACGTTAAACTTCAATTAATATTGGGATTAGTCCACGACTATTATACAATCAGTGTATTTTCATTAAATAAATATTGATTTTCCTGTCATTACGTTTAGTTTTTAAAAATATTTAACGCATTTTCGTGCAAATTAAATTACAATTTTTTGTATTTTCGCTGCAGTTCTGTATTCTTCGGCTGCTTTCTTTGGATTTATTCATCCGAGCTACTAATGCTTTGTTAAAATTTGATGCCAATTTCAGTTCCCAACGGGACGAACAGCTCGATGTTTACATCCTAGAATTACAAGGAGTTGAGGTCAGAATACTATGGGATAAAATTAAATTCCAATTTGAAAAATGCCTCGATTACCTATATGTTGATAAAAATTCTAATGAGGACGGCATTTGAGCCGCCGACATCAAATACGATGTCGCCTACAAATGTTTTTTAAATGTTCTAGCGTCCATTAATAGAAAGTTAGGTGCGCTACGGGCTCCGCCTAAGTTACCTACTGTAATTACTCCAAAATCTCATATAGGTAACCCTTTAATACCTCGTTCCGAGGATACAGTATTGGATACCGTATTGAATGCTCCGCATCGATCCGAAACTTGCCAAAAATTCATCTTTCACATCCTATGGAAATGAAAATTCCAGTCACAGGTTAAATTTGCCACCCTGTGACATCGAAGTATTCAATGGCGATTTTCTTTGCTAGCCTACGTTCAGGGACTTGTTTTCTGCCATATACATTAACAATAGCGACATTAAGCGTTTTTGTCATTTGAATAACAAAACTAGTGGTGATGCCCATGAAATTGTGTCTAAGTTTTCGCTTACACACAAAAACTTTAATCTAGCATGGAGTGATTTATTCTCTACATATGACAATACTCGAATTTTGTTGAACCACCAACTTAAGCTCCTCTTTGACCTTCCAGTTTTAGACAAATAAACCAGTGCAGGGTTAAAGAAATTACTTAGTTTTCCTGTGTATTTAGAGGTTACCTAAGAACTGCGTGGTGCTTTGGGAACAAAACATAAAGAACAAATCTACTTTGTATTCGTGGAAAGATTTGGATCCCTTTCTTACAGAAAGGATCCAAACTCTGACCTGCTTACGTGACATTAGGGGCATCGATTAACTCGAACTCTAAATAATGATAAACGTTACCTATCTACGAATGGTGCAACGAATACATCAAATTCCGTCACGGCCCAAAGTGCCCCTCATTTCTTAAGGTTACCTCGTACATCCTCACCTTACTCATGTGCGCTTTGTTCACGATGATGATGAGTTTGTCATAAATTCCTTAGACGTTCAGTTCCTAAAAGAATCAGTACAGTTAAGAAACACTTCTGTTGTCTGAACTGTTTGTCTCACGGACATGAATCTTCAAAATGCAAAAGCATTTACAACTGCACTATATGCAATAAACGCCATCTCACGCTGTTACACATCGAGGCCACGCTTCAATCGTCTCCGACGACTTAAAATCTAGATCAGGTATTTCTACCTAGAAATCTAGATCAGGTAATTCTACCTACTACTTCTACCAATGCTATATCAGGATCTTCAAACCGACAGGTATTTCATTCCATCCAGAGCAAAAAAATATTATTAGGCACAGCTATGGTGCATATTGTGCACAAAGGTACTACGTACCCAACTAGAGCCTTAATAGATCCTGCTTCAGAAGCATCTTTTGTTTCTGAACGTATACATAAAAGATTTAGTATAGGCGCGAATAACGTTCAAGCTTCAATCACAGGGGTTAGTGGGTCCGATTCACAAATTTCCCGTTCGTATCAGTCCTCCATTGGATGCTACGCAGACAGTGGAAATTAATGCTCTGGTTCTGCCGAAAATTGCAGAAAATCTGCCATAACTTTCCATAAAACGTGACACCATTCCGCAATTGCCAAATCTTCGTTTGGCGGACCCTGATCCAGAGCAAAAAAATATTGTTAGGCACAGCTATGGTGCATATTGTGCACAAAGGTAATGACATTTCCTAAGGAGTGACGATTGTAATTGCCGCCTTTACAGTATTCTACCGACTCTACGAGTGCTAACAAGCATAGGATTACGTCGTATGAAGGTAATATTATTCCTCGAACAACCACCTTATAAAAAATATACAGTCCACTGCTCAGTGGGAAAAAATATTAATAATTTTGCTACGCAAACATTGGTCCTTTGAGCCGGTTGTACGATCTGTCTCGTTCCTTCATGACGAAAAACAAACGAGAAACGCCTGCACCGCAAGCAAACATCGGATTATACGATCCGCCTATTTGCCTTGGCAAGGAATACAACGACTACGTCGTCAACAACAACAAAGGGATCATCGATCACCATCTTCACTTCCAATAAATGTCATTTCATTTTAATTAAACTGCTACAACAAAGGTATGTACACTCTGAATTACGTTTAAAGTGACATACCGAACATTATTTTTGTTGTGTTAATAAAAAAAGCCTTCGGTCGTTCTCAACAAGTTTGTATGTCCGTCCGTCTCCTATGAGATTGCAGTCGGCATTTATCATAGCAACAAAACAGTGTCAAGGTGATTTTTGTTTCCAACAAAACACACAACCACAATCACAAAATTGCACATTTTCCCTCTTTTAACATATTTCTTTTATATTTACAATTTCATGTCTCATTGTTCTTTTTGTGTTTTATATCTTGTTGTAAGTTTGTAAAACACAACAACAACAGTATAAAAGAACAATTGTTGTCATCACTGCTGGTTGTTGGTTCCGTTTTGTTTACATATTCGTGGAAATTACAATAGTGACACTCACTGATAAATGATAGTTGATCACATACAATTGGTGTGTTCACGATCATTTATCATAATATATTTATTGAAAAATTTAAAGTGCCATTTTCAATAAAAATTTGTGTTGATTTCTTCGAATATCAACCAATAACGAAATTTTGCTTGTGTCTCCGATACAATGCACCCTACATTCGGTATATACATACATATATGTGCATAGTAGTATTTTATTAAATAACGTTTAATACAAATATTACTATTTATTTTTGCAAACTCTTTCGAGAAAACTGTTTTGTTTCTTGTTTTATTCTGAACGATTAGTAGAGGATAACTCACAGTTCGTGCAACCTACAATAGGTTTTAGTAACTTTTATCAAATTTTTCAGTTTTTCGACTCCTGAATATTTTTTTTTTTTGAAAATTGTTTTCGGCACGTGGTATATACGACACGTTGACACAAATTACGTGTATTTTACGATATGCTGTACATAATTTTCGAAATTTTAAATACACTGAGAAAATTTTCTTAATTAATTTATAGTATTATTTAACTTTTTGTGGTTTAATCACGTTAAACTTCAATTAATATTGGGATTAGTCCACGACTATTATACAATCAGTGTATTTTCATTAAATAAATATTGATTTTCCTGTCATTACGTTTAGTTTTTAAAAATATTTAACGCATTTTCGTGCAAATTAAATTACAATTTTTTGTATTTTCGCTGCAGTTCTGTATTCATCGGCTGCTTTCTTTGGATTTATTCATCCGAGCTACTAATGCTTTATTAAAATTTGATGCCAATTTCAGTTCCCAACGGGACGGACAGCTCGATGTTTACATCCTAGAATTACAAGGAGCTGAGGTCAGAATACTATGGGATAAAATTAAATTCCAATTTGAAAAATGCCTCGATTACCTATATGTTGATAAAAATTCTAATGAGGACGGCATTTGAGCCGCCGACATCAAATACGATGTCGCCTACAAATGTTTTTTAAATGTTCTAGCGTCCATTAATAGAAAGTTAGGTGCGCTACGGGCTCCGCCTAAGTTACCTACTGTAATTACTCCAAAATCTCATATAGGTAACCCTTTATTACCTCGTTCCGAGGATACAGTATTGGATACCGTATTGAATGCTCCGCATCGATCCGAAACTTGCCAAAATTCATCTTTCACATCCTATGGAAATGAAAATTCCAGTCACAGGTTAAATTTGCCACCCTGTGACATCGAAGTATTCAATGGCGATTTTCTTTGCTGGCCTACGTTCAGGGACTTGTTTTCTGCCATATACATTAACAATAGCGACATTAAGCGTTTTTGTCATTTGAATAACAAAACTAGTGGTGATGCCCATGAAATTGTGTCTAAGTTTTCGCTTACACACAAAAACTTTAATCTAGCATGGAGTGATTTATTCTCTACATATGACAATACTCGAATTTTGTTGAACCACCAACTTAAGCTCCTCTTTGACCTTCCAGTTTTAGACAAATAAATTAGTGCAGGGTTAAAGAATTTACTTAGTTTTCCTGTGTATTTAGAGGTTACCTAAGAACTGCGTGGTGCTTTGGGAACAAAACATAAAGAACAAATCTACTTTGTATTCGTGGAAAGATTTGGATCCCTTTCTTACAGAAAGGATCCAAACTCTGACCTGCTTACGTGACATTAGGGGCATCGATTAAGTCGAACTCTAAATAATGATAAACGTTACCTTTCTACGAATGCAACGAATACATCAAATTCCGTCACGGCCCAAAGTGCCCCTCATTTCTTAAGGTTACCTCGTACATCCTCACCTTACTCATGTGCGCTTTGTTCACGATGATGATGAGTTTGTCATAAATTCCTTAGACGTTCAGTTCCTAAAAGAATCAGCACAGTTAAGAAACACTTCTGTTGTCTGAACTGTTTGTCTCACGGACATGAATCTTCAAAATGCAAAAGCATTTACAACTGCACTATATGCAATAAACGCCATCTCACGCTGTTACACATCGAGGCCACGCTTCAATGGTCTCCGACGACTTAAAATCTAGATCAGGTATTTCTACCTAGAAATCTAGATCAGGTAATTCTACCTACTACTTCTACCAATGCTATATCAGGGTCTTCAAACCGATCCTGCTTCAGAAGCATCTTTTGTTTCTGAACGTATACATAAAAGATTTAGTATAGGCGCGAATAACGTTCAAGCTTCAATCACAGGGGTTAGTGGGTCCGTTTCACAAATTTCCCGTTCGTATCAGTCCTCCATTGGATGCTACGCAGACAGTGGAAATTAATCTGAAAATCTGCCATAACTTTCCATAAAACGTGACACCATTCCGCAATTGCCAAATCTTCGTTTGGCGGACCCTGATCCAGAGCAAAAAAATATTGTTAGGCACAGCTATGGTGCATATTGTGCACAAAGGTAATGACATTTCCTAAGGAATGACGATTGTAATTGCCGCCTTTACAGTATTCTACCGACTCTACGAGTGCTAACAAGCATAGGATTACGTCGTATGAAGGTAATACTATTCCTCGAACAAACACCTTATAAAAAATATACAGTCCACTGCTCAGTGGGAAAAAATATTAATAATTTTGCTACGCAAACATTGGTCCTTTGAGCCGGATTTTACAATCTGTCTCGTTCCTTCATGACGAAAAACAAACGAGAAACGCCTGCACCGCAAGCAAACATCGGATTATACGATCCGCCTATTTGCCTTGGCAAGGAATACAACGACTACGTCGTCAACAACAACAAAGGGATCATCGATCACCAACTTCACTTCCAATAAATGTCATTTCATTTTAATTAAACTGCTACAACAAAGGTATGTACACTCTGAATTACGTTTAAAGTGACATACCGAACATTATTTTTGTTGTGTTAATAAAAAAAGCCTTCGGTCGTTCTCAACAAGTTTGTATGTCCGTCCGTCTCCTATGATATTGCAGTCGGCATTTATCATAGCAACAAAACAGTGTCAAGGTGATTTTTGTTTCCAGCAAAACACACAACCACAATCACAGAATTGCACATTTTCCCTCTTTTAACATATTTCTTTTATATTTACAATTTCATGTCTCATTGTTCTTTTTGTGTTTTACATCTTGTTGTAAGTTTGTAAAACACAACAACAACAATATAAAAGAACAATTGTTGTCATCACTGCTGGTTGTTGGTTCCGTTTTGTTTACATATTCGTGTAAATTACAATAGTGACACTCACTGATAAATGATAGTTGATCACATACAATTGGTGTGTTCACGATCATTTATCATAATATATTTATTGAAAAATTTAAAGTGCCATTTTCAATAAAAATTTGTGTTGATTTCTTCGAATATCAACCAATAACGAAATTTTGCTTGTGTCTCCGATACAATGCACCCTACATTCGGTATATACATACATATATGTGCATAGTAGTATTTTATTAAATAACGTTTAATACAAATATTACAATTTATTTTTGCAAACTCTTTCGAGAAAACTGTTTTGTTTCTTGTTTTATTCTGAACGATTAGTAGAGGATAACTCACAGTTCGTGCAACCTACAATAGGTTTTAGTAACTTTTATCAAATTTTTCAGTTTTTCGACTCCTGAATATTTTTTTTTGAAAATTGTTTTCGGCACGTGGTATATACGACACGTTGACACAAATTACGTGTATTTTACGATATGCTGTACATAATTTTCGAAATTTTAAATACACTGAGAAAATTTTCTTAATTAATTTATAGTATTATTTAACTTTTTGTGGTTTAATCACGTTAAACTTCAATTAATATTGGGATTAGTCCACGACTATTATACAATCAGTGTATTTTCATTAAATAAATATTGATTTTTCTGTCATTACGTTTAGTTTTTAAAAATATTTAACGCATTTTCGTGCAAATTAAATTACAATTTTTTGTATTTTCGCTGCAGTTCTGTATTCTTCGGCTGCTTTCTTTGGATTTATTCATCCGAGCTACTAATGCTTTGTTAAAATTTGATGCCAATTTCAGTTCCTAACGGGACGAACAGCTCGATGTTTACATCCTAGAATTACAAGGAGCTGAGGTCAGAATACTATGGGATAAAATTAAATTCCAATTTGAAAAATGCCTCGATTACCTATATGTTGATAAAAATTCTAATGAGGACGGCATTTGAGCCGCCGATATCAAATACGATGTCGCCTACAAATGTTTTTTAAATGTTCTAGCGTCCATTAATAGAAAGTTAGGTGCGCTACGGGCTCCGCCTAAGTTACCTACTGTAATTACTCCAAAATCTCATATAGGTAACCCTTTAATACCTCGTTCCGAGGATACAGTATTGGATACCGTATTGAATGCTCCGTATCGATCTGAAACTTGCCAAAATTCATCTTTCACATCCTATGGAAATGAAAATTCCAGTCACAGGTTAAATTTGCCACCCTGTGACATCGAAGTATTCAATGGCGATTTTCTTTGCTGGCCTACGTTCAGGGACTTGTTTTCTGTCATATACATTAACAATAGCGACATTAAGCGTTTTTGTCATTTGAATAACAAAACTAGTGGTGATGCCCATGAAATTGTGTCTAAGTTTTCGCTTACACACAAAAACTTTAATCTAGCATGGAGTGATTTATTCTCTACATATGACAATACTCGAATTTTGTTGAACCACCAACTTAAGCTTCCAGTTTTAGACAAATAAACTAGTGCAGGGTTAAAGAAATTACTTAGTTTTCCTGTGTATTTAGAGGTTACCTAAGAACTGCGTGGTGCTTTGGGAACAAAATATAAAGAACAAATCTACTTTGTCTTCGTGGAAAGATTTGGATCCCTTTCTTACAGAAAGGATCCAAACTCTGACCTGCTTACGTGACATTAGGGGCATCGATTAAGTCGAACTCTAAATAATGATAAACGTTACCTTTCTACGAATGGTGCAACGAATACATCAAATTCCGTCACGGCCCAAAGTGCCCCTCATTTCTTAAGGTTACCTCGTACATCCTCACCTTACTCATGTGCGCTTTGTTCACGATGATGATGAGTTTGTCATAAATTCCTTAGACGTTCAGTTCCTAAAAGAATCAGCACAGTTAAGAAACACTTCTGTTGTCTGAACTGTTTGTCTCACGGACATGAATCTTCAAAATGCAAAAGCATTTACAACTGCACTATATGCAATAAACGCCATCTCACGCTGTTACACATCGAGGCCACGCTTCAATGGTCTCCGACGACTTAAAATCTAGATCAGGTATTTCTACCTAGAAATCTAGATCAGGTAATTCTACCTACTACTTCTACCAATGCTATATCAGGGTCTTCAAACCGACAGGTATTTCATTCCATCCAGAGCAAAAAAATATTATTAGGCACAGCTATGGTGCATATTGTGCACAAAGGTAGTACGTACCCAACTAGAGCCTTAATAGATCCTGCTTCAGAAGCATCTTTTGTTTCTGAACGTATACATAAAAGATTTAGTATAGGCGCGAATAACGTTCAAGCTTCAATCACAGGGGTTAGTGGGTCCGTTTCACAAATTTCCCGTTCGTATCAGTCCTCCATTGGATGCTACGCAGACAGTGGAAATTAATGCTCTGGTTCTGCCGAAAATTGCAGAAAATCTGCCATAACTTTCCATAAAACGTGACACCATTCCGCAATTGCCAAATCTTCGTTTGGCCGACCCTGATCCTTTTTCTTCTCCTCCTGTTGACCTACTGTTAGGTGCAGATCTTTATCCGAAGATTCTGCTACAGTGTACACGCACCAACGTGCTAGTTTCATTAATAGCGCAGTGCACCGTCTTCGGCTGGATCATTACTGGTCCAATGCCAAACTCCCTTCAACAACCTTCTGTTTAGGGATCCTTAGATTAGGGTAAAAGACTGAGGACTTTGTGTCACTTTTGCTCACATCTTTCCCTACGGACGCTTTTTCCATAAGTGTTTAAGGTATATGTCAGTTTTCCCAGGGAAAACACAAAGATTCAATCGCCTACACTTCATCCTCCTACTTGCTACGCAAATATTGGTCAACGACCATCTGGATCGACGTCTTCTTTTTTCATTTGTCACGCAAATGAATTCAATCCGCATAAACAAAGGCTATAGGGCTGTCTGTACTTAATTTTCAAAGAGGCATCCCATATTGTTCATCTGGCATCCTTTGAATGCCAAATATTAAAGCAGATGCTACGCATCTATAATTATTTTATATTGCTGGATCACCGATCCATAAATCACATATATGTAACCGAATGTGAGGAGCGAAATATAATACAGAAAGCGGCACTTTCGTCCGACGGCCATTTTCAATTCAATGATGCGATCAGTTCCTCCTCGAGGCATAGCACGATCGTGCTTCACGAGCTCACATGAAAGTAACTAACATTAACGTAAAATATGCAACACGGTGAAATGTTGCAAAGGCCGGCGGGATGTTTAATTTCAAACTTAATTTTCATTAAATTAATAATATTTAAATTAATTAATATTTCATATTTGTAACACGGGTGATTTTTCTCCTCCTTAGGTAATGTCTACTACCTCTTAATACGACTTTGTACTTCGTACATAATGTCAAAGGTAATGACATTTCCTAAGGAGTGACGTTTGTAATTGCCGCCTTTACAGTATTCTACCGACTCTATGAGTGCTAACAAGCATAGGATTACGTCCTACGGCAAAATAATTGTGTAATATAATAATAATTGTTTTTTTTCCATTTATTTTATTTTAATTTTGCTACGAGAACAGTTTTACTTATTATTTCTCCATATTAGCATGGTTTCCTCAAAGGAAGGTCAGCCTTGATGAATCTAATGGAACTAACATGTCATGTATACAGAGGGTTTTCTACCAGTACATTCTGGTGTTCCTCAAGGTAGTAATTAAGGTCCTTTGCTTTTTGTTCTAGCGCTTTTGCTTTTATCTTTGGTTTTTTTTTGCTTTTATCTTCCATCGGCAATTCACTTTTCTAAAATCTTAATGTTTGCAGACGTTGTTAAACTTTTTTGTATTATTGAGTCAGACGTCCAAGCTTCATATTTACACATTGATCTACACTCTCTTGTGAAATGGTGTGATGTTAACGAAATGTCGCTTAATCTCAAAAAGTGTAAAAAATAATTCCTATCTAGATCACGTCCGTTTTCCTTTGACTACTTAATAGGTTCTTACAAACCGGATAATATTGACTCTTTTGTTGATCTTGGCGTTGTTTTAGGTGGTAAACTGCGCTTCAATTTGCACATCGCGTCTTTTGTCAAAAACGCAAAATCGTTGTTAGGGTTTATAAAACGCTAAGGAATTTGACGATCCGTATATGACTAAACGCTTGCTTGTCAGTCTGGTTCGGCCTACATTAAAATATGGTTGTGTATTATAGTGCCCTTATTATAAATGCTAAACAAACAAAATCAAATCTGTCCAAACACAATTTATCTTATTTGCTCTCGGAGGGTTGCTTTGGTAAATAGATGAATTCTTAATTTTCTTTAATTAACATGTAATTTGCTTGCGTCTGATGTATTTACTGTAGCTGGAGTTCCCTAACATTACTAACCCCCCATAATCCGGACTACTACCTTGAGGAACACCAGAATGCACTGGTAGAAAACCCTCTGTATACATGACATGTCAGTTCCATTAGATTCATCAAAGTCTACCGTCCTTTGACGAAACCATGCTTATATGGAGAAATGATAAGTAAAACAAAATTAATTATTCTTCGTGAAACTAAAAGTTCAAAGAGTTTGGGGATTGCACTGAATTTTTTTATTTGCGTTTGTCATATACGGATTTCACTTTATTGACAAGACTCGATGTGCAAATTGAAGCGCAGTTTACCATCTAAAATAACGCCAACATCAACAAAAGAGCCCATATTATCCAGTTTGTAAGAACCTATTAAGTAGTCAAAGGAAAACGGACGTGAACTAGATAGGAATAATTTTTTACACTTTTTGAGACTAAGCGACATTTCGTTAACATCACACCATTTCACAAGAGAGTGTAGATCAATGTGTAAATATGAAGCTTAGACGTCTGACTCAATATTACAAAAAAGTTAAACAACGCCTGCAAACATTAAGAATTTAGAAAAGTAATTTACCGATGGATGATGAATGATGGAACTAAAGATTATAACAAAGGAAAATCTGTAGGAATCTGTAGAATACTGTAAAGGCGGCAATTACAAACGTCACTCCTTAGGAAATTATCATTACCTTTGACATTATTTAAGAAGTACAAAGTCGTATTAAGAGGTAGTAGACATTACCTAAGGAGGAGAAAAATCACCTGTGTTACAAATATGTAATATTAACGCAATTTAATGAACATTAAGTTTGAATTTAAACATTCCGTCGGCCTTTGCAACATTTCACTGTGTTGCAAATTTTACGTTAATGTTAGTTATTTTCATGTGAGCTCGTGGAGCACGATCGTGTTATGCCTCGAGGAGGAACTGATCGTATCATGAAAACAATGGACAAAAAAATAAAAAAGGTTGTTTTCAATTTTTCATGCGAGCTCATAGAGCACGATCGTGCAATGCCCGAAAAGGAACCGATTGTAACATGAAAACTGAAGGAATGTGCTCGTAGAGCAAGATCGTGCAATGTATCGAGAAGACCCTGATATTTTAAAGGTTGAACTCGTCGAGTCTAATGTGGCGAAACCACTGTTCTCTTCTGGAGGAACTCCAGAGACCGTCGAAGACGGATTTTAAATTTAATTTTCTCCGAGGAAGTTTCTGCTTCACCCATTGTGTATGACGTGGGCTTCAGGAATCAGCGCAGCCATCAAATTGTTGTTCCTTATTGTATATGGGATGTAATCCGCACACCATCGTCGCAACCATCATTCTAAATTTTCCAACTCATATGAAAAGTAGAGAGGAAGCGAAAATATAAATAGGAACGAACTTTTGTCAGAATTACCACAAAACCCTAGGTCGTTTTTTAACTGTATGGTTCAATGCTTCACGGCTCTAACGCGGCCATCAAACTAAGTTTTTTCCAAATTTGTAGCGAAAAAGTAGAGAGGAGGCGTAGACGAAGCGAAACATCGACTATAACTAACTCCGTAGGAGTGGGAAAGGAATTGAAATGGCCGTTGGACGAAAGTGCCGCTTTCTGTATTATATTTCGCTCCTCACATTCGGTTACATTTATGTGAATTATGGATCGGTGATCCAGCAATATAAATAATTATAGATGCGTAGCATCTGTTCTAATATTTGGCATCCAAAAGATGCCAGATGAACAATATGGGATGCCTCTTTGAAAATTAAGTACAGACAGCCCTATAGCCTTTGTTTATGCGGATTGAATTCATTTGCTTGACAAATGAAAAAATATGACGTAGTCGATCCAGATGGTCGTTGACCAATATTTGCGTAGCAAGTAGGAGAATGAAGTGTAGGCGATGGAATCTTTGTGTTTTCCGTGGGAAAACTGACCTGTACATTAAACACGTATGGAAAAAGCGTCCGTAGGGAAAGATGTGAGCAAAAGTGACACAAAGTCCCCAGTCTTTTACCCTAATCTAAGGATCCCTAAACAGAAGGTTGTAGAATGGAGTTTGGCATTGGACCAGTAATAATCCAGCCGTTAGTACGTGTACCTTGTAGCAGAATCTTCGGATAAAGATCTGCCCCTAATAGTGGTTAAAGGCTAAAATATCTTTATCCCCCATTTTAAATGTGCATTCCTTCTTTAGCAAATCAGTTAACGGTCGTGCTATTGTAGCACATCATTTTACAAAACGTATAAAATATGACGTTAACCAAAAAATCTTTGAAAAGCTTTCCTCGATTGAGGTAAAGGATAATTTGTTACAGCTTTTGTCATCTCTACAGATGGCAATATCGTCAGTTAAAACTATTTTCATTTCTACTGGATGATGCTCAGTTTTCACGGTTTTATAGTCAACTATCATGCTTCTAATAATACATCTATTTTCCTCAACTTCGAGATTAGCATTATTATGGTCTTCTATAGTAGTCAGTTGTAAAATGTCTGTGAACTCTCGCTCCAATTCTAATAAAGGATTAGTGTCCTCTTGGGTTGAAACTTTGTACAAAGACGTCTTTTTTCCATTGTCATTTGAGTCTGACTGACAACCTCTCTTTAGAAATCATGTCTAACTTATCTAGTACGTCGTTACCTATTATAACGGGGTACACTAAATCTGGCTTTTCAACTATGTGGAATGTTATGTCTACATCACAATTATCTATCTTCGCACTTGCTTGGATGATTCCTAAAGTATTAATACGTTTTTCACATATTCCACTTAAAGATTTAATGTTGTCATCAATGTCTAAATTCCCTAATACATCAAGAACATCACTTATTATTAAACTTACATAGCTTCCGGTATTTATTAGAGCAGAGAAATTATTACCGAAAATTTGAAGTTACTTAAAAACTCTTCGCGATGCTTCAGGAATATTATGGGATACTTTTTGTGCCCTGGAACTTTTTCTTTGACCTTAGGTTTCGAATTAAATTTGCATTTAAACGCCTTATGTCCAAAACCCTTGCATTTAAAGCATTTATTTTCCTAGCCTTGCATTGATTTGCAATATGCCCTTTATCTCCGCATTTAAAGCAACGGGGATTCGTTTTCTTTAACAAATTGTTGTTTTACCCCAAATTCCTTGCTTAATGGCTGTTTCAGCGTTCCCCAATTTTTAATATTTGGTTGGTTTCTAACGAAAATTTTTGCTGTGCCAGTCAATAATTGATTACCGTAGATATATTTTCGCAAATCGTCCCAAACCACTGTACACGCACAATCCTCAAATTCACGAAGCCATTGGTCAATATTGGGTAATTGGTCACCGGAGAAGCTTGAGACCGAGTCTTGAATGCATTTTAAAGTAACAAAGATTGAATGTGCAACTACTGATATTGCTTCACCATAGTCAGATCCATCTTCTTCGGTTGTGGAATGACCATAATATTCTAAAAGACAACACTTCAACTCAATCTTATTTCCAATACGTGATAAATTTAATTCCACCAATTTCTCTTTTAACCCATCTACAGTAAATCTTTCTCTTTTCTTCTTGTCCATGTTGATGTATATAGTCGTTTTACAATAATAAGTTTAATAATGTAATACAAGTTGAAATTCAAAATTGTAAACGATACTTAAATACGTATTCTATAAAATAATTTTAAATATGAGGCAATTAAAATGTGAATTGTAAATCACATTTGCTTCGACTCTATGTCGTCATCTCCAAAACAATATGCGCAATTGCAAAATAAATTTACTTTATTTTCACACAGCCGTTAAATTACAAAAACAATATTGAGCATAAAGTTCGATTTTACAAAAACAATTCAATACGGTTATCTTTTCTAAGAAAATACGCATTAGCTTACAAGTTGTGTTGTACCAGAATTCTGCGTATCCAGCTGTTGTTGCTTTCCCAATTTTCAGCAATAATGCATCATCAATTTAAAAGGGTTCTTATATATATATATATATAATATTAAAAAAGTAAACAATTTTCCTGCTGATCCCCAGGTCCGGACGGTGTTCCTGCTAATAATCTAAAAATGTGCGCATTCGACTTTTACAAGCCACTCATTAATATGTTTAATGATTCTTTAGCTTCAGGATATTTTCCTATGTTTTGGAGTCCAGCTTTATAGTACCTTTACATAAATCTGGTAGTAGAAATGTGATTGAAAATTATAGAGGTGTTGCAAAATTCAGTGCAATCCCAAGACTCTTTGAACTTTTAGTTTCACAAAGAATAATTAATTTTGTTTTTGTTAAATTTCAAACATAATTTTCATTACATTGCGTTAATATTACATATTTGTAACACGGGTAATTTTTCTCCTACTTAGGTAATGTCTTCTACCTCTTCGTACATAATATCAAAGGTAATGACATTTCCTAAGGAGTGACGATTGTAATTGCCGCCTTTACAGTATTCTACCGACTCTACAAGTGCTAACAAGCATAGGATTACGTCGTATGAAGGTAATATTATTCCTCGAACAACCACCTTATAAAAAATATACAGTCCACTGCTCAGTGGGAAAAAATATTAATAATTTTGCTACGCAAACATTGGTCCTTTGAGCCGGATTTTACGATCTGTCTCGTTCCTTCACGACGAAAAACAAACGAGAAACGCCTGCACTGCAAGCAAACATCGGATTATACGATCCGCCTATTTGCCTTGGCAAGGAATACAACGACTACGTCGTCAACAACAACAAAGGGATCATCGATCACCAACTTCACTTCCAATAAATGTCATTTCATTTTAATTAAACTGCTACAACAAAGGTATGTACACTCTGAATTACGTTTAAAGTGACATACCGAACATTATTTTTGTTGTGTTAATAAAAAAGCCTTCGGTCGTTCTCAACAAGTCTGTATGTCCGTCCGTCTCCTATGAGATTGCAGTCGGCATTTATCAAGGTGTCAAGGTGATTTTTGTTTCCAACAAAACACACAACCACAATCACAGAATTGCACATTTTCCTTCTTTTAACATATTTCTTTTATATTTACAATTTCATGTCTCATTGTTCTTTTTATGTTTTGCATCTTGTTGTAAGTTTGTAAAACACAACAACAACAATATAAAAGAACAATTGTTGTCATCACTGCTGGTTGTTGGTTCCGTTTTGTTTACATATTCGTGTAAATTACAATAGTGACACTCGCTGATAAATGATAGTTGATCACATACAATTGGTGTCTTCACCATCATTTATCATAATATATTTATTGAAAAATTGACATACATACATGTGCATAGTAATATTTTATTAAATAACGTTTAATACAAATATTACTATTTATTTTTGCAAACTCTTTCGAGAAAACTGTTTTGTTTCTTGTTTTATTCTGAACGATTAGTAGGGGATAACTCACAGTTCGTGCACCCTACAATAGGTTTTAGTAACTTTTATCATATTTTTCAGTTTTTCGACTCCTGAATATTTTTTTGTTTTTGAAAATTGTTTTCGGCACGTTGTATATACGACACGTTGACACAAATTACGTGTATTTTACGATATGCTGTACATAATTTTCGAAATTTTAAATACACTGAGAAAATTTTCTTAATTAATTTATAGTATTATTTAATTTTTTGTGGTTCAATCACGTTAAACTTCAATTAATATTGGGATTAGTCCACGACTATTATACAATCAGTGTATTTTCATTAAATAAATATTGATTTTCCTGTCATTACGTTTAGTTTTTAAAAATATTTAACGCATTTTCGTGCAAATTAAATTACAATTTTTTGTATTTTCGCTGCAGTTCTGTATTCTTCGACTGCTTTCTTTGGATTTATTCATCCGAGCTACTAATGCTTTGTTAAAATTTGATGCCAATTTCAGTTCCCAACGGGACGAACAGCTAGATGTTTACATCCTAGAATTACAAGGAGCTGAGGTCAGAATACTATGGGATAAAATTAAATTCCAATTTGAAAAATGCCTCGATTACCTATATGTTGATAAAAATTCTAATGAGGACGGCATTTGAGCCGCCGACATCAAATATGATGTCGCCTACAAATGTTTTTTAAATGTTCTAGCGTCCATTAATAGAAAGTTAGGTGCGCTACGGGCTCCGCCTAAGTTACCTACTGTAATTACTCCAAAATCTCATATAGGTAACCCTTTAATACCTCGTTCCGAGGATACAGCACTGTATTGAATGCTCCGTATCGATCCGAAACTTGCCAAAATTCATCTCTCCCATCCTATGGAAATGAAAATTCCAGTCACAGGTTAAATTTGCCACCCTGTGACATCGAAGTATTCAATGGCGATTTTCTTTGCTGGCCTATGTTCAGGGACTTGTTTTCTGCCATATACATTAACAATAGTGACATTAGGCGTTTTCGTCATTTGAATAACAAAACTAGTGGTGATGCCCATGAAATTGTGTCTGAGTTTTCGCTTACACACCAAAACCTTAATCTAGCATGGAGTGCATTATTCTCTACATATGACAATACTCGAATTTTGTTGAACCACCAACTTAAGCTTCCAGTTTTAGACAAATAAACTAGTGCAGGGCTAAGAAATTACTTAGTTTTCCTGTGTATTTAGAGGTTACCTAAGAACTGCGTGGTGCTTTAGGAACAAAACATGAAGAACAAATCTACTTTGTCTTCGTGGAAAGATTTGGATCACTTTCTTACAGAAAGGATCCAAACTCTGACCTGCTTACGTGACATTAGGGGCATCGATTAAGTCGAACTCTAAATAATGATAAACGTTACCTTTCTACGAATGGTGCAACGAATACACCAAATTCCGTCACGGCCCAAAGTGCCCCTCATTTCTTAAGGTTACCTCGTACATCCTCACCTTACTCATGTGCGCTTTGTTCACGATGATGATGAGTTTGTCATAAATTCCTTAGACGTTCAGTTCCTAAAAGAATCAGCACAGTTAAGAAACACTTCTGTTCTGATGTATTTACTGTAGCCGGAGTTCCCTAACATTACTAACCCCCCATAATCCGGACTACTACCTTGAGGAACACCAGAATGCACTGGTAGAAAACCCTCTGTATACATGACATGTCAGTTCCATTAGATTCATCAAAGTCTACCGTCCTTTGACGAAACCATGCTTATATGGAGAAATGATAAGTAAAACAAAATTAATTATTCTTCGTGAAACTAAAAGTTCAAAGAGTTTGGGGATTGCACTGAATTTTTTTTATTTGCGTTTGTCATATACGGATTTCACTTTATTGACAAGACTCGATGTGCAAATTGAAGCGCAGTTTACCATCTAAAATGACGCCAACATCAACAAAAGAGCCCATATTATCCAGTTTGTAAGAACCTATTAAGTAGTCAAAGGAAAACGGACGTGAACTAGATAGGAATAATTTTTTACACTTTTTGAGACTAAGCGACATTTCGTTAACATCACACCATTTCACAAGAGAGTGTAGATCAATGTGTAAATATGAAGCTTAGACGTCTGACTCAATATTACAAAAAAGTTAAACAACGTCTGCAAACATTAAGAATTTAGAAAAGTGAATTACCGATGGATGATGAATGATGGAACTAAAGATTATAACAAAGGAAAAGCGATAGAACAAAAAGCAAAGGACCTTAACTACTACCTTGAGGAACACCAGAATGCACTTCAATGGTTTTAGAAATGGTGTGACTGAAAGATACCAGCTGTGCCCGTTTTTGTAAATAAAAAAAGACGTGATAGAAGTACATTCGGAAATCCCATCATATTCAGTTTATGTAATAATAATATATGTACAACCGTATCGATTGCTTTGCTGAAATCAATGTAAATTATATCAGTCTGGTTTTCCATATAAAACCCTCTGTATACATGACATGTTAGTTCCATTAGATTCATCAAAGTCGACTTTGACGAAACCATTCTGATATGGAGAAATGATAAATAAAAGAAATGGGAAAAACTAAAAACACAATTATTATTATTTTTCCCACTGAGCAGTGGACTGAATATTTTTTATAGGGTGGTTGTTCGTAGACCAATATTACTTTCGTACAAAGGGTTTTTGCAGTAGGACGTAATCCTATGCTTGTTAGCACTCGTAGAATCGGTAGAATACTGTAAAGGTGGCAATTACAAACGTCACTCCTTAGGAAATTATCATTACCTTTGACATTATGTACGAAGTACAAAGTCGTATTAAGAGGTAGTAGACATTACCTAAGGAGGAGAAAAATCACCTGTGTTACAAATATGTAATATTAACGCAATTTAATGAACATTAAGTTTGAATTTAAACATTCCGCTGGCCTTTGCAACGTTTCACTGTGTTGCAAATTTTACGTTAATGTTAGTTATTTTCATGTGAGCTCGTGGAGCACGATCGTGTTATGCCTCGAGGAGGAACTGATCGTATCATGAAAACAATGGACAAAAAAATAAAAAAGGTTGTTTTCAATTTTTCATGCGAGCTCATAGAGCACGATCGTGCAATGCCCGAAAAGGAACCGATTGTAACATGAAAACTGAAGGAATGTGCTCGTAGAGCAAGATCGTGCAATGTATCGAGAAGACCCTGATATTTAAAGGTTGAACTCGTCGAGTCTAATGTGGCGAAACCACTGTTCTCTCCTGGAGGAACTCCAGAGACCGTCGAAGACGGATTTTAAATTTAATTTTCTCCGAGGGAGTTTCTGCTTCACCCATTGTGTATGACGTGGGCTTCAGGAATCAGCGCAGCCATCAAATTGTTGTTCCTTATTGTATATGGGATGTAATCCGCACACCATCGTCGCAACCATCATTCTAAATTTTCCAACTCATATGAAAAGTAGAGAGGAAGCGAAAATATAAATAGGAACGAACTTTTGTCAGAATTACCACAAAACCCTAGGTCGTTTTTTAACTGTATGGTTCAATGCTTCACGGCTCTAACGCGGCCATCAAACTAAGTTTTTTCCAAATTTGTAGCGAAAAAGTAGAGAGGAGGCGTAGACGAAGCGAAACATCGACTATAACTAACTCCGTAGGAGTGGGAAAGGAATTGAAATGGCCGTTGGACGAAAGTGCCGCTTTCTGTATTATATTTCGCTCCTCACATTCGGTTACATTTATGTGAATTATGGATCGGTGATCCAGCAATATAAATAATTATAGATGCGTAGCATCTGTTCTAATATTTGGCATCCAAAAGATGCCAGATGAACAATATGGGATGCCTCTTTGAAAATTAAGTACAGACAGCCCTATAGCCTTTGTTTATGCGGATTGAATTCATTTGCTTGACAAATGAACAAATATGACGTAGTCGATCCAGATGGTCGTTGACCAATATTTGCGTAGCAAGTAGGAGGATGAAGTGTAGGCGATGGAATCTTTGTGTTTTCCGTGGGAAAACTGACCTGTACATTAAACACGTATGGAAAAAGCGTCCGTAGGGAAAGATGTGAGCAAAAGTGACACAAAGTCCCCAGTCTTTTACCCTAATCTAAGGATCCCTAAACAGAAGGTTGTAGAATGGAGTTTGGCATTGGACCAGTAATAATCCAGCCGTTAGTACGTGTACCTTGTAGCAGAATCTTCGGATAAAGATCTGCCCCTAATAGTGGTTAAAGGCTAAAATATCTTTATCCCCCATTTTAAATGTGCATTCCTTCTTTAGCAAATCAGTTAACGGTCGTGCTATTGTAGCACATCATTTTACAAAACGTATAAAATATGACGTTAACCAAAAAATCTTTGAAAAGCTTTCCTCGATTGAGGTAAAGGATAATTTGTTACAGCTTTTGTCATCTCTACAGATGGCAATATCGTCAGTTAAAACTATTTTCATTTCTACTGGATGATGCTCAGTTTTCACGGTTTTATAGTCAACTATCATGCTTCTAATAATACATCTATTTTCCTCAACTTCGAGATTAGCATTATTAAGGTCTTCTATAGTAGTCAGTTGTAAAATGTCTGTGAACTCTCGCTCCAATTCTAATAAAGGATTAGTGTCCTCTTGGGTTGAAACTTTGTACAAAGACGTCTTTTTTCCATTGTCATTTGAGTCTGACTGACAACCTCTCTTTAGAAATCATGTCTAACTTATCTAGTACGTCGTTACCTATTATAACGGGGTACACTAAATCTGGCTTTTCAACTATGTGGAATGTTATGTCTACATCACAATTATCTATCTTCGCACTTGCTTGGATGATTCCCAAAGTATTAATACGTTTTTCACATATTCCACTTAAAGATTTAATGTTGTCATCAATGTCTAAATTCCCTAATACATCAAGAACATCACTTATTATTAAACTTACATAGCTTCCGGTATTTATTAGAGCAGAGAAATTATTACCGAAAATTTGAAGTTACTTAAAAACTCTTCGCGATGCTTCAGGAATATTATGGGATACTTTTTGTGCCCTGGAACTTTTTCTTTGACCTTAGGTTTCGAATTAAATTTGCATTTAAACGCCTTATGTCCAAAACCCTTGCATTTAAAGCATTTATTTTCCTAGCCTTGCATTGATTTGCAATATGCCCTTTATCTCCGCATTTAAAGCAACGGGGATTCGTTTTCTTTAACAAATTGTTGTTTTACCCCAAATTCCTTGCTTAATGGCTGTTTCAGCGTTCCCCAATTTTTAATATTTGGTTGGTTTCTAACGAAAATTTTTGCTGTGCCAGTCAATAATTGATTACCGTAGATATATTTTCGCAAATCGTCCCAAACCACTGTACACGCACAATCCTCAAATTCACGAAGCCATTGGTCAATATTGGGTAATTGGTCACCGGAGAAGCTTGAGACCGAGTCTTGAATGCATTTTAAAGTAACAAAGATTGAATGTGCAACTACTGATATTGCTTCACCATAGTCAGATCCATCTTCTTCGGTTGTGGAATGACCATAATATTCTAAAAGACAACACTTCAACTCAATCTTATTTACAATACGTGACAAATTTAATTTCACCAATTTCTCTTTTAACCCATCTACAGTAAATCTTTCTCTTTTCTTCTTGTCCATGTTGATGTATATAGTCGTTTTACAATAATAAGTTTAATAATGTAATACAAGTTGAAATTCAAAATTGTAAACGATACTTAAATACGTATTCTATAAAATAATTTTAAATATGAGGCAATTAAAATGTGAATTGTAAATCACATTTGCTTCGACTCTATGTCGTCATCTCCAAAACAATATGCGCAATTGCAAAATAAATTTACTTTATTTTCACACAGCCGTTAAATTACAAAAACAATATTGAGCATAAAGTTTGATTTTACAAAAACAATTCAATACGGTTATCTTTTCTAAGAAAATACGCATTAGCTTACAAGTTGTGTTGTACCAGAATTCTGCGTATCCAGCTGTTGTTGCTTTCCCAATTTTCAGCAATAATGCATCATCAATTTAAAAGGGTTCTTATATATATATATAATATTAAAAAAGTAAACAATTTTCCTGCTGATCCCCAGTTCCGGACGGTGTTCCTGCTAATAATCTAAAAATGTGCGCATTCGACTTTTACAAGCCACTCATTAATATGTTTAATGATTCTTTAGCTTCAGGATATTTTCCTATGTTTTGGAGTCCAGCTTTATAGTACCTTTACATAAATCTGGTAGTAGAAATGTGATTGAAAATTATTGAGGTGTTGCAAAATTCAGTGCAATCCCAAGACTCTTTGAACTTTTAGTTTCACAAAGAATAATTAATTTTGTTTTTGTTAAATTTCAAACATAATTTTCATTAAATTGCGTTAATATTACACATTTGTAACACGGGTAATTTTTCTCCTACTTAGGTAATGTCTTCTACCTCTTCGTACATAATATCAAAGGTAATGACATTTCCTAAGGAGTGACGATTGTAATTGCCGCCTTTACAGTATTCTACCGACTCTACAAGTGCTAACAAGCATAGGATTACGTCGTATGAAGGTCATATTATTCCTCGAACAACCACCTTATAAAAAATATACAGTCCACTGCTCAGTGGGAAAAAATATTAATAATTTTGCTACGCAAACATTGGTCCTTTGAGCCGGATTTTACGATTTGTCTCGTTCCTTCACGACGAAAAACAAACGAGAAACGCCTGCACTGCAAGCAAACATCGGATTATACGATCCGCCTATTTGCCTTGGCAAGGAATACAACGACTACGTCATCAACAACAACAAAGGGATCATCGATCACCAACTTCACTTCCAATAAATGTCATTTCATTTTAATTAAACTGCTACAACAAAGGTATGTACACTCTGAATTACGTTTAAAGTGACATACCGAACATTATTTTTGTTGTGTTAATAAAAAAGCCTTCGGTCGTTCTCAACAAGTCTGTATGTCCGTCCGTCTCCTATGAGATTGCAGTCGGCATTTATCAAGGTGTCAAGGTGATTTTTGTTTCCAACAAAACACACAACCACAATCACAGAATTGCACATTTTCCTTCTTTTAACATATTCCTTTTATATTTACAATTTCATGTCTCATTGTTCTTTTTGTGTTTTGCATCTTGTTGTAAGTTTGTAAAACACAACAACAACAATATAAAAGAACAATTGTTGTCATCACTGCTGGTTGTTGGTTCCGTTTTGTTTTCATATTCGTGTAAATTACAATAGTGACACTCGCTGATAAATTATAGTTGATCACATACAATTGGTGTCTTCACCATCATTTATCATAATATATTTATTGAAAAATTGAAAGTGCCATTTTCAATAAAAATTTGTATATACATACATACATGTGCATAGTAATATTTTATTAAATAACGTTTAATACAAATATTACTATTTATTTTTGCAAACTCTTTCGAGAAAACTGTTTTGTTTCTTGTTTTATTCTGAACGATTAGTAGAGGATAACTCACAGTTCGTGCACCCTACAATAGGTTTTAGTAACTTTTATCATATTTTTCAGTTTTTCGACTCCTGAATATATATATTTTTTTTTGAAAATTGTTTTCGGCACGTGGTATATACGACACGTTGACACAAATTACGTGTATTTTACGATATGCTGTACATAATTTTCGAAATTTTAAATACACTGAGAAAATTTTCTTAATTAATTTATATTATTATTTAATTTTTTGTGGTTCAATCACGTTAAACTTCAATTAATATTGGGATTAGTCCACGACTATTATACAATCAGTGTATTTTCATTAAATAAATATTGATTTTCCTGTCATTACGTTTAGTTTTTAAAAATATTTAACGCATTTTCGTGCAAATTAAATTACAATTTTTTGTATTTTCGCTGCAGTTCTGTATTCTTCGGCTGCTTTCTTTGGATTTATTCATCCGAGCTACTAATGCTTTGTTAAAATTTGATGCCAATTTCAGTTCCCAACGGGACGAACAGCTCGATGTTTACATCCTAGAATTACAAGGAGCTGAGGTCAGAATACTATGGGATAAAATTAAATTCCAATTTGAAAAATGCTTCGATTACCTATATGTTGATAAAAATTCTAATGAGGACGGCATTTGAGCCGCCGACATCAAATATGATGTCGCCTACAAATGTTTTTTAAATGTTCTAGCGTCCATTAATAGAAAGTTAGGTGCGCTACGGGCTCCGCCTAAGTTACCTACTGTAATTACTCCAAAATCTCATATAGGTAACCCTTTAATACCTCGTTCCGAGGATACAGCACCGTATTGAATGCTCCGTATCGATCCGAAACTTGCCAAAATTCATCTCTCACATCCTATGGAAATGAAAATTCCAGTCACAGGTTAAATTTGCCACCCTGTGACATCGAAGTATTCAATGGCGATTTTCTTTGCTGACCTATGTTCAGGGACTTGTTTTCTGCCATATACATTAACAATAGTGACATTAGGCGTTTTCGTCATTTGAATAACAAAACTAGTGGTGATGCCCATGAAATTGTGTCTGAGTTTTCGCTTACACACCAAAACCTTAATCTAGCATGGAGTGCATTATTCTCTACATATGACAATACTCGAATTTTGTTGAACCACCAACTTAAGCTTCCAGTTTTAGACAAATAAACTAGTGCAGGGTTAAGAAATTACTTAGTTTTCCTGTGTATTTAGAGGTTACCTAAGAACTGCGTGGTGCTTTGGGAACAAAACATAAAGAACAAATCTACTTTGTCTTCGTGGAAAGATTTGGATCACTTTCCTACAGAAAGGATCCAAACTCTGACCTGCTTACGTGACATTAGGGGCATCGATTAAGTCGAACTCTAAATAATGATAAACGTTACCTTTCTACGAATGGTGCAACGAATACACCAAATTCCGTCACGGCCCAAAGTGCCCCTCATTTCTTAAGGTTACCTCGTACATCCTCACCTTACTCATGTGCGCTTTGTTCACGATGATGATGAGTTTGTCATAAATTCCTTAGACGTTCAGTTCCTAAAAGAATCAGCACAGTTAAGAAACACTTCTGTTGTCTGAACTGTTTGTCTCACGGACATGAATCTTCAAAATGCAAAAGCATTTACAACTGCACTATATGCAATAAACGCCATCTCACGCTGTTACACATCGAGGCCACGCTTCAATCGTCTCCGACGACTTAAAATCTAGATCAGGTATTTCTACCTAGAAATCTAGATCAGGTAATTCTACCTACTACTCCTACCAATACTATATCAGGGTCTTCAAACCGACAGGTATTTCATTCCATCCAGAGCAAAAAAATATTATTAAGCACAGCTATGGTGCATATTGTGCACAAAGGTACTACGTACCCAACTAGAGCCTTAATAGATCCTGCTTTAGAAGCATCTTTTGTTTCTGAACGTATACATAAAAGATTTAGTATAGGCGCGAATAACGTTCAAGCTTCAATCACAGGGGTTAGTGGGTCCGTTTCACAAATTTCCCGTTCGTATCAGTCCTCCATTGGATGCTACGCAGACAGTGGAAATTAATGCTCTGGTTCTGCCGAAAATTGCAGAAAATCTGCCATAACTTTCCATAAAACGTGACACCATTCCGCAATTGCCAAATCTTCGTTTGGCCGACCCTGATCCTTTTTCTTCTCCTCCTGTTGACCTACTATTAGGTGCAGATCTTTATCCGAAGATTCTGCTACAGTGTACACGTACCAACGTGCTAGGTTCATTAATAGCTCAGTGCACCGTCTTCGGCTGGATCATTACTGGTCCAATGCCAAACTCCCTTCTACAACCTTCTGTTTAGGGATCCTTAGATTAGGGTAAAAGACTGGGGACTTTGTGTCACTTTTGCTCACATCTTTCCCTACGGACGCTTTTTCCATACGTGTTTAAGGTATATGTCAGTTTTCCCAGGGAAAACACAAAGATTCCATCGCCTACACTTCATCCTTCTACTTGCTACGCAAATATTGGTCAACGACCATCTGGATCGACGTCTTCTTTTTTCATTTGTCACGCAAATGAATTCAATCCGCATAAACAAAGGCTATAGGGCTGTCTGTACTTAATTTTCAAAGAGGCATCCCATATTGTTCATATGGCATCCTTGAATGCCAAATATTAGAACAGATGCTACGCATCTATAATTATTTTATATTGCTGGATCACCGATTCATAATTCACATATATGTAACCGAATGTGACGAGCGAAATATAATACAGAAAGCGGCACTTTCGTCCGACGGCCATTTTCAATTCAATGATGCGATCAGTTCCTCCTCGATGCATAGCACGATCGTGCTCCACGAGCTCACATGAAAATAACTAACATTAACGTAAAATTTTCAACACGGTGAAATGTTGCAAAGGCCGGCGGAATGTTTAATTTCAAACTTAATTTTCATTAAATTGCGTTAATATTTCATATTTGTAACACGGGTGATTTTTCTCCTCCTTAGGTAATGTCTACTACCTCTTAATACGACTTTGTACTTCGTACATAATGCCAAAGGCAATGACATTTCCTAAGGAGTGACGTTTGTCATTGCCGCCTTTACAGTATTCTACCGACTCTACGAGTGCTAACAAGCATAGGATTACGTCCTACTGCAAAAAAATTGTGTAATATAATAATAATTGTTTTTTTTTTCATTTCTTTTATTTTAATTTTGCTACGCACACAGTTTTACTTATTATTTCTCCATATCAGCATGGTTTCGTCAAAGGAAGGTCAGCTTTGATGAATCTAATGGAACTAACATGTCATGTATACAGAGGGTTTTCTACCAGTACATTCTGGTGTTCCTCAAGGTAGTAATTAAGGTCCTTTGCTTTTTGTTCTAGCGCTTTTTCTTTTATCTTTGGTTTTTATACCCTCCACCATACTATGGAGGTTATATTAATTTTGTCATTCCGTTTGTAACTCCTCGAAATATTCATGTCAGACACAACAAAGTATATATATTCTTGATCAGCGTAAAATTCTAAGACGATTTAGCCATGTCCGTCTGTCTGTCTGTGTGTCTGTCTGTCTGTCCGTCTGTCTGTCTGTTGTAATCACGCTATCTTTCGAACAAATTGAGATAGAAGGCTAAAATTTTGCACACATGTATTTTTTTCCAGTAGGTAGGGTAAGTTCGTAAATGGGCCATGTAGGTCCAAGTTATCATATAGCCCCCATATAACGGTACCTCCCGATATTCGGTATTTTGATGAATTTAGCGACATTATTCACCAGAATTATTTCAAATTTGGCATTTGAAGTTTGTAATGGATGCTACAGCCTAAGACAGAAAATTATGTGTGCAGGTCCACGTCTTCCTGTAGCCCCCATATAACGGTACCCCCCGATATTCGGTTTTTTGATGATTTTAGCGACATTGTTCACCGGAATCGTTTCAAATTTGGTATTTGAAGTTCGTAATAGATACTACATCCAAAATCAAAAAACGAGCCATGTAGGTCCACGTCTTCATATAGCCCCTATATAACGGTACCCCCTGATATTCGGTATTTTGATGATTTTAGCGACATTGTTTACCGGAATCGTTTCAAATTTGGTATTTGAAGTTCGTAATGGATACTTCAGCCCATGCCAGAAAATTGTCTGTGCAGGTTCACGTCTTCGTATAGCCCCCATATAACGGTACCCCCCATATTCGGTATTTTGACGATTTTAGCTACATTATAAACAGATTTTTCTTCAAGTTTCGCATTTAAATATTGTAATAATTTATGACAAAAGTTGCATATGCAGGCCCACGTCGTCGTATAAGCATTCGGTATTTTTAAGATTTTAACAGAGTTTTTAACGGGTTTTATTTTTTCGAAATTGCCACATTTGTACCAAATGGTGGAGGGTATTAAAAGTTCGGCCCGGCCGAACTTACAGCTTTTTTACTTGTTTTTTTTTTGCTTTTATCTTCCATCGGCAATTCACTTTTCTAAAATCTTAATGTTCGCAGACGTTGTTAAACTTTTTTGTATTATTGAGTCAGACGTCTAAGCTTCATATTTACACATTGATCTACACTCTCTTGTGAAATGGTGTGATGTTAACGAAATGTCGCTTAATCTCAAAAAGTGTAAAAAAAAATTCCTATCTAGATCACGTCCGTTTTCCTTTGACTACTTAATAGCTTCTTACAAACCGGATAATATTGACTCTTTTGAGTCAATTTTAATTTAATTTTTTTGTGTTGTTGTCCGCTACCGAGTCCGTGCACCCTACAATCGGTTTTATTGAAATTTTTAATATTTTTTCGAATTTTTGATTTTTTATTAAAAATTTTTGATATGTTTTCGTTGGCAATTGTTATCATCGATACTTTGCCATAGTTTGCAGGTATTATACGATACACTGTAAACATTTTACGAAATTTGGAATACACTGAGAGAAAATTTGAGTTAATATTTAATTATTTTTTTAAAATTTCTATATATTTGTGGTTTAATCACGTTAAACCTCAATATTTTTGCCGTATCTACGATATTTATTACGATTAGTCAACGACTAATTATAAAATCAGTGTATTTCTAATAAAACACATTAATTTTCTTGAAGCATCACGTGCTTTAAAGTACCTTTCATTAATATTTTTGCGAAAAACTTTCACTTTTTTGGATTTTCACACAAAATATTCGACATTACGTGTCAATTTCTAGAAATTAAAGCATTTCGTGCAAATCTTTCCAGATTTTTATATTTTTGCTATATATTTGTGCATCTTTTCTAAAGATTTTCAAAGTAAGAAGTGTTTTTCAATTTTTTTGAGAATTCTTTGTGTTTTTGCTACTTTTCCTGCAGTTTTCTAAAACAAAATACAATTTTCCACGAAAACTTTAGACATTTTTCTAATTTTTTCTGAATTACGTTTATTTATTTGAAATAAAATGCCACTCACACCTCTAGATTTGTTCATCCGAGCTACTGATGCTTTGGTTAAATTTGATGCCAACTTCAGTTCCCAACGGGACGATGAGCTCGATGTCTATATTTTAGAATTACAGGGAGCTGAGGTCAGAACGATATGGGAAAAGGTGAAAACCGTTTGTGACAAGTGTCTTAATTATTTTGCAGAAGAAGACAGTACAGGTGAGGACATCACTGCCGCTGACACTAAATACGATGTCGCATTTAGATGTTATCCAAAAGTATTAGCTTCCATAAATAGGAAGTTAGATGAACTTCGGGCTCCGCCTAAGTCTTCGATGGCGACATCGTCTCCTCAGGCTAGCGTAGGTAATAGGACTATATCTCGTTCCGAGATTAACACAGTCAATCAGCCTACACCTCGTTCCGAGGATAGAGCTTCGATTTTGGAGGCTTCGCCTCATTCGCCAATATCTTTTAACTCATCACTCACATCCTGTGGTGGTAATAATTCTGGTCATAGGTTGAATTTACCGCCTTGTGACATTGAAATATTTAATGGCGACTTTCTTTCCTGGCCTACATTTAGAGACTTATTCTCGGCAGTGTATATTAACAATACTGGCATTAGTTACATTGAACGTCTATGTCATTTAAACAATAAGACCAGTGGCGACGCCCATGACATAGTGGCTAAGTTTTCACTTACCCACAAAAACTTTGGTCTTGCGTGGAAAGTTCTAAAACAAACGTATGACAATCCACGTATTTTGGTGAACCACCAACTTAAGCTTTTATTTGACATGCCAGTATTAGACAGTGGAACAAGTTTAGGTTTAAAGAAATTGCAAAGAGGCATAAATGGGTGTATTTCGGCCATGTCAAACTATGACGTGTCTACTGAAGGCTGGGACCCTATTCTAGTGTTCATATGTCTTCAGAGGCTCCCCAAAAATAGCGTCACACTTTGGGAACAAAGTATCAAAAATAAATCAGCTTTGTCTTCCTGGGAAGATTTGGATAAGTTTCTTACAGAACGCATCCAAACTCTTATCTGTCTTCGTGACATTAGAGGCATTGACAACGTCAAACCCCAAAGTAGTAAAAAAGTTCGTTCAAATTTCACGAATGCTGCCACGAACCGATCCCCTACTTTTACGCCTCGTAGTTCACCTTCGTCATCTAGGCCATCCCGAGCACCCTCCAGTAAAACATGCATTCTATGTCCACGACAAATGCATCATATGGGAGCATGCCAAAAATTTCTAAAACTTTCAGTTCCTGAAAGAATTAACACCATTAGGCGACATAATTGTTGTTTAAATTGTCTGTCTCCTAAAAAGACATCACACTCTATTACATAGAGATAATTTCACGTCTTCGACTGCAGCAACTTCTGAAATTAGGAACGTAGCTTCTTCTGATCAACCCTCCACTTCTTCCGGTCTAACTTCCAGCTCTGCTAATAGACAGGTATTTCATACCACTCAAAGTCAAAATGTTCTACGTACCCTGCCAGAGCATTAATTGACCCTGCCTCAGAAGCTTCTTTTATTACAGATCGCTTACAGCACATACTAGGCCTCGCCTCCACTACAACTGTTGCTACAATTTCTGGCATTAATCAGGCAGTTTCGACTACGTCGCGCAAGTTGTGTTCAATTTGTATAAGTTCTCCATTGGATGCTTCGCTTTCAAAGGAAACTACTGCCCTGATTTTACCTTCCATCTCTGGCAATCTGCCTTCGTTTTCTGTCAATAGCGACTTCGTTTCTCGTTTGCCAAATCTACGTTTGGCTGATCCAAATTTGTTCAACAGTCGTCCTGTTGACCTTTTGCTGGGAGCAGATCTTTATTCGAAGATTCTGCTACAGGGAATTCACACCAATATATTTGGCTCCCTAATAGCACAAAATACGGTCTTTGGTTGGATCATTACTGGTTCTATTCCCCCTCAACATCTATCAGTCTTTTCCGTTAAAGTCAGTATATCTTACGAAGGAAACCTTAACAAGGTTCTTCTTCGTTTTTGGGAACTGGAGGAAGTTCCTAAACGTCCAATTTTGTCGCCCTCCGACCAGTTTTGTGAGGCAAGTTATAAACGTATCACACGTCGGGATTCAGAGGGCAGGTACGTGGTCAGCCTTCCCCTCAAGACAGAGTTAGTTGGACAGACAGACTTAGGATTTTCCCGAAATAATTGTTTACGACAATTTCTTCGGAATGAGGCATCTCTTCTTCGAAAGCCACAAATCAAGGCAGTCTACGACCAAGTGGTCAATGAATATTTAGATTTGGACCATATGAGGCCAGTAGTTGCCTCGTCAACAAACTCTACGGTTTGTTATCTCCCCCATCATCCAGTCATAAATCCCGACAAGCAGACTACCAAGCTTCGAGTGGTTTTCAACGCCTCGAATAAAACTTCCAACGGGAAAAGTCTTAATGATATTTTACATGTGGGTCCCACTCTGCAATTGGACTTAGTATTTCTCATTCTTAGGTGGAGATTATTTAAATTTGTATATAACTGCGACATCACACAGATGTATCGCCAAATTCGTGTCGATCCGGCACATACTCCACTACAGAGAATACTCTTCCGGGATTCTCCTCAAAAACCTGTTCAGGATTTTGAGTTGCAGACGGTGACATTCGGCGTAAACTGCGCCCCCTATTTAGCCATACGGACGCTTTTACAGTTAGCTGACGATACTGACGATGAATATCCTCTCGCTGCACACATACTACGTAGGTGCATGTACGTCGACGACGTGCTAACAGGATATCATGACTTGCGTACAGCTTTAAATTCTCGCGATCAATTAAGATCTGCTCCTTCGTCCGCTAAATTTGAATTGTGGAAGTGGACAGCAAATGACCGTGCTATTTTGCAAAATCTTCCTACGGAAGATATAATAGACGCCAAAGTCCTTTCCTTTGTGGAAGCTAGCAGTTCCAAGCCGTTAGGTATACGTTGGAATGCTCAGCTTGATTTGTTTTACTTTAGTGTGAATGCTCTCCCCACAAAAGCCCACTATACAAAACGAGAAACCTTGTCCACTATTGCCAAACTGTTCGATCTTTTAGGTTGGTTAGGCCCCGTAATTCTGACAGCTAAAATAGTTATGCAGAAGATCTGGACAGATAAAATCGGCTGGGATGATGCACTTCTGTCCACGACAGAACGTGATTGGCAAACTTTTGTGGATTGCTACCAGGATGTGAATTCCATTCAAGTTCCTCGGTGGGTCCATTATACGCCAAGTTGTTCCGCCGAACTTCATGTCTTTTCTGATGCTTCAGAAAAGGCATACGCGGGGGTGATATATATTCGGATTATAACGCCGAATAAAGACATTTATACTCACCTCCTGACCTGCAAAACTAAGGTAGCCCCCCTAAAGACAATTTCCTTACCACGGTTGGAACTTTGCGGAGCCTCCAAATTATTAAAAAATATTATAGATGAAATTGACATTTCATTTCAAAAAATTTATTGTTGGACTGATTCTACGATCGTCCTCTCCTGGCTCAACAAAAGTCCATCTACGTGGACGACATTTGTTGCCAACCGTGTTAGCAAAATTCAGGAGATAACAGACGTAGGTAATTGGCATCACGTGCGCTCTGAAGATAATCCCGCTGATTTAGGCAGCCGGGGGGTTTCGCCTTCCGAGCTTGCCTCCTCTAATCTTTGGTGGTATGGACCACATTGGCTACGCCAAAATAGTTCTCATTGGAATTTATCCAATTTTCCTCTGCTTGACACCGAAATTGAAATGCGTGCTGTCAAGACTCATGCCTCTTTCTTCAGTAATTATTGTGACCCCTTAGAAGATTTCTCTTCGTTAGATAGGGCTCTTCGAGTCCTCTCGTATGTTTTTAGATTTTTCCATCGGACTCATCGTGCTCATAGAGGTCGACACATTTACAATGAGAAGGCCCTTACTAGTACAGAGATAAAAGCGGTTAGATTACGTCTGGCTGTTTTATCTCAAAAAGTCCACTTTGCAGATGAGTACCAGTCTTTGTCAGATAAGGTTCCCTTATATGCAAAGAGTTCTCTTTTACCCTTAAATCCATTTCTGGATGAATTCGGGGTAATTAGGCTTAATGGACGCTTGTCGCAATCACCTACTCTGTCTTACACAGAAAGGCATCCCATTATTCTGCCTCGCCGAAGTCGTTTCACGCACTTACTACTTCAATTCATACATGTTCTTTCCATCCACGGTGGAAATCAACTGATGTTACGCATCATTAGAATTGAATATTGGGTCCCACGACTCACATCACTAATTAAAACCACCATTACTAAATGTAAAACATGTTTCTTGGACAAAAAACGGTCTTGCTCTCAGATAATGGCTGCTCTTCCTCCGGAGAGAACGGTATTATCTAGACCATTCACCACTACCGGTGTTGATTTTGCAGGTCCCTTCGATCTTAAATCTTTTACAGGCCGCTTTTCTAAAATCACTAAAGGTTACGTCTGTGTTTTTGTTTGCTTTTCTACGAAAGCAATACATCTTGAGGCTACTTCTGATTTGTCTACGGCAACATTTTTAGCAGCCTTTCACCGCTTTATCTCCAGACGTGGTTTTCCAAAAACAATTTTCTCTGATAACGGCACCAACTTCGTTGGAGCTTCTAGGGAAATCGAAAATAATTTTAAAACAGTTCTCCGTGAAAGTCGTACTAACTTGTGTTCCACATTGCAGTATCAGGAACTTTCATGGCAATTTATTCCCGCTGGCGCCCCCCATATGGGTGGTCTATGGGAGGCCGCCGTAAAAAGTTTTAAGTTGCATTTTCGTAAACAAGCTAAGAACTTCAAATTTACGTTTGAAGAACTTTCTACGATTCTTTCCAGAATCGAAGCTTGTTTAAACTCACGTCCTTTATGTCCCATAAATGACAATCCCCAGGATATAGTAGCACTGACACCAGGACATTTTCTCATTGGAACCCCAATCCTTGCTCCTCCGGAGCCAGTAATTGATGAAGCGCCTTTGCATCTGGTAAATCGGTTTCGGAAACTTAAAGCTCTCACTCATCAACTCTGCCTACGGTGGAAGGATGAGTATTTGAAGAGCTTGCACAAAAGATACAAATGGAAGTTTCCGCAACGTGATCTTCAAAAAGGCGACTTAGTCGTAGTCAGGCATGAAAATCTTCCTTCCACTTCGTGGAAATTAGGACGGATTATAGCGGCGCACCCGGGTTCTGATGGTCGAGTACGAGTCGCAGATATCCATACGGAAAATGGCACTATCCGACGGCCAATTGTAAAATTAATTGCGCTACCTTAATTGTCATAGTCCACGTTTTCGATTCGTATTTGTACCTCTTTATTTTTTCGCGAAAGAAAAAAATTATAATTGATGGCCGCGAACGCGTCGCGAATTCTCGGGCCATGACAATTTTAAAACGACCTACGGTTTTTGATGGTCATTCTGGCCAAGTAATATTTGTTCTCCTCATCGCTGAGTTATTGCATCTTCTTTATTTTTCACAGAAGATGGAAGATTTAGGCAAGATGGCTGAAACACTCCCTAACTATGAGGACGACGTCTCCATGTCCGATGAGGAACGGGAGCTCGACCCCATTGCTGTCCCCATCTCCGATGAGCCAACTGCAACAGGGCCTCCGGAAGCTGCACCTCCCTCGGAGGAAACAAAAAATCCGCCTACGGCGGTCCATGAAGATCCTTCAGGAGAAACAGTGGTCTCGCCACACCCTTCGGCATCCTGTCGAAATAACCGGGACTCGAACAAGGCATGTGTTCACTGCGGCGGCAAGCATCATCTACGGGACTGCAAGGAGTTCAATGTGATGCGCATTGAAAGAAGGTTGCGAACAGTCGCCCTGCATAAATGCTGCGGTAACTGTCTATCGCCAACGCATTTTCTGCGAGATTGCCACAGTCGGCTTTGTTGCAAAATCTGCAACCAGCAACACCACACATTGCTCCACCAACCTTCTTCCAACAATCGGACTCCGTCCAGCGCTCCCCAGCCAAGTACTTCCAAGCATCCAAGGCCGCCCAAGAAGCTCCGCAAGCGTAAAACTTCAAAACGTCCGTCCGTTCCTTCTACCTCTACGCACCCAGGTGCATCGGTCACTCCCCAACAGGCCAAAACCAATGGGGCTTCGCCCCGCATTGCAAATCGGCCAATCTCTGCCATCCAGCACGTAGCTACGCTCGGGCCTACGATGGTGGTACAGCTGCTTCTAAATGGGCTACGGATACCTGTCAGAGCACTTTTGGACCCATGTGCAGGACATAGCATAATTTGTCGGTCACTGGCTGACAGCCTTAAGCTATGCCCCGTACATGTGGGTCCAGAAAGGTTCTACCAGTTTTCCGTCGCATCATCTTTTGGTAGCACGCAACGCCTTTTAGTGTCGGCGCGAGTGATCGATTTGGGGTACCTGATTTCTCTTTCGGAGACTGTGTCCGCGGGCCTTAAAGAACATTTTTCTGGCCTGCAGTTAGCCGATCCTCGGTTTAATGAGGCTGCAGCTGTCAGCATGGTTCTAGGCCCTGAAGTTTACCACAAAATAATGAAGCCTCAGACCTATTCGAGTCCTGGTTTCCCATGGGCCCAGCTCACCATTTTTGGCTGGGTAATATCGGGCCCATGCAATATTTAAAAAAAGTGAGGGGCAATCTTCAATTGCCTTTGGCTCTACGAGCCCTCGTCACTGGACTATACGAGTCATTTGTTACAAAGAACGAAGTTAATAGATCTGGTCTCTACGAGCCAATTACGAGCTCTGCTCTACGAGCAAAAACTTTGTACCACAAAATGTTTTTGAAAAAAGTAAAAAAAAAAAAATATTAAGTAAATATAAAATAAAAGAAACAAAAGAAAAAAAATGAATAAATAAATTGTATATTTTATCCTAAATTTTGCAACATAGCAGGATGTTGCAACGCGGGCGGCAATGTATAATTTCAAAGCCTTTTTCCTAATGCATATGATTTAAAATTTCCTCACGGGTCCTTTTTTATCCCTTCGTTACATTTTGTCCACTACTCATTTATACGTCTTTGTTTATTTCGTAGACAAAGACAAATGTAGTAACATAATGTAACGAGTAGCTTTTTAAACCCCGCTTTGCGACATCTTAGCTTTTTTAATTCGCTAAAATTACTCGCTCATTGGTTCACGACCAAAAAGCATCAGAAATCCCTACATCCTGTAAAAAAGGTAATTTTAATTGTTTTACGAACAATTATCAATAAAATATCAGTCCACGACTGCATTAAAATAAAATTCTAATAATCTTGTGTTTTGTTTGTTTTCTTTCATTTTGCAACGCAAACAACGATAATGTTAGTTATTTTCATGTGAGCTCGTGGAGCACGATCGTGCTATGCCTCGAGGAGGAACTGATCGTATCATGAAAACAATGGACAAAAAAATAAAAAAGGTTGTTTTCAATTTTTCATGCGAGCTCATAGAGCTCTCCTGGAGGAACTCCAGAGACCGTCGAAGACGGATTTTAAATTTAATTTTCTCCGAGGGAGGTTCTGCTTCACCCATTGTGTTTGACGTGGGCTTCAGGAATCAGCACAGCCATCAAATTGTTGTTCTTTATTGTATATGGGACGTAATCCGCACACCATCGTCGCAACCATCATTCTAAATTTTCCAACTCATATGAAAAGTAGAGAGGAAGCGAAAATATAAATAGGAACGAACTTTTCAGAATGACCACAAAACCGTAGGTCGTTTTTTAACTGTATGGTTCAATGCTTCGCGGCCCTAACGCGGCCATCAAACTAAGTTTTTTCCAAATTTGTAGCGAAAAAGTAGAGAGGAGGCGTAGACGAAGCGAAACATCGACTATAACTAACTCCGTAGGAGTGGGAAAGGAATTGAAATGGCCATTGGACGAAAGTGCCGCTTTCTGTATTATATTTCGCTCCTCACATTCGGTTACATTTGTGTGAATTATGGATCGGTGATCCAGCAATATAAATAATTATAGATGCGTAGCATCTGCTCTAATATTTGGCATTCAAAAGATGCCAGATGAACAATATGGGATACCTCTTTGAAAATTAAGTACAGACAGCCCTATAGCCTTTGTTTATGCGGATTGAATTCATTTGCGTGACAAATGAAAAAAAGAAGACGTAGTCGATCCAGATGGTCGTTGACCAATATTTGCGTAGCAAGTAGGAGGATGGGAAAACTGACCTGTACATTAAACACGTATGGAAAAAGCGTCCGTAGGGAAAGATGTGAGCAAAAGTGACACAAAGTCCCCAGTCTTTTACCCTAATCTAAGGATCCCTAAAGAGAAGGTTGTAGAATGGAGTTTGGCATTGGACCAGTAATGATCCAGTCGTTGGTACGTGTACCTTGTAGCAGAATCTTCGGATAAAGATCTGCACCTAATAATAGGTCGACAGGACGAGAAGAAAAAGGATCAGGGTCGGCCAAACGAAGATTTGGCAAATGCGGAATGGTGTCACGTTTTATGGAAAATGATGGCAGATATTCTGCAATTGTCGGCAGAACCAGAGCATTAGTTTCCATTGTCTGCGTAGCATCCAATGGAGAACTGATATGAACGGCACATTGCTTACGGGAAATTTGTGAAACGGACCCACTAACCACTGAGATTGAAGCTTGAACGTTATTCGCGCCTATACCCAATCTTTTTTGTATACGTTCAGAAACAAAAAATGCTTCTGAAGCTGAATCTATTAAGGCACTAGCTGGGTACGTAGTACCTTTGTGCGCAATATGCACCATAGCTGTGCCTAACAATATTTTTCTGCTCTGGATGGAATGAAATACCTGTCGGTTTTAAGACCCTTATATAGTATTAGTGGAAGTAGTAGGTAGAATTACCTGATCTTGACTTCTAACATTTGAAGTCGTCGGAGACGATTGAGGCGGGGCCTCGATGTGTAACAGCGTGTGATGCCTGGTGATGGGCATCACCACTAGTTTTGTTATTCAAATGACAAAAACGCTTAATGTCGCTATTGTTAATGTATATGGCAGAAAACAAGTCCCTGAACGTAGGCCAGGAAAGAAAATCGCCATTGAATACTTCGATGTCACAGGATGGCAAATTTAACCTGTGACTAGAATTTTCATTTCCACAGGATGTGAAAGATGAATTTTAGCAAGTTTCGGATCGATGCGGAGCATTCAATACGGTCGCTGTATCCTCGGAACGAGGTATTAAAGGGTTACCTATATGAGATTTTGGTGTAATTACAGTAGGTAACTTAGGCGGAGCCCGTAGCGCACCTAACTTTCTATTAATGGACGCTAGAACATTTAAAAACATTTGTAGGCGACATCGTATTTGATGTCGGCGGCTCAAATGCCGTCCTCATTAGAATTTTTATCATTATATAGGTAATCGAGGCATTTTTCAAATTGGAATTTAATTTTATCCCATAGTGTTCTGACCTTAGCTCCTTGTAATTCTAGGATGTAAACATCGAGCTGTTCGTCCCGTTGGGAACTGAAATTGGCATCAAATTTTACAAAAGCATTAGAAGCTCGGGTGAATAAATCGAAAGAAAGCAGCCGAAGAATACAGAACTGCAGCGAAAATACAAAAAATTGTAATTTAATTTGCACGAAAATTCGTTAAATATTTACAGAAAATATTCTTACAGAAAGGATCCAAACTCTGATCTGCTTACGTGACATTAGGGGCATCGATTACGTCGAACTTCTAAATAATGATTAACGTTACCTTTCTACGAATGGTGCAACGAATACATCAAATTCCGTCACGGCCCAAGGTGCCCCTCATTTCTTAAGGTTACCTCGTACATCCTCACCTTACTCATGTTCGCTTTGTTCACGATGATGATGAGTTTGTCATAAATTCCTTAGACGTTCAGTTCCTAAAAGAATCAGCACAGTTAAGAAACACTTCTGTTGTCTGAACTGTTTGTCTCACGGACATGTATCTTCAAAATGCAAAAGCATTTACAACTGCACTATATGCAATAAACGCCATCTCACGCTGTTACACATCGAGGCCACGCTTCAATGGTCTCCGACGATTTAAAATCTAGATCAGGTATTTCTACCTAGAAATCTAGATCAGGTAATTCTACCTACTACTTCCACTAATACTATATCAGGGTCTTAAAACCGACAGGTATTTCATTCCATTCAGAGCAGAAAAATATTGTTAGGCACAGCTATGGTGCATATTGCGCACAAAGGTACTACGTACCCAGCTAGTGCCTTAATAGATTCAGCTTCAGAAGCATTTTTTGTTTCTGAACGTATACAAAAAAGATTTAGTATAGGCGCGAATAACGTTCAAGCTTCAATCTCAGGGGTTAGTGGGTCCGTTTCACAAATTTCCCGTAAGCAATGTGCCGTTCATATCAGTTCTCCAGTGGATGCTACGCAGACAATGGAAACTAATGCTCTGGTTCTGCCGACAATTGCAGAAAATCTGCCATCATTTTCCATAAAACGTGACACCATTCCGCATTTGCCAAATCTTCGTTTGGCCGACCCTGATCCCTTTTCTTCTCGTCCTGTCGACCTACTATTAGGTGCAGATCTTTATCCGAAGATTCTGCTACAAGGTACACGTACCAACGGCTGGATCATTACTGATCCAATGCCAAACTCCATTCTACAACCTTCTCTTTAGGGATCCTTAGATTAGGGTAAAAGACTGGGGACTTTGTGTCACTTTTGCTCACATCTTTCCCTACGGACGCTTTTTCCATACGTGTTTAATGTACAGGTCAGTTTTCCCATGGAAAACACAAAGATTCCATCGCCTACACTTCATCCTCCTACTTGCTACGCAAATATTGGTCAACGACCATCTGGATCGACTACGTCTTCTTTTTTTCATTTGTCACGCAAATGAATTCAATCCGCATAAACAAAGGCTATAGGGCTGTCTGTACTTAATTTTCAAAGAGGTATCCCATATTGTTCATCTGGCATCTTTTGAATGCCAAATATTAGAGCAGATGCTACGCATCTATAATTATTTATATTGCTGGATCACCGATCCATAATTCACACAAATGTAACCGAATGTGAGGAGCGAAATATAATACAGAAAGCGGCACTTTCGTCCAATGGCCATTTCAATTCCTTTCCCACTCCTACGGAGTTAGTTATTGTCGATGTTTCGCTTCGTCTACGAATGTTCGCAGACGTTTTTGTCATTTGAATAACAAAACTAGTGGTGATGCCCATCACCAGGCATCACACGCTGTTACACATCGAGGCCCCGCCTCAATCGTCTCCGACGACTTCAAATGTTAGAAGTCTAGATCAGGTAATTCTACCTGCTACTTCCACTAATACTATATCAGGGTCTTAAAACCGACAGGTATTTCATTCCATCCAGAGCAGAAAAATATTGTTAGGCACAGCTATGGTGCATATTGCGCACAAAGGTACTACGTACCCAGCTAGTGCCTTAATAGATTCAGCTTCAGAAGCATTTTTTGTTTCTGAACGTATACAAAAAAGATTGGGTATAGGCGCGAATAACGTTCAAGCTTCAATCTCAGGGGTTAGTGGGTCCGTTTCACAAATTTCCCGTAAGCAATGTGCCGTTCATATCAGTTTTCCATTGGATGCTACGCAGACAATGGAAACTAATGCTCTGGTTCTGCCGACAATTGCAGAAAATCTGCCATCATTTTCCATAAAACGTGACACCATTCCGCATTTGCCAAATCTTCGTTTGGCCGACCCTGATCCTTTTTCTTCTCGTCCTGTCGACCTACTATTAGGTGCAGATCTTTATCCGAAGATTCTGCTACAAGGTACACGTACCAACGGCTGGATCATTACTGATCCAATGCCAAACTCCATTCTACAACCTTCTCTTTAGGGATCCTTAGATTAGGGTAAAAGACTGGGGACTTTGTGTCAGTTTTGTTCACATCTTTCCCTACGGACGCTTTTTCCATACGTGTTTAATGTACAGGTCAGTTTTCCCATGGAAAACACAAAGATTCCATCGCCTACACTTCATCCTCCTACTTGCTACGCAAATATTGGTAAACGACCATCTGTATCGACTACATCTTCTTTTTTTCATTTGTCACGCAAATGAATTCAATCCGCATAAACAAAGGCTATAGGGCTGTCTGTACTTAATTTTCAAAGAGGCATCCCATATTGTTCATCTGGCATCCTTTGAATGCTAAATATTAAAGCAGATGCTACGCATCTATAATTATTTTATATTGCTGGATCACCGATTCATAATTCACATATATGTAACCGAATGTGAGGAGCGAAATATAATACAGAAAGCGGCACTTTCGTCCGACGGCCATTTTCAATTCAATGATGCGATCAGTTCCTCCTCGAGGCATAGCACGATCGTGCTCCACGAGCTCACATGAAAATAACTAACATTAACGAAAAATTTGCAACACGGTGAAATGTTGCAAAGGCCGGCGGAATGTTTAATTTCAAACTTAATTTTCATTAAATTGCGTTAATATTTCATATTTGTAACACGGGTGATTTTTCTCATCCTTAGGTAATGTCTACTACCTCTTAATACGACTTTGTACTTCGTACATAATGTCAAAGGTAATGAGATTTCCTAAGGAGTGACTCTACGAGTGCTAACAAGCATAGGATTACGTCCTACTGCAAAATAATTGTGTAAATAATAATTGTGTTTTTCCCATTTCTTTTATTTTAATTTTGCTACGCAAACAGTTTTACTCATTATTTCTCCATATCAGCATGGTTTCGTCAAAGGAAGGTCGGCATTGATGAATCTAATGGAACTAACATGTCATGTATACAGAGGGTTTTCTACCAGTACACTCTGGTGTTCCTCAAGGTAGTAATTAAGGTCCTTTGCTTTTTGCTCTAGCGCTTTTGCTTTTATCTTTGGATTTTTTTTGCTTTTATCTTCCATCGGCAATTCACTTTTCTAAAATCTTAATGTTCGCAGACGTTGTTAAACTTTTTTGTATTATTGAGTCAGACGTCCAAGCTTCATATTTACGAATTGATCTACACTCTCTTGTGAAATGGTGTGATGTTAACAAAATGTCGCTTAATCTCAAAAAGTGTTAAAAAATTATTCCTATATAGATCACGTCCGTTTTCCTTTGACTACTTAATAGCTTCTTACAAAATTAATAATATTGACTCTTTTGTTGATGTTGGCGTTATTTTAGATGGTAAACTGCGCTTCAATTTGCACATCGAGTCTTGTGTCAAAAACGCGAAATCGTTGTTAGGGTTTATAAAACGCTAAGGAATTTGACGATCCGTATATGACTAAACGCTTGCTTGTCAGTCTGGTTCGTCCTACATTAAAATATGGTTGTGTATTATAGAGCCCTTATTATAAATGCTAAACAAACAAAATCAAATCTGCCCAAACACAATTTATCTTATTTGCTCTCGGAGGGTTGCTTTGGTAACAGATGAATTCTTAATTTTCTTTAATTAACATGTAATTTTCTTGCGTCTGATGTATTTACTGTAGCCGGAGTTCCCTAACATTACTAACCCCCCATAATCCGGACTACTACCTTGAGAAACACCAGAATGCACTGGTGGAAAACCCTCTGTATACATGACATGTTAGTTCCATTAGATTCATCAAAGTCGACCTTCCTTTGACGAAACCATTCTGATATGGAGAAATGATAAGTAAAACTATTAGCGCAGCAAAATTAAAATAAAAGAAATGGGAAAAAATAAAAACACAACTATTATTATTTTTCCCACTCAGCAGTGGACTGAATATTTTTTATAGGGTGGTTGTTCGTGGAACAATATTACTTTCGTACAAAGGGTTTTTGCAGTAGGACGTAATCCTATGCTTGTTAGCACTCGTAGAATCGGTAGAATACTGTAAAGGTGGCAATTACAAACGTCACTCCTTAGGAAATTATCATTATCATTGACATTATGTACGAAGTACAAAGTCGTATTAAGAGGTAGTAGACATTACCTAAGGAGGAGAAAAATCATCCGTGTTACAAATATGTAATATTAACGCAATTGAATGAACATTAAGTTTGAATTTAAACATCAGCCGGCCTTTGCAACATTTCACTGTGTTGCAAATTTTACGTTAATGTTAGTTATTTTCATGTGAGCTCGTGGAGCACGATCGTGCTATGCCTCGAGGAGGAACTGATCGTATCATGAAAACAATGGACAAAAAAATTAAAAAAGGTTGTTTTCAATTTTTCATGCGAGCTCATAGAGCACGATCGTGCAATGCCCGAAAAGGAACCGATTGTAACATGAAAACTGAAGGAATGTGCTCGTAGAGCAAGATCGTGCAATGTATCGAGAAGACCCTGATATTTTAAAGGTTGAACTCGTCGAGTCTAATGTGGCGAAACCACTGTTCTCTCCTGGAGGAACTCCAGAGACCGTCGAAGACGGATTTTAAATTTAATTTTCTCCGAGGGAGGTTCTGCTTCACCCATTGTGTATGACGTGGGCTTCAGGAATCAGCACAGCCATCAAATTGTTGTTCTTTATTGTATATGGGACGTAATCCGCACACCATCATCGCAACCATCATTCTAAATTTTCCAACTCATATGAAAAGTAGAGAAGAAGCGAAAATATAAATAGGAACGAACTTTTGTCAGAATGACCACAAAACCCTAGGTCGTTTTTTAACTATATGGTTCAATGCTTCGCGGCTCTAACGCGGCCATCAAACTAAGTTTTTTTTTTCCAAATTTGTAGCGAAAAAGTAGAGAGGAGGCGTAGACGAAGCGAAACATTGACTATAACTAACTCCGTAGGACTGGGAAAGGAATTGAAATGGCCGTTAGACGAAAGTGCCGCTTTCTGTATTATATTTCGCTCCTCACATTCGGTTACATTTATGTGAATTATGGATCGGTGATCCAGCAATATAAATAATTATAGATGCGTAGCATCTGCTCTAATATTTGGCATTTAAAAGATACCAGATGAACAATATGGGATACCTCTCTGAAAATTAAGTACAGACAGCCCTATAGCCTTTGTTTATGCGGATTGAATTCATTTGCGTGACAAATGAAAAAAAGAAGGCGTAGTCGATCCAGATGGTCGTTTACCAATATTTGCGTAGCAAGTAGGAGGATGAAGTGTAGGCGATGGAATCTTTGTGTTTTCCATGGGAAAACTGACCTGTACATTAAACACGTATGGAAAAAGCGTCCGTAGGGAAAGATGTGAGCAAAAGTGACACAAAGTCCCCAGTCTTTTACCCTAATCTAAAGATCCCTAAAGAGAAGGTTGTAGAATGGAGTTTGGCATTGGATCAGTAATGATCCAGTCGTTGGTACGTGTACCTTGTAGCAGAATCTTCGGATAAAGATCTGCACCTAATAGTAGGTCGACAGGACGAGAAGAAAAAGGATCAGGGTCGGCCAAACGAAGATTTGGCAAATGCGGAATGGTGTCACGTTTTATGGAAAATGATGGCAGATTTTCTGCAATTGTCGGCAGAACCAGAGCATTAGTTTCCATTGTCTGCGTAGCATCCAATGATATGAACGGCACATTACTTACGGGAAATTTGTGAAACGGACCCACTAACCCCTGAGATTGAAGCTTGAACGTTATACGCGCCTATACCCAATCTTTTTTGTATATGTTCAGAAACAAAAAATGCTTCTGAAGCAGAATCTATTAAGGCATTAGCTGGGTACGTAGTACCTTTGTGCGCAATATGTACCATAGCTGTGCCTAACAATATTTTTCTGCTCTGGATGGAATGAAATACCTGTCGGTTTTAAGACCCTGATACAGTATTAGTAGAAGTAGCAGGTAGAATTACCTGATCTAGACTTCTAACATTTGAAGTCGTCGGAGACGATTGAGGCGGGGCCTCGATGTGTAACAGCGTGTGATGCCTGGTGATGGGCATCACCACTAGTTTTGTTATTCAAATGACAAAAACGCTTAATGTCGCTATTGTTAATGTATATGGCAGAAAACAAGTCCCTGAACGTAGGCCAGGAAAGAAAATCGCCATTGAATACTTCGATGTCACAGGATGGCAAATTTAACCTGTGACAAGAATTTTCATTTCCACAGGATGTGAAAGATGAATTTTAGCAAGTTTCGGATCGATGCGGAGCATTCAATACGGTCGCTGTATCCTCGGAACGAGGTATTAAAGGGTTACCTATATGAGATTTTGGTGTAATTACAGTAGGTAACTTAGGCGGAGCCCGTAGCGCACCTAACTTTCTATTAATGGACGCTAGAACATTTAAAAACATTTGTAGGCGACATCGTATTTGATGTCGGCGGCTCAAATGCCGTCCTCATTAGAATTTTTATCATTATATAGGTAGTCGAGGCATTTTTCAAATTGGAATTTAATTTTATCCCATAGTGTTCTGACCTCAGCTCCTTGTAATTCTAGGATGTAAACATCGATCTGTTCGTCCCGTTGGGAACTAACATTGGCATCAAATTTTACCAAAGCATTAGAAGCTCGGGTGAATAAATCGAAAGAATGGAGCCGAAGAATACAGAACTGCAGCGAAAATACAAAGAATTGTAATTTAATTTGCACGAAAATGCGTTAAATATTTTTAAAACTACACGTAGTGTCAGGAAAATCAATATTTATTTAATGAAAATACACTCATTGTGTAATAGTCGTGGACTATTCTCAATATTAATTGAGGTTTAACATGATTAAATGAAGAAAATTTTCTCAGTGTATTTAACATTTCTAAAATTATGTACAGCATATCGTAAAATACACGTAATTTGGGGCAACGTGTTGTATTCCAAGTGCCGAAAACAATTTTCAAAAAAAAAAATATTCAGGAGTCGAAAAACTGAAAAATATGATAAAAATTACTAAAACCGATTGTAGGATTCACGAACTGTGAGTTGCACTCTACTAATCGTTCAGAATAAAACAAAAAATAAAACAGTTCTCTCGAAAGAGTTTGAAAATATAAATAGTAATATTTGTATTAAACGTTATTTAAAATATTACTATGCACATATATGTATGTATATACCGAATGTAGGGTACATTGTATCGAGTACACAAGCAAAATTTCATTATTGGTTGATATTCGAAGAAATCAACACAAAATTTTATTGAAAATGACACTTTTAATTTTTCAATAAATATATTATGATAAATGATCGTGAACACACCTATTGTGTGTGATCTGCTATCATGAGTGTGACTATTGTAATTTACACGAATATGTATACAAAACGGAACCAACAATCATCAGTGATGGCAAAAATTATTCTTTTATATTGTTGTGTTTTACAAACTTACAACAAGATGCAAAACACAAAAAGAACAATGAGACATGAAATTGTAAATATAAGAGAAATATGTGAAAAGAAGGAAAATATAAGGAAAATGTGGAATTCCGTGATGGTGGTTGTGTGTTTTGTTGGAAACAAAATTCATCTTGACACTGTTTTGTTGTTATGATAAATGCCGACTGCAATCTCATAGGAGACGGACGGACATACAAACTTGTTGAGAACGACCGAAGGCTTTGTTTTTTTTATTAACACAACAAAAACAATGTTCGGTATGTCACTTTAAACGTAATTCAGAGTGTACATACCTGTGTTGTGGCGGTTTAATTAAAATGAAATGAAATTTATTGGAGGTGATGTTGGTGATAGATGAACCCTTTGTCGCTTCGGTGACTTTAATTTACCTCAAATTACACGGATTACTGGTGAAAATAAAGTTGATTATGTACCAGTTTTGCCAAATCGCTTGTAAACGTATCTCAGTGTAGATCTTCGCCATTAGTTGAGCCTGAAGACAAATAACATCCTACTCCATTTCTAAATTTAGAAATACAAGACAATTTATTACAACTATTTTCTGAAGAACAGCCAATAAGAAAATAAAATTTTGGCATAACGCACTTTTGAACAATTGCAACTTGCATTATCCAACAAAAATTGGGATTATAGAGGAAATTTAAATGCACGTGTGTCATACTTTAATAATACTTAAAATAATGTATTCTCAACATCAGTCCCAGTTTTAACATTTAATATTAAAAGTAAATAATTTAAAAAAATTCAAAAAATACAATTCTACTATTAAATTATTCCAATTATTCTAAAGCTAGAAGTAAGTACAACGCCGAAATTTCAAAGTGAAAAGACTTTAAGTCAAATCCCGAAATTTTCTACAAATTTGTTAATTCAAAAAAAAAAAAAAAAAAAAAAAAGAGTCCGACAATTCCCTGGTAGTATGAAGCTTGGTAATAAAGAGGCCTCTACCTCTGTTCAAATTGCAGATATGTTCGCTGATTTTAATTTAATATATTTATACTTTTAATTCTAATTATTCTTATAACATTAAAAATTTAAACAATTTTCCTCTAATTGCTCATACTGAGGCTGAAGTGTTGAATGGTTTAACTTCTTTGTAGTACTGCTGCTCCCCAGGTCCGGACGGTGATCCTTCTAACATTCTAAAAATGTGTGCATTCGAATTTTACATGCCACTCACTAATATTTTTAATGATTCTTTTGCTCACGGTTATTTTCCTTTGTTTTGGAGATCTAGCTTTATAGTACCTTTACATAAATCTGATAGTAGAAATGAGATTGAAAGTTATAGGGGAGTTGCAAAATTCAGTGCAATCCCAAAACTTTTTGAACTTTTAGTTTCACGAAGAATAATTAATTTTTTTTACTTATCATTTCTCCATATCAGCATGGTTTCGTCAAAGGAAGGCCGACTTTGATGAATCTGATGGAACTAACATATCATGTATACAGAGGGTTTTCTACCAGTGCATTCTGGTGTTCCTCAAGGTAGTAATTAAGGTCTTTGCTTTTTGTTCTATTGCTTTTGCTTTTATCCTTAGTTCTATCTTCTATCGGTAATTCAATTTTCTAAAATCTTAATGTTCGCAGACGTTGTTAAACTTTTTGTAATATCGAGTCAGACGTCCAAGCTTCATATTTACAAATTGATCTACACTCTCTTGTGAAATGATGTGATGTTAACGGAATGTCGCTTCATCTCAAAAAGTGTAAAAAATTATTCCTATATAGATCACGTCCGTTTTCCTTTGACTACTTAATAGCTTCTTACAAAATTAATAATATTGACTCTTTTGTTGATGTTGGCGTTATTTTAGATGGTAAACTGCGCTTCAATTTGCACATCGAGTCTTGTGTCAATAAAGCGAAATCGTTGTTAGGGTTAATAAAACGCCGGTCTAAGGAATTCGACGATCGGCGTATGACTAAACGCTTGCTTGCCAATCTGGTTCGGCCTACATTAGAATATGCTTGTGTATTATAGAGCCCTTATTATAAATGTTATTGAAATAAAATCAAATCTGTCCAAACACAGTTCGGAAGCTAGAGTCATTTCCACAGACGGACAGAGAGATATTACCAAGTATTTTTGAATATTTCTCTTCTCTTTTTAGGAACAGCAAATAATACTACTGTGTTGTATAAGCTTTGCAGTTTAGACTACGAAGAATATCGCTTTCCTCTTTTTTGTTTTGTTTCTCAAATTTAAATATATTTATATATATATATATATATATATATATATATATATATATATATATATATATATATATATATATATATATATATATATATATATATATATATATATATATATATGTATATATATATATGTATATATATATATATATTCAAAAATACTTGGTAATACCTCTCTGTCCGTCTGTGGAAATGACTCCAGCTTCCGAACGGAATAAATAAAATAATAAAATTTTACTCAAACGTACATTATGTCTTCGGAACTTCTTGAATTTAAAATAGACTATATAGGTACACAATATGGTATAGCCCCCATATAACGGTACCTCGCTATATCCCGTATTTTGATGGTTTTATTGACTTTATTAATTGGAAATGTTTCAAATTTCGTATTTAAAAATCCTAATGAATGCTACAGTCTATGAGATAAAATTACCTATGTAGGTCGACGACTTCGCATGGACCTCATAAAACGGTAGCTTCCGACATTCGGTATTTTGATGATTTTAGCGATATTATTCATCGGAATTGTTTCAAATTTCGTATTTGTATTTCGTAAGGGGTACTACAGCCTATGACAGAAAATTGATTTATTCTGAGCAGGTCAACGTCTTCTTACTTTATTCTGTATTTTGATGGTTTTAGCGATATTATGCACCGAAATTGTTTCAATTGTAGTATTTTATGACAAAGATTGTCTATGCGTGTCCCCGTTTTTGGATATCTCCTATATAACGGTTTTTACTTAAGCGGTATTTTTTGAAAAATTTCATGTTCCTTCCAAATGGTGGAGATTATTAAAAGTTCGACCCGGCGAATTTAGCAGCTTTTTCACTTGTTTTTTTGTTATTATACCATACTACTACCATACGAAATACTCATGTCAGACCCAAAAAAGTACATAGGGTAAGTGTGCCTAAGCTCGGCTTGTCCCAGTAGTCGGCACTTTTTATTTTTAAGCTCAAATAAATGAAACAATTACAACTAAATGTAAACAAAAAAATTTGTTTGCTTCGAATATAATGTCAGCTATCTATGTGTACAATTTCGCTAAGAAAAGATGATTTTTTCTAATAAAAACTAAAATTGAACTGAACAATCCATATTCTTAAAAAAGTACAATAAAGACTCCAAATCAGTTTAACTAAACAAAAATATAATATTTTAATAAAGTAATTTATTATTATTATTAATTATCCTTACAAAAAAATCGGTATGCTGACTGTTGGAATATGTCATACCGACAATTGGCAAGTGGTGGCGACTACTGGCAAAAAAGCATTATTATAATAAAACTCCAAATTTATAAAATTTAATAAAAACTTACTAAAACTTTATTTATTATTACAAAAACTATACAAAATAACGAATCTGAATAAATTAACTTTGTAATAATTGAAAAGTTTCACTCAGAATGGTGAACGATTGAAAACGGGAAAATTCTAAAAGTGCCGACTACTGGTACACTTACCCTATATTCTTGATGAGCGTAAAATTCTAAGCCTATTTTGCGATGTCCGTCTGTGGTAATCACGCTATCTTTCGAACGAATTGAGATAGAAGGCTAAAATTTTGTGTATTTTGTCAATAGGCAGGTATCGAAAATGGGTCATGTCGGTCCACGTTTTTGTATAGCCTCCACATAAATATTTGGTACTTTGATGGTTATTTTTAGCGACATTATAGAGCGAAATCAATTTTCAAATTTGGAATGACAAAAATCCATTTATACAGGTCCACTTTTGAAGTGGTATGGACGTGTTCTGGGACACTTTTTATGATCAATCGTACTCCAAATAAATTATATACGAAACATTAAAGATAGAATTCTTGATCTAGTCTTTTCATCGCTTGTAAACGTATCTCAGTGTAGATCTTCGCCATTAGTTGAGCTTGAAGACAAATAACATCCTACTCCATTTCTAAATTTAGAAATACAAGACAATTTATTACAACTATTTTCTGAAGAACGGCCAATAAGAAAATAAAATTTTGGCATAACGCACTTTTGAACAATTGCAACTTGCATTATCCAACAAAAATTGGGATTATAGAGGAAATTTAAATGCACGTGTGTCATACTTTAATAATACTTAAAATAATGTATTCTCAACATCAGTCCCAGTTTTAAAATTTAGTCCTGAGGAAGGACCTGCTTGGTCTACTTCTTATTAAATTACGAAATATTAAAAGTAAATTATTTAAAAAATTCAAAAAATACAATTCTACTATTAAATTATTCCAATTATTCTAAAGCTAGAAGTAAGTACAACGCCGAAATTTCAAAGTGTTACTCTAAATATTTATCTAAAATTAGAAAAGACTTTAAGTCAAATCCCGAAATTTTCTACAAATTTGTTATTAAAAAAAAGTCCGACAATTCCCTGGTAGTATGAAGCTTGGTAATAAAGAGGCCTCTACCTCTGTTGAAATTGCAGATATGTTCGCTGATTTTAATTTAATATATTTATACTTTTAATTCTAATTATTCTTATAACATTAAAAATTTAAACAATTTTCCTCTAATTGCTCATACTGAGGCTGAAGTGTTGAATGGTTTAACTTCTTTGTAGTACTGCTGCTCCCCAGGTCCGGACGGTGATCCTTCTAACATTCTAAAAATGTGTGCATTCGAATTTTACATGCCACTCACTAATATTTTTAATGATTCTTTTGCTCACGGTTATTTTCCTTTGTTTTGGAGATCTAGCTTTATAGTACCTTTACATAAATCTGATAGTAGAAATGAGATTGAAAGTTATAGGGGAGTTGCAAAATTCAGTGCAATCCCAAAACTTTTTGAACTTTTAGTTTCACGAAGAATAATTAATTTTTTTACTTATCATTTCTCCATATCAGCATGGTTTCGTCAAAGGAAGGCCGACTTTGATGAATCTGATGGAACTAACATATCATGTATACAGAGGGTTTTCTACCAGTGCATTCTGGTGTTCCTCAAGGTAGTAATTAAGGTCCTTTGCTTTTGCTTTTATCTTTAGTTCTATCTTCCATCGGTAATTCAATTTTCTAAAATCTTAATGTTCGCAGACGTTGTTAAACTTTTTGTAATATCGAGTCAGACGTCCAAGCTTCATATTTACAAATTGATCTACACTCTCTTGTGAAATGGTGTGATGTTAACGGAATGTCGCTTCATCTCAAAAAGTGTAAAAAATTATTCTTACATAGATCACGTCCGTTTTCCTTTGACTACTTAATAGCTTCTTACAAAATTAATAATATTGACTCTTTTGTTGATGTTGGCGTTATTTTAGATGGTAAACTGCGCTTCAATTTGCACATCGAGTCTTGTGTCAATAAAGCGAAATCGTTGTGAGGGTTAATAAAACGCCGGTCTAAGGAATTCGACGATCCGCATATGACTAAACGCTTGCTTGTCAATCTGGTTCGGCCTACATTAGAATATGCTTGTGTATTATAGAGCCCTTATTATAAATGTTATTCAAATAAAATCAAATCTGTACAAACACAGTTCGGAAGCTAGAGTCATTTCCACAGACGGACAGAGAGATATTACCAAGTATTTTTGAATATTTCTCTTCTCTTTTTAGGAACAGCAAATAATACTACTGTGTTGTATAAGCTTTGCAGTTTAGACCACGAAGAATATCGCTTTCCTCTTTTTTGTTTTATATATATATATGTATATATATATATATATATATATATATATTTGAGAAAATTTGAAAAAAATTGAGAAAAACCTGGAAAGCGATTTTCTTCGTGGTCTAAACTGCAAAGCTGATACAACACAGTAGTATAATTTGCTGTTCCTAAAAAGAGAAGAGAAATATTCAAAAATACTTGGTAATACCTCTCTGTCCGTCTGTGGAAATGACTCCAGCTTCCGAACGGAATAAATAAAATAATAAAATTTTACTCAAACGTACATTATGTCTTCGGAACTTCTTGAATTTAAAATAGACTATATAGGTACACAATATGGTATAGCCCCCATATAACGCTACCTCGCTATATCCCGTATTTTGATGGTTTTATTGACTTTATTAATTGGAAATGTTTCAAATTACGTATTTAAAAATCGTAATGAGTACTACAGTCTATGAGATAAAATTACCTATGTAGGTCCACGACTTCGCATGGACCTCATAAAACGGTAGCTTCCGACATTCGGTATTTTGTATTTCGTAAGGGGTACTACAGCCTATGACAGAAAATTGATTTATTCTGATTTATTATATATATATATATATATATATATATATATATATATATATATATATATATATATTTGAGAAAATTTGAGAAAAAACAGGAAAGCGATTTTCTTCGTGGTCTAAACTGCAAAGCTGATACAACACATTAGTATTATTTGCTGTTCCTAAAAAGAGAAGAGAAATATTCAAAAATACTTGGTAATACCTCTCTGTCCGTCTGTGGAAATGACTCTAGCTTCCGAACGGAATAAATAAAATAATAAAATTTTACTCAAACGTACATTATGTCTTCGGAACTTCTTGAATTTAAAATAGACTATATAGGTACACAATATGGTATAGCCCCCATATAACGATACCTCGCTATATCCCGTATTTTGATGGTTTTATTGATTTTATTAATTGGAAATGTTTCAAATTACGTATTTAAAAATCGTAATGAATACTACAGTCTATGAGATAAAATTACCTATGTAGGTCCACGACTTCGCATGGACCTCATAAAACGGTAGCTTCCGACATTCGGTATTTTGTATTTCGTAAGGGGTACTACAGCCTATGACAGAAAATTGATTTATTCTGAGCAAGTCAACGTCTTCTTACTTTATTCTGTATTTTGATGGTTTTAGCGATATTATGCACCGAAATTGTTTCAATTGTAGTATTTTATGACAAAGATTGTCTATGCGTGTCCCCGTTTTTGGATATCTCCTATATAACGGTTTTCACTTAAGCGGTATTTTTTGAAAAATTTCAAGTTCCTTCCAAATGGTGGAGATTATTAAAAGTTCGACCTGGCCGAATTAAGCAGCTTTTTCAATTGTTTTTTGTTATTATACCATACTACTACCATACGAAATACTCATGTCAGACCCAAAAAAGTACATAGGGTAAGTGTGCCTAAGCTCGGCTTGTCCCAGTAGTCGGCACTTTTTATTTTTAAGCTCAAATAAATGAAATAATTACAACTAAATGTAAACAAAAAAATTTGTTTGCTTCGAATATAATGTCAGCTATCTATGTGTACAATTTCGCTAAGAAAAGATGATTTTTTCTAATAAAAACTAAAATTGAACTGAACAATCCATATTCTTAAAAAAGTACAATAAAGACTCCAAATCAGTTTAACTAAACAAAAATATAATATTTTAATAAAGTAATTTATTATTATTATTAATTATCCTTACAAAAAAATCGGTATGCTGACTGTTGGAATATGTCATACCGACAATTGGCAAGTGATGGCGACTACTGGCAAAAAAGCATTATTTTAATAAAACTCCAAATTTATAAAATGTAATAAAAACTTACTAAAACTTTATTTATTATTACAAAAACTATACAAAATAACGAATCTGAATAAATTAACTTTGTAATAATTGAAAAGTTTCACTCAGAATGGTGAACGATTGAAAACGGGAAAATTCTAAAAGTGCCGACTACTGATACACTTACCCTATATTCTTGATGAGCGTAAAATTCTAAGCCTATTTTGCGATGTCCGTCTGTGGTAATCACGCTATCTTTCGAACGAATTGAGATAGAAGGCTAAAATTTTGTGTATTTTGTCAATAGGCAGGTATCGAAAATGGGTCATGTCGGTCCACTTTTTTGTATAGCCTCCACATAAATATTTGGTATTTTGATGGTTATTTTTAGCGACATTATAGAGCGGAATCAAATTTCAAATATGGAATGACAAAAATCTATTTATACAGGTCCACTTTTGAAGCTCTTAATGGGTACTATATCCTATGACTGTGCAGGTCCTCGTCTTCGTATAGCCACCATATAACGGTTTTCTTTTAAGCGGTATTATTCGACGAAATTTTCTTTATATTTTGCAATCCACAATGCTATGGAGGGTATATTTAATTTGTCATATACAATGTATATATACTGGATCATCGTAAAATTCTTGATTCAGCGATGTCCCTCTGTATATCGGTCTGTTATAATCTTACTTGCTTACTTTTCGAAGTGCCTTTTCAAATGGTGGAGGATTAAATGATGGAGGATCAATAGGTAGTGCTATATGGGGACCATTATATATAGATTTAGATTTCTGCAAACCTGAAGCGCTAAAATAAAAATTTGATTGGAAAAAATTTTTATAGCTTCGAGTTACTTTAAGTCTGAATGCGAAGTACCAAAAACAAAACTAATATTATTGCCGGGAAAGAATACTAGAAATTGCGGCATAAAATGGAAAACGACGAGTGACACTTGGCAGGATTATATAGGGGGTATATCTACTTCAATATCAATCATTCTAGGAATAAAATATACGTCTGTGCAAAATGTTACGTTATATTTTGCGCCTCTGCTGGACAGACAGACTGTTTTGATGGAAAAAGTGTACAAATCCAAACTAGTGCACAGTACGGAGGTAGCTGCGTCTTCGCTTCCAAATGAACTAACACAGACATATGTGACTTAAAACACGGACCTAATATTGTTTTATGACAAATCTCCAACAAATACGAATCCAAATTGCTAAATTAAAGTCCATTCAGTTGGAACTAGAAGCAGAGACGTACAAACTGTCAATAGACAACTTTAAATGGAGGACAAAACAAATGCTGGGGTTATAATAAAATTTGATTAGAACTTTTAAAATGCCCAATTCACAATATTCTTAAACAAAAACAACAAAAATACAAAAAACTGGTAATTAGTAAACTGTCTGAACTTGAAAAGCAACATTTTGTAGCAAAGTATATATTTTTAAACAGAGAAGTCTATTTATATATATGTAATTCATGAAAGAGCCACCAATCCTCATCAGTTCCCTTGTTTTTTGTCTAGGTTATTCTCCTAAGGAGTTATTTCAAAAATAAATCCTATGACAAAAAACTTTTTTTACCCAAATGACGAGAAGAGAAACCAACGAATTACATAAAACTAAAATTCTTTTGAAAAATCTTCTAAATCTTAAAATTTTAAAAATAACACCTATGACAAAAAACTTTTTTACCCAAATGGCGAGATCGTAAGCTCAATAGAAGAGAAACCAACGAACTACATAAAACTAAAATTCTTTTGGAAAGTCTTTTAAATCTTACAACCGCACATATAAACATTTTCATCTTTCTCCACTTGTTATGCTTTCGTTTTACATGAACGAAGTAGCATAACCATGTAATTTGTCTGTTACAACGAAAACCCCTTCGTCGACCGTGCAGTTTCTATTAACGGAACAGTGTTGGCATGTTTGTTCGGGATACCATAGTATTTTGTTGTTGCAAAATGGTCAGGCTTAATCTCATTATAATTGTTCCCTTGTTATACCCTCCACCATTCTATGGAGGGTATATTAACTTCGTCATTCCGTTTGTAACTCCTCGAAATATTTATAATAGACCCCACAAAGCATATATATTCTGGTTCGTACAATTCTAGGACGATCTAGCGATGACCGTCCTTCTGTTTGTTGTAATCACGCTATCTCTCGAACGAATTGAGATAAAAGGCTAAAAGTTTACATATATGCATAGTTTACTAGTAGGCAGGTTAAGTTCGTAAATGGGCCATGTCCGTCCACGTTTCGAATAGCCCCCATATAACGGTACCTCCCGATATTCGGTATTTTCATGATTTAAGAGACATGATTTACCGGAATTATTTGGATGGTTGCAACAATATTATTCACCGGAATCGTTTCAAATCTCGTATTGGAAGATCTTAATGGATACTACAGCCTATGATAAAAAAAATGAATATATGTTCACGTTTTCGCATATCCTCTATATAATGGTACATCCCGATATACGACATTTGGATGATTTTAGCGACATTATTCACCGGAATTGTGTTAAAATTTGGTATTTAAAGTTCGTAGTGGGTACTACAGCCTATGACAAAAAATTTCGTAAGCAGGTCCACGTCTTCGTATATGGAGACTATAAAAATAATAATAATAACAATTTTCATTCAAGTGGTAGCTCACGGAAGTTTTTTTTTTTAAGTTTCAAGTTCCTTCCATATGGACGATGGCATTAAAAGTTCAGCTCGGCCGATATTAGCTGTTTTTTAATTGTTTTTGTCTGCGATATTCTCCCTAGGAGTTATTTTAAAAATAACTCCTATGACATTTTTTTACCCAAGTGACGAGATCGTAAACTCAATAGAAGAGGAACCAAAGAATTACATAAAACTAAAATTCTTTTGAAAAAACTTCTAAATATCACAACCGCACTTATAAACATTTTCATTTTTCTCCACTTGTTATGCTTTCGTTTTACATGAACGACGTAGCATAACCATGTAAGTTGGTTTTGTCTGTTACAATAAAAACCCCTTCGTCGACCGTGTCCTGTCTATTAACCCTTAATAGCCTGAATTTTTTCTTTTCAATGAAAAAATTTTATATATTGTATTTTAGGACCCTTAACAACGTTTGTTCTACGACTTTTCACAATTTTGAGTTTTGGACATTTTAGGGTAAGATTTGTGTGTTGGTTCTTTGAAGAACCACCAGACACTCCTTTGACAAGTAAAATGCATATGGTTTATATATGAAATTTTTTTATTTTCATTCAAATTATATATATTTCAGTTCATTTATTCAATGTTTTGTATGATATTCTAGAAAGCAATTTTTTGTTGATTGGAAATATAATTCTACCTCAAATTTAATGCAATACACTGTTGTTCTAGATGTGCAATTGGGCATTTTACAACGAGGTTTGCCTGTTGTTAGGTATTTCGGGAAGTGCCCAACATTATCAAACCGCACGTCACTAGGCGGCATTACTACCCGAACTCGTTTTGGCACATTTTATGGGGTCTCACATCCTCCAGTGTTTCTTGGACGTCCTTTCCTTATGGATTGTGTGCCAGATTTTACTAAAACTTTGCTGACGTCTACGATAAATTCGTGCAAAGTCAGCATTTTATCTGTACGAGGAGATGAAGAGAATTGGCGTTTATATAAAATCTATCATATGGTATATAAGACGATTTGTCCATTTGCGTGACTTTATTCTTATGCGGCTTCTACCAAAGCACGAATCCATAAGATCAACACCTCCCATGTACTTGTTGTACTCGTGGATTATCGCAGGGTAATTATCGATTGGGTAATTTTTCTGGCAATTTGCAGCCAGGAATTCGATTACGTCGAACTGTTCCAAGCCCATAGATTCCCTGGGTCCGTAAATAAGACAATAAAGGAATAGTTGTGTAATAGTTATCGAAGAGAATTCTGTAGGTCTTGAAAAGCGGAACTTTACGAGCAAGCCGCACCACAACAAGAGAACAGATGAGTATTGGCGGCTCTTCCCGAGACCTAGGTATTCCCTGCCTTACCTCCTGGTAAACATTACCATCGTTCTCCACTAATAAAAACATTAAGTTCGGCCGTGCCGAACTCTCAATAACCTCCACCATTGGGTAAAGAAAACATTTTTATATAAAAGTACCTGAATTCAATCGTGTTTCACTTTATTAAAGTTTTTTTTTTTATTAAAGTTTTTAAAAAACCATAAAGCGAGTGAGGCCGTTATATCAATACCGGAACTCTATAGAAAATTTTATATTTCAAGGATTGTCATCTATCAAATATTCTTCGTGGCTAAATGTGACTGTGACCGCCGAATATCGGTGGTTATCGTTATATGTGGGCTATAGGAAAACGGGAATCTAAATATTCAATGTTCTGCCATCGGAGCTAGAACCTATTACGAACTACAAGTACCATTTTTTGAGAAAATCTGTGGGAAAATGTGGCATAAATCATCAAAATACTGATAATCCAGAGGAACCGTTATATGAGGGCTATACAACAACGTGGTCCTACATATACAATGTTTAGCCACACAAGCTAGAACCCATTATGATCTTCAAACAACAATTATTAGACAAATGCGAAAATCACCAACATACCGAATATTGGGATGTATTTTTATATGGCGGCTATACGAAAACGTGGACCAATATATCTCATTTTCAATACCAATACCATCCTACATACAATACAATTGTTCTGCCAAATGTTGAAGCTCTACGTCAAATAATGAGGGCTGTATCGTGATATCAACAGTCGGGCAGACAGGCGGACATCGTTAAATCGAATTTAAATTTTAAGCTGATCATGTTTATATATACTCTATGCATTGTATATGCAATCATTCCTCATACAAGTTGTTGTAATGGTTGAAATAAAAACAACAATCACTCACAAGTTATGGAAGACATTATAAATCCTAAGCCATGCAAACCGGCAATTTGTTCGATTGATTACAGCTTCAAGAAATATTATTAGATGTAAGCTACATAGTTCACTTTAGTTTGTAAACTTTTATTTGATAAAATAATCAACATAGTCAAAATAGCAAAATGTGATTATTATCCAATGATAAAGCTTTTAAGTTGGTGATTTGTTCTTGATTGTGGCAATGGGCAATCGCAAACTCGTGCATTTAGGTTGGTCATGTATCTATCTTTATATTCGGTGGTGTTGCAATTTACGTGGTTGTGTTTACTTAATTCAGCAAATATTTGGCGTAATATAGTTGCCAATCGAAAACAAGTTAGCAATATGCATTTTAATTTTTGAACAATTTATGGAAAAAATGGACATTAGTGGTTCTTGAAATCAGAAGTTTTGGTTTTATTCCAATGGCCACTTCTACCTCATACGGTGGGATTCATTCTTCCCTTTTGCAAAAGCAAATGTCTTTCAAGTCTTCAGTAGGACATCATGGCCAATTTACAAAAGTTGATGATTTGGAAGCAGTTGAAACTGGAAATAATGACGCAACTTCATCGCTCGAATACAAAAATGTAAATCTTGGGAAATATGTATGTTCATTGATGGTGATATGGTAATTGTAGTTTTTTCATAGCATGCTTGGGGGGAGGTAAAGTGAATGCAACCTCTTTTATAAAACTTAGCAGTGCATTAAACAATACATTAAATGCTGGAAAACAAATATAAACAGAAAAGATACTAATCAAAAATACTACTTTACTTTATAGCTTCCTTTTTAATTTTTATTCTAACTTACTCTCCCATAAATAACTGCATACAATATACTTTATTGATAAATGTGGATATTAGTGTGTTATATTGTATTGTCATACAAAATGGTAGGAAAGGCCTGGAGGAGAATAATTCCCTTAAGCATGAAATTCTTTGATGAGTATTATAAAAATCCAATTAGAAAAGTTTGTCAGTTATGACGTGGAGAATATTTTGATAGTCATCACATAATGTACACGGTAGAATCAAGAAGGTAAAGTCATGCAATAATATGTTTTTATGATTAATTTTCTATGTGCCTGTATTGCTTCGAATGAATGAATGTTGAAATTTATAATTATATTTACAAATTTTGAGGAAAATAAATACTTTTGTTCCGGAATAATCTGTGACGTTACATTCATATTTCTCGATTTTCTCATAAATTTATATATTGTGGAAGGGTGTCAAATCAACAAAACAACTTGTGGCATTTGTTATTAGTATATTTGAATTCATAGGAGTCTTGCTTCAGAATAGTACATTTAAAATTTAGTCAACCTGCCCTAACTTTTATTGATTGTAAAACTTTTTAACTCTCAATACCTCTGAACGAAAAAACCCGCAATTATGTAAGTTGGTCAATTAAATTACGAAATAATAATCATGAAATGTTCCACGATGTTGTTGACAAGGGCGCTCAATAGTAAATTTCTTGTTATGAGTTATCCGTATTCCCATTTTTTCAATTAAATTGTCTCTACAGAATGTTGGGTATTCAGCTTTTTGTATATTGATAATTTGGTATTTAGAAGTCGTAACAGGGGAAAAAATTGTCTATATAGGTCCCGGTCAATTTCTTTGCAACTAATCGAATACCTGATGTTTGATCCTATCAGTTTGCATTTTAACAGTTGACAAGTCAAATTTTTACGAGTCAAGGTTGGTACCCACCCACAATACCCGACTCCGCTGTTTAAAATGGAACTTGATAGAATATTAAATTCCGACTATTTAGAAATTATGGAGGGTATGTTAAGTTTATCACTCCGTTTGTAGCACATCGAAATATTCATTTTAGACCCACCAAAGTGCAAAATCGAAGAAATAGAGTATTTTGTATACCGTAGTTATTTATTAATGTAAACCAGTAAAGAAAGGTCGAAAGTAACAAATAAGCGCTTATAGAGGGAATTTATGTGAAGTAGATCATACCAACTATGATGGTTTTTTGAAGGCATATTATGAGTTTGTACCAGTTATACTTTGAAACCGAAAGGAACTAATATACATAGTAGAGGTAAATCCTACTTTGAATCGATTTCGATATTTCCGTCTGAATCAGATGAAGATATATAAAATTTATATATTATGTTTGGTTGAACTGGCGATCTGCACTTTCATTTACCACTTCAAGAAGAAGATTAAGCGAGTAGATGGTGATGGGATCTCATCGATTGTCAATTGGTCTATGTCGATGTCATCATCGATAGGGTTGGGCATATTCCCAAGCAGTTAATGCATTGGCAATCCTTTCCAGTACATTTAACAACCTATTCATTCTCTCTGTGTCTAGATCTAAAGAAGAATGTTTACCGGTGTCTCTCGATTGATGGATTTTGGCTATCTTTCTGTTGGTTTGACGTTTATTTGTGTGTCGAATATTGTTGTTCTGATGTTGTGAATTTCTTTTTTTTTGACTTTTTGGTAATGCGGCTTTTTGGTTTTCGGTTTTTTATACACTCTACCATACATAGTATGGAGGGTATATAAAGTTCGTCATTCAGTTTGTAACTAATCGAAATAATAATTTTGAACCAAACAAAAAATATATATATATTCTTGATCAGCGCAAAATTCTAAGACGATTTTGCCCTGTCTGTCCGTTCGTCTGTTGTAATCACTCTACAGTCAAAACTAATTAAGATAGGTAGCTAAAATTTTGAATAAATCTGTCTTTTGTCTGCAGACAGGTCAAGTTTAAAGATGGACTATATCGGTATTGTGATGATCTTAGCCACATTTTCAATGGAATTGTCTGAAATTCACACAAGGAGTTCCTTGTGAGTACTTTATCCCCTAAAAGCGAATTGTCTATATAGGTCCACGATATCGTATAGCCCTCATATAACGGTACACCCCGATATTCGGTATTTTGATTATTCTAGCCACAGAAATTCCAATCGTGGAGTTTTTTACTCCTGAAAGAGAATTGTCTCAATATATTCGGTATTATATAAAGTTCAGTGCCGTTACTACAGTCTATAACACTAATTACTTATGCAGGACCACGTCTTCGTAGATATAGCCCGCATATAACGGTCTTCATTTGAGTGTTATTTTTCGAAGAATTTTTTTGTTTCTTCCAAATGGTGGAGGTATAAGAAGTTCGGCCCGGTCGGACTTAGCTGCTTTCTTACTTGTTTTTTATCAAACTTCTTGTTGTTTAGTCTCTTACTGCCGTTGCTTTAAGTTCTGTTACTTTTTTGTTTGGGTGATGTATATATTGATCAATAATGATCAAAAATAGCTTTAATGGATATAAAAAGCGAAAACAAAAAAGATGAAAAGGGTGCCATTAAAGGTATGACATATTAGTCAACGTCATATCATGTGAAACATATACACTCCGTTCTACTAACAACTGACTAGAAGTGCATTTAATTTAAAACTTAGTCATGGTACCCCTTATATATTATCTTTTTGTTAATTTGTAGTTAATTTGGGTGTGGAGTATTATTGTTCTGTTGCTTAGAAGCACAGTATTGTGCCGAGCACCGCATATTCTACAAGTACTCGTCCACATGCAAATTGTGGTATAGTGATTTATTTCCGAGGCAGTTTTTTCTAAATTTTGTGTTCATACGTTCATATTGCTTCTTTGCTTAAAATCTGGATAAATCTAAAAATATCGCATTAAGAAATTCGTATATTATGGTAGTTTACATCAAACTTTCCGTCTGAAAAAAGGTAGGTCGCAAAAGCGTAAAATTCCTCACAATAGTTGTCCGATTCTCTAGCAAATGGAACATTGCTGATTTCCTCTTGTTCCCAGAATTTTTCCATATTGAGCTAATGTCATCGTCTTCTACTAAACAAATTTCATTTGCTTTTATTGGTCCACAGGTGTACCATATAAATTGAATTTTAATCTAACATGTTTCCTTATATGTTTTTCTTAATGTCTTCCAATATTATTTGTCTGTATTTGCATATGTATTAGAAATAGACAAGGGATTCTCTGCGATCACTCAGAACCTCTGCGTTCACTTGTCTGTATTTGCATATGTATTAGAAATAGACAAGGGATTCTCTGCGATCACTTAGAACCTCTGCGTTCACTTGTCTAGTAGAAACGAAAGAATAAACACACGGCCTCTGTCGCCACTATCACATACCAAAAGGCCTCTGTCGCCACCCCAATTACTGAAGGTAATTTATTGTCGAAAAGAAAGAATCACCAATAAAGCATGAATTTAATGTAGAAATAATACTAATTATTCTTGTGTTTTATTCTTTGCTATTTTCTTTCTTTTGCACATCACACACGCGTATCACCCGCACCTTACCAAACCTCTCACCTACATTCTCCTACCTACCTCTCGAAGCCATTCTCCCCACTCCCCTGAGTTAAACATTGGTCGCATCGAGCCGGATTGAAGCCATCACTTGCTCTTGCTCCCTCGTTTGCATGAAGAAATCATCGGATTATCTCTCATCATATCATCAACATACATAAGACTAAAAATCAGATACTTAAATTCAGATCTCTATTTGAAGTGAGCTACCCGTTTTTGTTAGTGCGTATGTTAATTGTTTTTATTTGGAAAAAAAAACATCGTATTGGTCGAGCTTCAATCACCCTTCGCGTGTGTTATTGTAATTCGAATACAGTCCACTCTTGTTGCATTAAATTGCATTTGTAGTACTGATCAACCTACGTTGCGTTGATCATACAATTGCCTTTCGTTTGGAAACAAGTCAGTTGGTCGACTTATATTAACACTTCTTGTGTTAATTAAGTGCATTCCCCTACAACAAGTAGTTCTGTCGTTGTGAAAATAATTAGCTTTCTTTATACTGATCATCCGTTGTCGCGTTGATCATACAAAAATATTTGATGCTCTTGCTCTGCTTCGTTCATTATTTCCATTTCTAACTCTCATTTCAAATGTTGAACCCTTTGTGAGAATATAAAGTATTCCCCTCGCTGTTGCTCTACTCCCTCGCCTTAGTTGAAGAAAAATTTGCATCACCACAGCATACATGCACATTCTTTTATATTTGGTCGTTTGGTTTATTTGTTGTTCAATTTCTCACCAACCAAACATTCGCTGTTGTTATCCCCCTTCACGTTTCAAAGGTTGAGCCCTTTAATGAGAATTGTTTGTTTCTAATTAGCAATAACAACACACTTGTAATAACAGTGCATCCATCTGTCGATTGGTTATTTTGTCGTCGTCACCAACGCGCATTTATTGTTGTTGCAATTCTTCTTCGTTTGTTTCTAACCATCGATCAATTCTCACTTGAGAATTTGCATTGCCAAAAATTGCAACAAAAATACTTCATCATTCCACGCGCCCTTTTTAGCGTCGGTTTGATATTCAGTAAAAATAACAACAAAGTGTTTCGATCTCCAACACTCACTGTTGGATCGTTTGTGGCGTCGCTTGTTGTGTGGGTGCGTAGCTGCTTACGCATAGTCATTTCTCTGCCGACGTCGCTTGTGTTTTATTCCTCTTTGTGCGATATCCGTTGTTGGTTCGGCACAGTGGGATAAAACAGCACAAATTGTGAATATTTTGTATTTAATTTTAGAAATTATTTTTAGATAATTTTCTGAAATACTTTTGATTGGTAGTAGGGTTTTTGGAATTTTTGGACAAATTCACCCCACATTCGGCATTCTTTGCAGGCATATTTAGCTACATATATTGTTGAAAATTAATCGGGTTTTCTGGCTAGATTTGAAAAATTTGTAAATATTATTTAACATTGGGCTGAACAATTGCAACCTAGTAATGTTTTTGGAATTTTTGGACAAATTCACCCTACATTCGGCATTCATTGCACATATTTTAGCAACATATATTCGTTGAAACTTTTCGTTTTGTGGCTTTTCTGGAAATTGTTTAGGCAATTTAGTAATAGTTGTTGGTACTATTTGTTAATCTCTATAGAGTTCGGTTGCTTTTTGGAAGAATAAACTCTATTTTCTGTATAAACTTGAAAACAAAAATAACAAATTTAGCATTAAATATTTCGAAGTTACTCTATTTCGAACGACACGTGTTAAATCTTTGTATAAATCTTTGTCGTGCAGTTGGTAACATTTTTTGGAAACCTGTCATAAGTACCCTACAGTTGGCATTACTAAATCAACTATTTTCCTAATTTTATATTGAATCAATTTAAGTAGAAACTTAAGACTAATTTTTAATTACAAGTAGTTCTGTCATCTTGGAAAAGTTTCTCTCCACTTTTCTGCTTTTTAGCTCTACTTTAATTCAAAAATTTCTTCACCCCGCAGATTTTCTTCCGCAGTTTCGGAGCTTTTGTGAATTGTTTCAAAATATGTTTTTGTGGGCATTCTAATTTGCTTTGAGAGTTAGCCGTCCTTGTTCGAAATTCCAAATTTATTTGTTATTTGTTCCAAATTCTGTTGTTGTTAGCCAGCTTTCTTTTAAAATTCGCTTTAAAATGTCGATCACTCCCTTTACCCGTTTCATGAGAGCCGCTGACATTGTTCTTAAAAGCGTAGCACATTTCGAACAAATAGAAAAATCAACACTCACAATATTCAATCTGAAGATTCGCCATGCAGAGATTAAAGAATTGTGGGATAAGGTTTTGTGCACTTATGATGAGTGCAAAATCTACCTTAAGACATCTGAGAGTGCACAGGCTAAAAGCATTGATGCCGTTGAGGAAAAATATAGCACGGCTTGCCTTGCATATCTTCGGTGTTTATCCCCCATTAACAGACATCTTGATCGACTCAATTCATCTACAAATGAAAATGGCTCTCCTACTACAGCTCCTCGGTTCTCACATTCTCCTGAACATTCACGTGCGCTTTCCATTAATTTGTCTCACAATTCTAATATAACGCCATCTTCAGGATTTCCGTCAAAGAAATCTATTTTGCCGGTGTCTGTGCAGAACACTACTCCACCCGTTCATGGTTCCTTCGAATCTTCTGACAATAACAGTTGCTCCAATCCGCCTTTCGATAATCATTGTTTCATGTTGCCACCTGTTGATATCGAAGTTTTTGCTGGTGATTTTGTGCCTTGGCCCACCTTTCGTGAGATGTTCACCACACTATTTATAAAGAATGTTCGTCTTTCAGACATTGAACGTTTCTGTCATCTTAGGCAGAAGACCACCGGTGAGGCTCGAGAAATCATTTCTAGATTTCCACTCACCAAGAGTAGTTTCCATTTAGCGTGGAAAGCATTGTCGAATACCTACGACAATAAGCGTATCCTAGTAAATAGTCACATTAGACGTTTATTCGAAATTCCCTCTTTCAAAAAAGAAACTAGTCATTCTTTGAAAACAATTCAACGTGAAATAAATAGTTGTCTCGCTGCAATGGCCGTCTATGACGTCGCCACGGATCAGTGGGATCCGATTATTGTGTATATGTGTTTGCAGCGCTTGCCAAAATTGACTTTAACTCTGTGGGAGCAAAGCATCAAAAATAAGTCGTTGTTGCCTTTTTGGCCAGACTTAGATGCTTTCCTTATAGAGAGAATAAAAACTTTGCAGTGTATTCAGAGTATATACCAAAATCCGCCCACAGAAAAGTCAAAAATAGTCACTTTTCCTAGTCTCTCGATTAAATCGTTGTCGCCAAAGAATGTTACTCCTTTCAGACCTGCAAAGAAATCGTTAACATCACAGCATGTTTCACCTCATTACTCTTCCACTAGATCGTTGGCATCTAAGCATGTGCGTACATCTAGTTCCATTAGTAAGCCATTGGTACATGAGCCAAAATGTGTTGCTCCATCTCCTTGGCCAAACACTCATTGCCCAATTTGTCCTAACCAAAGTCATATTCTCCGACTTTGTCCACAGTTTATTAAACTTTCGTTTGAGGACAAATTCTCGATTGTTAAAAAGAATAAACATTGTGTCAATTGTCTCTCACTTGGCCACGTAGTTAAACATTGTCGAAGTACCAATAGTTGCAAATCTTGCAATCAACGGCACCACAGCCTTCTCCACCGGCCACAAATTAACAGTTTTGTTGGATCACCTCTGCAAATCTTGAATCTTGCCTGTCTTCACAAACACACATTGTGCAATATAAGAAATCCTCTCCGGCTTTTACTTCAGTCAACAGTCGAGATTCGATGTCCAAACAGACTTTACCTCCGGCATTTACCAAAGTCAAAAGCCGAGGTTCAAAGTTCCGTCCTACTTTTACGAAGGTCAAAAGTCGAGGACCTAAGCCTTCTAAAACGCACCCAATCTGCTTGTAAAAGCCAGTCTCCCAACACCATTGAAGATAATGTGCTTTTGGAAACTGCAGTAGTCAATATTGTTCATGATGGTAAATCGTACACTACTCGAGCAATTGTAGATCCTTCTTCCAAGGCATCAATTGTTAGTAAAAAACTTAAAAATAAACTTGGCATTTTAACTCAATCTGAGACTACTTGTTCTAAAGCTGCTGCACCAAGAGAAGTTTGTTCTCTTCAGTTGTCTTCCCCTAAAAATTCATCTAGAATTGTCAAAACTAAAGCGTTAGTCTTACCTAAAATCAAGGGGAAGTTGTTCTCATCACCATCTTTTTGTAATTTAAAGACTCGAATTCCTAATCTTGATTTAGCGGATTCTTTCGATAATAGCCCAATAGATTTGCTGCTTGGCGCTGACCTATATCCTAAGATACTCGAAGCTGAACCACCCCAAATTGTTTTGGATTCGTTGTTGGCCCAAAAATCTATTTTCGGGTATATCCTTACCGGTTCAGTACCTCCAGCAAATGTTACATAATTTGGCACCCAGTTTTGAAATCGACCAATCAAGAAAATCATTGTATCTTTTAAAATCCAATTTTTGTTGAAATAGTCACTTGCGCTAAACATGAAATAGTAAATCGCATATGTTTATAATTCGTCATATCGCTTTGATAATTTGAAAATCTGCAACTATAGCTCACTTAGGAATCTGAATTTACGTTCTCTCCTAACTTATAACACTTTATGATATAGATTGCTAGACTCTTAGTTCTAGCAAGGGGGCCGGAATGTATAAGTTCGATACGTTCCACCACAACTTTCCAATACTCGTCAATCACGGATGCTGATTGGCACACTGGCATCTCCTCTACAATTCCCTTGGCGGATACCGTAGTGAGCGGATCGCCGCTGGGTATTGGTTGTTGGCGGTAGGCTCACCTTGCTCTCATTGGAAGTAGTTGTAGTTGTAATAATATACAGACATGGGACCCTCTGCGGTCACTCAGAACCTCTGCGTTCACTTGTCTGTATTTGCATATGTATTAGAAATAGACAAGGGATCCTCTGCGATCACTTAGAACCTCTGCGTTCACTTGTCTAGTAGAAACGAAAGAATAAACACACGGCCTCTGTCGCCACTATCACATACCAAAAGGCCTCTGTCGCCACCCCAATTACTGAAGGTAATTTATTGTCGAAAAGAAAGAATCACCAATAAAGCATGAATTTAATGTAGAAATAATACTAATTATTCTTGTGTTTTATTCTTTGCTATTTTCTTTCTTTTGCACATCACACACGCGTATCACCCGCACCTTACCAAACCTCTCACCTACACACCTCTCATAAAATAACTCTGGGGAGTTATCGTTGTTGTTACTGCCGCTGTCGAAGCCATTCTCCCCACTCCCCTGAGTTAAACAGGTTGTCTTCTTATTTGCTTCTAAAATTGTTTCTTATATTCGTATTTATTTTTTTATCGTTTCATTATTTTCAACTTTTTATTGATGCATTATTGTGTATAATAAACTTTCAAACTTTAACGTTCAATTCATTTATTATTTAATAAATAAATGAATTTGGAATACATTCATTGTTTGCGTTGCAAAATTAAAAAAAAAATGAATTTATGAAAACAAATTTGTCTTTGTCTACGAAGTAAACAAAGACGAATAAATAAGTAGTGGACAAAATGCAACGAAGGGATGGAAAAGGACCCGTTGGGAAATTTTATATTAAATAAATTACAATTACTTTGAAACTATACGTGGCCGTCCGCGTTGCAACATTTTGCTATGTTGCAAAATGATGAACATTTTTTTATTTTTTTCCAATTATTTTTTATTTTTTTTTGTTTTATTTTATTTGCAATTGCAGTTGAATATTATATGGGCCCATGGAAACCCGGGACTCGAATAGGTCTGAGACTTCATTTCTTTGTGGTAAATTTCAGGTACTAAACCCATGCTGACCGTTGCAGCCTCATAAACCGGAGGATCGGCTAATAGGAGGCCAGAACAATTTTCTTCTAGACCCACGGACACAATCTCCGAAGAAAAAAAATAATTTGCGTGATATCACTAGATAAGGCGACGGAAAACTGGTAGAACGTTAAGGCTGTACCACCATCGTAGGCCAAAGCGTAGCAACGTGCTGAATGACAAATATTGGCCGATTTGAAACGCAGGGCGGAAGCCCATTGTTTTTGGACTGTTGGGAGTGCCCGATGGACCGGGGTGTGAAGAATTAGAACGAACGGACGGACATTTTGAGGAATTACACTTGTGGAGCATTTTGGGCGGCTTAAGGCGATTGGATGCTCTTGACTATGAAGCGATGGACGTAGTCCGATGTTGCTGGTTGCAGATTTTGCAACAAAGCCGAATGTGGCAATCTCGAACAGAATGCGTTGTCGATAGGCAATTCCCGCAGCATTTATCTAGTACGATTGTTCTGGTGTTGCAATTTACGTGGTTGTGTTTACTTAATTCAGCAAATATTTGGCGTAATATAGTTGCCAATCGAAAACAAGGAAGCAATATGCATTTTAGTTTTTGAACAATTTATGGAAAAAATGGACATTAGTGGTTCTTGAAATCAAAAGTTTTGGTATTATTCCAATGGCCACTTCTCCCTCAGGTGGGATTCATTCTTTCCTTTTGCAAAAGCTAATGTCTTTCAAGTCTTCAGTAGGACATCATGGCCAATTTACAAAATTTGATGATTTGGAAGCAGCTGAAACTGGAAATAATGACGCAACTTCATCGCTCGAATACAAAAATGTAAATCTTGGGAAATATGTATGTTCAATGATGGTGATATGGTAATTGTAGTTTTTTCATAGCATGCTTGGGGGGAGGTAAAGTGAATGCAACCTCTTTTATAAAACTTAGCAGTGCATTAAACAATACATTAAATGCTGGAAAACAAATATAAACAGAAAAGATACTAATCAAAAATACTACTTTACTTTATAGCTTCCTTTTTAATTTTTATTCTAACTTACTCTCCCATAAATAACTGCATACAATATACTTTATTGATAAATGTGGATATTAGTGTGTTATATTGTATTGTCATACAAAATGGTAGGAAAGGCCTGGAGGAGAATAATTCCCTTAAGCATGAAATTCTTTGATGAGTATTATAAAAATCCAATTAGAAAAGTTTGTCAGTTATGACGTGGAGAATATTTTGATAGTCATCACATAATGTACATGGTAAAATCAAGAAGGTAAAGTCATGCAATAATATGTTTTTATGATTAATTTTCTATGTGCATGTATTGTTTCGTATGAATGAATGTTGAAATTTATAATTATATTTACAAATTTTGAGGAAAATAAATACTTTTGTTCCGGAATAATCTGTGGCGTTACATTCATATTTCTCGATTTTCTCATAAATATTTGTATTGTGGAAAGATGTCAAATCAACAAAACAACTTGTAGCATTTGTTATTAGTATATTTGAATTCATAGGACTCTTGCTTCAGAATTGTACATTTCAAATTTAGTCAACCTGGCCTACCTTGTAATGATTGTAAAACGTTTTAGCGCTCAACGAAAAAAATCCGCAATTATGAAATAATAATCATGAAATGTTCCACGATGTTGTTGACAAGGGCGCTCAATAGTAAATTTCTTGTTATAAATTATTCGTACTTCCCATTTTTTCAATTAAATTGTCTCTACAGAATGTTGGGTATTCAGCTTTTTGTATATTGATAATTTAATATTTAGAATTCGTAAAAGGTACAATCCCGTTGGGAAAAAATTGTCTATATAGGTCCCGGTCAATTTCTTTGTAACTAATCGAATATCTTATGTTAGATCCTATCAGTTTGCATTTTATCAGTTGACAAGTCAAATTCTTACGAGTCAAGGTTGGTACCCACTCACAATACCCGACTTTAAAATGGAACTTCATAGAATATTAAATTCCGACTATTTAGAAATTATGGAGGGTATGTTAAGTTTGTCACTCCGTTTGTAGCACATCGAAATATTCATTTTAGACCCACCAAAGTGCAAAATCGAAGAAATAGAGTATTTTGTATACCGTAGTTATTTATTAATGTAAACCAGTAAAGAAAGGTCGAAAGTGGGGCGGTTTCGACTTTAAGATAATTTGCAACACTATGCATATTAAATTAGTAGAGCTACCCGTAACAAATAAACGTTTATAGAGGGAATTTATGTGAAGTAGATCATACCAACTATGATGGTTTTTTGAAGGCATATTATGAGTTTGGACCAGTTATACTTTGAAACTATTTGCGTCTGAATCAGATGAAGATATATAAAATTTATATATTATGTTTAGTTGAACTGGCGATCTGCACTTTCATTTACCACTTCAAGAAGAAGATTAAGCGAGTTGATGGTGATGGGATCTCATCGATTGTCAATTGGTCCATGTCGATGTCATCATCGATAGCGTTGGGCATATTCCCAAGCAGTTAATGCATTGGCAATCCTTTCCAGTACATTTAACAACCTATTCATTCTCTCTGTGTCTAGATCTAAAGAAGAATGTTTACCGGTGCCTCTCGATTGATGGATTTGGCTATCTTGTTTACCGGTGTCTCTCGATTGATGGATTTTGGCTATCTTTCTGTTGGTTTGACGTTTATTTGGGTGTCGAATATTGTTGTTCTGATGTTGTGAATTTCTTTTTTTCGACTTTTTGGTAATGCGGCTTTTTGGTTTTCGATTTTTTAAATTCTCCACCATACATAGTATGGAGGGTATATAAAGTCCGTCATTCCGTTTCTAACTAATCGAAATATTAATTTTGGACAAAACAAACTATATATATATATATATATATATATATATATATATATATATATATATATATATATATATATATATATATATATATATATATATATATATATATATATATATACTTGATCAGCGCAAAATTCTCAGACGATTTTGCCCTGTCTGCCCGTCCTTCTGTTGTAATCACTCTACAGTCAAAACAGTATTAAGATAGGTAGCTAAAATATTGAATAAATCTGTCTTTTGTCTGCAGACAGGTCAAGTTCAAAGATGGACTATATCGGTCCACGATATCGTATAGCCCCCATACAACGGAACCCCCCGGTATTCGGTATTGTGATGATCTTAGCCACATTTTCAATGGAATTGCCTGAAATTCACACAAGGAGTTCCATGTGAGTACTTTATCCCGTAAAAGCGAATTGTCCACGATAATCTGTATTTTGATTATTCTAGCCACATTTTTCAATGGAATTCTCCGAAATTCTAATCATGGAGTTCTTTACTCCTGAAAGAGAATTGTCTCAATATATTTCCCCGTTTTAGTAAATCGCTCATATAACGGTACCCCCAGATATATTCGGTATTATTAAAGTTCAGAGCCGTTACTACAGCCTATAACACTAATTACTTCGTACATATAGCCTGCATATAACGGCCTTCATTTGAGTGTTATTTTTCGACGGAATTTTTTGTTTCTCCCAAATGGTGGAGGTATAAGAAGTTCGGCCCGGCCGGACTTAGCTGCTTTCTTACTTGTTTTTTTATCTAACTTCTTGTTGTTTAGTCTCTTATTGCCGTTGCTTTAAGTTCTGTTGCTTTTTTGTTCGGGTGATGTATATATTGATCAATAATGATCAAAAATAGCGAAAAGCGAAAACAAGAAAAATGAAAAGAGTGCCATTAAAGGTATGACATATTAGTCAGAGTCATATCATGTAAAACATATACACTCCGTTCTACTAACAACTGACTAGAAGTGTATATAATTTAAAAATTAGTCATAGTACCCTTATACACTATCTTTTTGCTTAGAAGCACAGTATTGTGCCGAGCACCGCATATTCTACAAGTACTCGTGCACATGCAAATTGTGGTATAGTGATTTTTTTCCGAGGCAGTTTTTTCTTAAAATCTGGATGAATCTAAAAATATTGCATTAGGAAATTCGTATATGTATGGTGGTTTACATCAAACTTTCCGTCTAAAAAAAGGTAGGTCGCAAAAGCGTAAAATTCCTCACAATAGTTGTCCGATTCTGTAGCAATTGGAACATTGCTGATTTCCTCTTGTTCCCAGAATTTTTTTCATACTGAGCTAATGTCATCGTCTTCTACTAAAGCTAAACAAATTTCATTTGCTTTTATTGGTCCACAGATGTACCATATAAATTGAATTTTAATCTAACATGTTTCCTAATATGTTTTTCTTAATGTCTTCCAATATTATTTTTGTCCTCACCTTCAATCTTATTGCGCAAATGAAACTTTATAATTCATCATGATGCATTGGTGTGAGTCTGAGATGATATCCATAACTTTCGTAGAAGTCTTGAGTGTCACATGGTGAAACTTTAATACAAATCTACGACATATGTTGTACCTGGAGAATAAAAATCTGAACTGTGGAACAATGATAGATTTGTAACAACGCCTCTAGCGTTATTAGTTTGCTTCTGCGCTTTTCAATTTTTAATATTTCGAACAAATCATATTCAAGCGATTCTAATTTTGTTCCTATTAAAGAATCTGATACATTTTTTCTGGGATTTTGAACATTCGTCTAAAAGGTTGTCTTCTTATTTGCTTCTAAAATTGTTTCTTATATTCGTATTTATTTTTTTATCGTTTCATTATTTTCAACTTTTTATTGATGCATTATTGTGTATAATAAACTTTCAAACTTTAACGTTCAATTCATTTCTTATTTAATATATAAATAAATGTATTCCAATTGTTTGCGTTGCAAAATTAAAAAATAATGAATTTATGAAAACAAATTTGTCTTTGTCTACGAAGTAAACAAAGACGAATAAATAAGTAGTGGACAGAATGCAACGAAGGGATGGAAAAGGACCCGTTGGGAAATTTTATATTAAATAAATTACAATTACTTTGAAACTATACGTGGCCGTCCACGTTGCAACATTTTGCTATGTTGCAAAATGATGAACATTTTTTTATTTTTTTCCAATTCTTTTTTATTTTTTTTTTCTTTTATATTATTTGCAATTGCAGTTGAATATTATATGGGCCCATGGAAACCCGGGACTCGAATAGGTCTGAGACTTCATTTCTTTGTGGTAAATTTCAGGTACTAAACCCATGCTGACCGTTGCAGCCTCATAAACCGGAGGATCGGCTAATTGGAGCCCAGAACAATTTTCTTCTAGACCTACGGACACAATCTCCGAAGAAAAAAAATAATTTGCGTGATATCACTAGATAAGGCGACGGAAAACTGGTAGAACGTTAAGGCTGTACCACCATCGTAGGCCAAAGCGTAGCAACGTGCTGAATGACAAATATTGGCCGATTTGAAACGCAGGGCGGAAGCCCACTGTTTTTGGACTGTTGGGAGTGCCCGATGGACCGGGGTGTGAAGAATTAGAACGAACGGACGGACATTTTGAGGAATTACACTTGTGGAGCATTTTGGGCGGCTTAAGGCGATTGGATGCTCTTGACTGTGAAGCGATGGGCGTAGTCCGATGTTGCTGGTTGCAGATTTTGCAACAAAGCCGAATATGGCAATCTCGAACAGCATGCGTTGTCGATAGACAATTCCCGCAGCATTTATCTAGTACGATTGTTCTCAACGCGCAACACTTTGATCTCATTGCAGTCACGTAGATGGACACATATTGTTCGAGTCCCGGTAGTTTCGACAGGATGCCTAAAGGTGTTGTGGGACCACAATAAGAACCGTAGGCCGTTTTAAATTGTCATAACCTGGTAATTCATTTGACGAAAAAGCACAAAGGATATAAATACGAATCGAAAAACTTGGACTATGACGACTATTGGAGCGCAACTAAATTTACAATTGTCCGTCAGATAGTGTCATTTTCCTTGCGAATATCTGCGACTCGTGGGAAGAAAATTTTCATGTCGTATAACGACTAAGTCACCCTTTTGAAGATCGAGTTGCAGAAACTATAATTTGTATCTTTTGTGCAAGTTCTTAAAATACGCATCTATTCACCATAGGCAGATTTAATGAGTGAGAGCTTTAAGTTTCAGCAAGGATTGGGGATCCATTGAGAAAATGCTCTGGTGTCAGTGCTTATATATCTTGAGGGTTGTCATGCATGGGACATAAAGGACATGAATTTAAACAAGCATAGATTCTAGAAAATAGGAGAGTTCTTCAAATGCAAATTTGCTTACGGAAATGGAATTTAAAAAATTCTACGACGGCCTCCCATAGACCACCCATGTGGGGGTGCCACCGGGAATAAATGAAAAAAAAATGTTGCTTCTAGATATATTGCTTTTGTAAAAAAGCAAACAAAAACATAGACGTAATCTTTAGTGATTTTAGCAAAGCAGCTGGTAAACAATTTAAGATCACAGAGACTTTCAAAATCAACTTCAGTAGTGGTGAATGGCCTAGACAATAGTGTTCTCTCAGGAGGGAGAGCAGCCGTTATCTGGGAGAAAAAACGTTTTTTGTCCAAGCAACTTGTTTTATACATGTTTTTTCATTAACTAACCACTATTATTAACTATAATAAGCGATGTGAATCGTGGGATGTTTTTCTCTGTGTAAGACGGGAAAGGTGGTTGCCACAAGCGTCCGTTAAGCCGCCCGTCTATGGACACCACTCTAGCTTTCGAAAGAATTGAAGTTGATTGATAAAATTTTACTCAAATGTATATTATGTCTGCAGGACTTTTGGTATTGAACATAGCCCATGTAGGTCCACGTTTTGGTATAACCCCCATATAACGGAACCTCCTGATATTCGGTATTTTGATGATTTTGGCTACATTATTCACCGGAATTGTTTCAAATGTAGTATTTGAAGAGGTGCAGGTTCACGTCTTCGTACAGCATATAGTAGCACCTCCCTATATTGATGATTTTGGCTACATCATTCACCGATTTTTTTTCAAGTTTCGCATGTGAATATTGTAATGGCTTATGACAAAAGTTGCCTATCTAGGTTCACGCCATCGTTTAGACTCTAATATGACGGCTGCATTTGGTATTTTTAAGATTTAAACAGAATTTTTAACGGATTTTATTTTTTTTTTGAAAATTGCCAAATTCGTTCCAAATGGTGGAGGGTATCCAAAGTTCGGCTCGTCCGAACTTACAGCTTTTTATTTGTCGTATTTAAGATAATCTTATCTGACAAGACAGGTACTCATCTGCAAAGTAATTTAACCGCTTTAATCTCCGAACTTGTAGGGGTCTTCTCATTGTAAATGTGATGAACTCTACGAGCGGGACGTGCGCGGTGGAAAGATCGAAAAATGTAGGAGAGGGCTCGAAGAGTCCTATCTAATAAAGAGGAATCTTCTAAGGGGTCACAATAATTATTGAAGAAACAGGCATACTTCACAGCACATACTTCAATTTCGGTGCAAGCAGAGGAAAATTGGATAAATCCCGTAGTAGAATCAGTCCAACAAAGCGTTTTTTCGGAGTGAAATGTCAAATTGATATAAAATATTTTTCAAAAAATCTCCGCAAAATTCCATGCTAAAAAATTGTCTTTATTCGGGCTACCTTGGTTTTGCTGGTCAGGAGGTGAGTATAAAAGACTCACATAAGCCATTACCATATTTAAATTCGAAACCTGAAATAAACTGTAAATAAAGTAGCTAAAACCATCAAAATACCGTATATATGGAGGTACCGTTATATCGGAGCTATATGAAGACATGGACCTGCATAGACAATTTTCTGTCATAGGCTGTAGCATCCATTACAAACTTCAAATACGACATCTCAAACAATTTCGGTTAGTATTGTACCTAAAATCGTCAAAATACCAAATATAGGGGGGAACTCATATATGGTGCTTAACAAAGAACTGGACCTGTATACACAATTTTCTGTCACAGACTGTAGTTCCCATTACAAACTCTAAGTACGTAATTCGAAACTAATCCGGTGAATAATTACGCTAAAATCACCAAAATACCGAATATTTGAAGGTACCGTTATATGAGGGCTATAAGAAGACGTGGACCTGTGCAGACAATTTTTTGTCACAGGCTGTAGTACCCATTACGAACATCAAATACCAAATTTTATGTACCGTTATATGTTGGCTATATGAAAACGTTTGCCTTCTAGCTCAATTCGTTCGAAAGATAGCGCGATTACAACAGACAGAATGACAGACTTCGCTAAATCGACTTAGAATTGTACAGTGATCAAGAATATATATACTTTGTTGGGTCTGACATGAGTATTTCGTGGTGTTACAAATGGAATGACAAAGTTAATACCCTCCATAGTATGGTGGAGGGTATAAAAACAACAACTGCTCAGGACGGTCTAGACGAAGAGGAAGAACGAGGTGTAAAAGTAGGAGATCGGTTCGTGCCAACACTCGTGAAATGTGAACGATATTTTTTTACTACTTGAAGGTTTGATGTTGTCAATACCTCTAATGTCACGATGACAGATAAGAGCTTTTGGGAAGCCTTTGAAGACATATGAACACTAGTTCATTCAGTTCACACATCATAATTTAATATGACCAAATGCACCCATTTATGCTTCTTTGAAATTTATTCAATCCTAAACTAGTCTCACAGTTTAACACTGGCATGTCAAGTAAAAGTTGAAGTTGGTGTTCACCAAAATACTTTGATTTACATAAGTTTGGTTTAGAGTTTTCCACGTAAGTCCAACGTTTCTGTAAGTAAGTGAAAACAAAAATTTAGAGTGACGGAATTTACACTTCTTATTGTTATTATTTTTGAAATTGCAATGTACTAACGGCAAATGAACGAACCGACGTCTTGGTAATTATTTATCACAACACGGAATCAGTGTACAATACTATTTATTTGTAAACAAATAAAGATGTGTACATACCTGAGTTGCTGCTATTATTCTATTTGAATAAATATATAAAATATTAATGATATGATGATCGTTGATCTAAGTATGTGAGGTGTTGTTGTTCTCTACAAAGTTGTAGATGCCTTTATAAAAAAAAGATTATTAAAATTTTATTTCAATTCAGCCGTGGACTATATATTTAATTATAACTGTTTGTGAAACTATTAAAATCACATTTTTTGTAGGATGTAGGGGTTTGATGCTTTCTGGCCGTGGACCAATGAGCAGTCAACTTAACGAAAAAGCTAATATGTCGCAAAGCGGGGCTTAAAAAGCTACTCGTTACATTTTGTTACTACATTGATTTATTATTATTTATTATTATCTTTGCCAACGACGTAAGCAAAGTCGTATAAATGGGTAGTGGACAAATTTTAAATCATTTTTAATAAATTTTACGTGTGCTACGTTGGGACAATCGTTTACGTGGCACTAACCTGCTCACGTTATCTGAACACTTCCCAAATGATCGATGGTCAGTATGACAGCTGATGTAAACTAATGAATTGTGATAATGACTTCGTCACTATTGTAAAATGGCAGATGATCAAACCAAAGAACAAATGCCAAAATAAAGCAAACAATCAAAGTAATAGTTATCTTAATGAATGTGTTACTTTAAAGAGAGGTAGATACATTAACAACACAAAGCGTACACTGTATTTCAGAATTTATTTCTTTGGAATGGCAGTGTTAGAAAACAAAAATCTCCACTTTCGAGCCCAAATAAAAAAAACAACAACTGTTTGAGCGCGCGAGAATTGGGCTCAATTGGGACTAGTTTTTCTCTCCGTATGAATATGTTCTTCCAGGTATACAACCAGTGATGAAAAAAGATAAATACATAAAACTAAAGGAGCATTAGTTTAAATATAATAAAAATGACCGTTTGTAAGAGAGTTTGTCAACTCGAGTTGACATATTACCTTTTTAGTGCGGCTGGCTCCGTAGCTAACAAAATAGTGTCCATCTACAAAGTCACGATGCACCGAGGTGACTGGAACCGATCCTTCCAGCAAATTTCTAACAGCAATTTCTATATATATATATATATATATATATATATATATATATATATATATATATATATATATATCTATATGTATTTTGGGTATTTGTATGGTGTTGTTACACCTTCTTTATTCCAGTTCTCTCATCAGACTAACTTATTAAGATACTTAAAGCTATGAATAAACTTATAATTATTGTTTTCTACTGCTGACTCTGCGCCTTTTTGTGGAGTATTATATTGCAATACGTTGAATAAATGCTCGTATGTTTGGTGTTGGCTAAGCAATGATGATGAATATAATTGCTGACACTGTGCCTCGTGTGGAGTGTTGCATTGCAATATGTTGGACGAACAATTATTATACTTCGCCATCGTTTGACCAAAGTATTAGGGTGGGACAATGGAGATTGTGTTAACTCCTCCCCTACTTAAGTAAGGGACGTCCTCGGGTCTTTTGTAGCTATCAATGACAGCTTCAATAACATCGCGTTTTACTGTTCGTCTTCGACACAATTTGAATGAAATATTCACGACATCGATGTGTTGTAAGTTTTCAAAATTTAATCTTTGAAGATACGGCAGGCTCAATATCTATTGATGAATCATTTCTTATTTCGTACTAAATGATCTTAATGGGTATTAGAACCTATGGCAAAAAATTACTCATGCCTTCGTATGGGCGCTTTTTAACTGTACGTCCTAATATTCAGTATTTTTATGGTGGGTACATCCAGGTCCACACCTTTGTATATCCACCATATAACGATATTCCTGATATTCGGTATTGATGATTGTGGAAACATTCTTCACCGGAATTGTTTTAAATTTCCCAATTGAAGTTCGTAATGATTACTTTAACGTTTATGCTTATTTATTACAACTTTAACTTCTAACTGAAAAAATAAAAGGTAAATGTACAGAAAGGAATATGGCCCACAGCAAAAGTCGTGAGCCAAACGTAACATTAATGGGTATAAAGTTAATTACATTGTCAATTTATCTTAATCAGATTTGTTAAGCTAATCTGAGCCGAATCAATTGATAATATCGAATTTATTTAATAAAAATTAGATAGTCTTATTTATTTTTAAGAATTTTTTAGTGTGTTGCCAACTGTTATTAAAAGTGAATTTATGGCATTTTTTTGCCGTTTGGTCAGTAAATTAATTACCATTGATACCGCAATGACTAGGTATCCACATAATGTTTAATTGATAAGATTAGCTCTGATATGTTTCGGGTAAAAGTCATTAATGTTTATATTCTTTATAGCTTTCATAGAAGCTAATATTTTTGTACAAATGATATATTCTTCTTTATTCTTTTTAACATAATCAATTGCATAATAAATTGCAATTATTTGTACAGAAAAGAACTGATGAGGGATTATGTGGCAATAAAGCATTGTACAAAACTAGTATCTGTAGTTATGGAAAAACCAGTAATTCCGTACTTTTCGATTCATTAGTATAGATGAATCTAAAGATTTTAAATTTGTTTTTAATTTCCCGAAAAGCTTGAATGAACATTTAGGTGTTGATAATTTGTTATAAAGACTGAGTTCATCTTGTTCATAAAACTATGAACATGATAGAGAATAGGAAAAAATTAGATCTTTAAGTGGTTTAGGCTATACACTTTTATGTATTTTTAGTCCAACATGTTACTTGTAAATGTGTGCGCGTGTATGATAAAAGCATAAGGAATGATAACACTTTATGCTTTTGGAGACGCATTGATAATAAAGAATATTCTCATACAAATATGCGCTCATCTGGGGAGTAAATATAGATCACGACAATTGTGTGTTGTGTTAGGCCTATGTATAGACTTAGAAATATCAAGTGTTGTAGTCTTAAGCAGATGCATAAAACTAAGCCCCCCTAAGACTTTTGTTGTATCTTAGTACTTAAGTAATATATTTTTCTCAGTAAAATTAGAAGTAAACTGACAATCGAACCAACAAGTCGTATAATTTGATTTTCCCGCTAACACATGTATTATGGATTAATTTAAGTGTTTAAAATAATTGTTGGAAATTGGTACTTTTTTATACCCTTCATTTCATTTACCACTTCAAGAAGAAGATTAAGCGAGTTGCATAAGCAGATGCATAAAACTAAGCCCCCCTAAGACTTTTGTTGTATCTTAGTACTTAAGTAATATATTTTTCTCAGTAAAATTAGAAGTAAACTGACAATCGAACCAACAAGTCGTATAATTTGATTCTCCCGCTAACACATGTATTATGGACTAATTTAAGTGTTTAAAATAATTGTTGGAAATTGGTACTTTTTTATACCCTTCATTTCATTTACCACTTCAAGAAGAAGATTAAGCGAGTTGATGATGATGGGATCTCATCGATTGTCAATGATCGAGGTCGATGAAGTCCATGTTGATGTCATCATCGATAGGGTTGGGCATATTCCCAACATGCACTGATGGAGCAGTTAATGCATTGACAATCCTTTCCAGTGCATTTAGCAGCCTATTCATTCTCTCGGTGTCTAGATCTAACGAAGAATGTTTACCGGTGCCTCTCGATTGATGGATTTTGGCTATCTTGTTTACCGGTGTCTCTCGATTGATGGATTTTGGTTATCTTTCTGTTGGTTTGACGTTTATTTGGGTTTCGAATATTGTTGCTCTGATGTTGTGAATTTCTTTTTCTCGCCTTTTTGGTAATACGGCTTTTTGGTTTTCGGTTTTTTATACCCTCCAACATACATAGTATGGAGGGTATATAAAGTTCGTCATTCCGTTTCTAACTAATCGAAATATTAATTTTGGACCAAACAAAGTATAGATATATATATATATATACTTGATCAGCGCAAAATTCTAAGACGATTTTGCCCTGTCTGTCCGTCCGTCTGTTGTAATCACTCTACAGTCAAAACTAATTAAGATAGGTAGCTAAAATTTTGAATAAATCTGTCTTTTGTCTGAGACAGGTCAAGTTCAAAGATGGGATATCGGTCCACGATATCGTATAGCCCCTATACAACGGAACCCCCCGGTATTCGATATTGTGATGATCTTAGCCACATTTTCAATGGAATTGTCTGAAATTCAGACAAGGAGTTCCTTGTGAGTACTTTATCCCCTAAAGCGAATTGTCTATATAGGTCCACGATATCGTATAGCCCTCATATAACGGTACACCCCGATATTCGGTATTTTGATTATTCTAGCCACATTTTTCAATGGAATTCTCAGAAATTCTAATCATGGAGTTCTTTACTCCTGAAAGAGAATTGTCTCAATATATTTCCCCGTTTTAGTAAAGCGCTCATATAACGGTACCCCAAATATATTCGGTATTATATAAAGTTCAGAGCCGTTACTACAGCCTATAACACTAATTACTTATGCAGGACCACGTCTTCATTTGGTTGTTATTTTTCGACGGAATTTTTTTGTTTCTTCCAAATGGTGGAGGTATAAGAAGTTCGGCCCGGCCGGACTTAGCTGCTTTCTTACTTGTTTTTTATCTAACTTCTTGTTGTTTAGTCTCTTATTGCCGTTGCTTTAAGTTCTGTTACTTGTTTGTTTGGGTGATGTATATATTGATCAATAATGATCAAAAAATAGCTTTAATGGATATAAAAAGCGAAAACAAAAAAGATGAAAAGGGTGCCATTAAAGGTATGACATATTAGTCAGCGTCATATCATGTGAAACATATACACTCCGTTCTACTTACAACTGACTAGAAGTGCATATAATTTAAAAATTAGTCATAGTACCCTTATACACTATCTTTTTCCTTAGAAGCACAGAATTGTGCCGAGCACCGCATATTCTACACGCACTCGTCCACATGCAAATTGTGGTATAGTGATTTTTTTCCGAGGCAGTTTTTACTTAAAATCTGGATGAATCTAAAAATATTGCATTAGGAAATTCGTATATGTATGGTGGTTTACATCAAACTTTCCGTCTAAAAAAGGTAGGTCGCAAAAGGTAGGTTGTCCGATTCTGTAGCAATTGGAACATTGCTGATTTCCTCTTGTTCCCAGAATTTTTTTCATACTGAGCTAATGTCATCGTCTTCTACTAAAGCTAAACAAATTTCATTTGCTTTTATTGGTCCACAGATGTACCATATTAATTGAATTTTAATCTAACATGTTTCCTAATATGTTTTTCTTAATGTCTTCCAATATTATTTTTGTCCTCACCTTCAATCTTATTGCGCAAATGAAACTTTATAATTCATCATGATGCATTGGTGTGAGTCTGAGATGATATCCATAACTTTCGTAGAAGTCTTGAGTGTCACATGGTGAAACTTTAATACAAATCTACGACATATGTTGTACCTGGAGAATAAAAATCTGAACTGTGGAACAATGATAGATTTGTAACAACGCCTCTAGCGTTATTAGTTTGCTTCTGCGCTTTTCAATTTTTAATATTTCGAACAAATCATATTCAAGCGATTCTAATTTTGTTCCTATTACAGAATCTGATACATTTTTTCTGGGATTTTGAACATTCGTCTAAAAGGTTGTCTTCTTATTTGCTTCTAAAATTGTTTCTTATATTCGTATTTATTTTTTTATCGTTTCATTATTTTCAACTTTTTATTGATGCATTATTGTGTATAATAAACTTTCAAACTTTAACGTTCATTTCATTTATTATTTAATAAATAAATGAATGTATTCCAATTGTTTGCGTTGCAAAATTAAAAAAAATGAATTTATGAAAACAAATTTGTCTTTGTCTACGAAGTAAACATAGACGAATAAATAAGTAGTGGACAAAATGCAACGAAGGGATGGAAAAGGACACGTTGGGAAATTTTATATTAAATAAATTACAATTACTTTGAAACTATACGTGGCCGTCCACGTTGCAACATTTTGCTATGTTGCAAAATGATGAACATTTTTTAATTTTTTTCCAATTCTTTTTTATTTTTTTTTTCTTTTATATTATTTGCAATTGCAGTTGAATATTATATGGGCCCATGGAAACCCGGGACTCGAATAGGTCTGAGACTTCATTTCTTTGTGGTAAATTTCAGGTACTAAACCCATGCTGACCGTTGCAGCCTCATAAACCGGAGGATCGGCTAATTGGAGCCCAGAACAATTTTCTTCTAGACCTACGGACACAATCTCCGAAGAAAAAAAAATAATTTGCGTGATATCACTAGATAAGGCGACGGAAAACTGGTAGAACGTTAAGGCTGTACCACCATCGTAGGCCAAAGCGTAGCAACGTGCTGAATGACAAATATTGGCCGATTTGAAACGCAGGGCGGAAGCCCACTGTTTTTGGACTGTTGGGAGTGCCCGATGGACCGGGGTGTGAAGAATTAGAACGAACGGACGGACATTTTGAGGAATTACACTTGTGGAGCATTTTGGGCGGCTTAAGGCGATTGGATGCTCTTGACTGTGAAGCGATGGGCGTAGTCCGATGTTGCTGGTTGCAGATTTTGCAACAAAGCCGAATATGGCAATCTCGAACAGCATGCGTTGTCGATAGACAATTCCCGCAGCATTTATCTAGTACGATTGTTCTCAACGCGCAACACTTTGATCTCATTGCAGTCACGTAGATGGACACATATTGTTCGAGTCCCGGTAGTTTCGACAGGATGCCTAAAGGTGTTGTGGGACCACAATAAGAACCGTAGGCCGTTTTAAATTGTCATAACCTGGTAATTCATTTGACGAAAAAGCACAAAGGATATAAATACGAATCGAAAAACTTGGACTATGACGACTATTGGAGCGCAACTAAATTTACAATTGTCCGTCAGATAGTGTCATTTTCCTTGCGAATATCTGCGACTCGTGGGAAGAAAATTTTCATGTCGTATAACGACTAAGTCACCCTTTTGAAGATCGAGTTGCAGAAACTATAATTTGTATCTTTTGTGCAAGTTCTTAAAATACGCATCTATTCACCATAGGCAGATTTAATGAGTGAGAGCTTTAAGTTTCAGCAAGGATTGGGGATCCATTGAGAAAATGCTCTGGTGTCAGTGCTTATATATCTTGAGGGTTTTCATGCATGGGACATAAAGGACATGAATTTAAACAAGCATAGATTCTAGAAAATAGGAGAGTTCTTCAAATGCAAATTTGCTTACGGAAATGGAATTTAAAAAATTCTACGACGGCCTCCCATAGACCACCCATGTGGGGGTGCCACCGGGAATAAATGAAAAAAAAATGTTGCTTCTAGATATATTGCTTTTGTAAAAAAGCAAACAAAAACATAGACGTAATCTTTAGTGATTTTAGCAAAGCAGCTGATAAACAATTTAAGATCACAGAGACTTTCAAAATCAACTTCAGTAGTGGTGAATGGCCTAGACAATAGTGTTCTCTCAGGAGGGAGGGCAGCCGTTATCTGGGAGAAAAAACGTTTTTTGTCCAAGCAACTTGTTTTATACATGTTTTTTCATTAACTAACCACTATTATTAACTATAATAAGCGATGTGAATCGTGGGATGTTTTTCTCTGTGTAAGACGGGAAAGGTGGTTGCCACAAGCGTCCGTTAAGCCGCCCGTCTATGGACACCACTCTAGCTTTCGAAAGAATTGAAGTTGATTGATAAAATTTTACTCAAATGTATATTATGTCTGCAGGACTTTTGGTATTGAACATAGCCCATGTAGGTCCACGTTTTGGTATAACCCCCATATAACGGAACCTCCTGATATTCGGTATTTTGATGATTTTGGCTACATTATTCACCGGAATTGTTTCAAATGTAGTATTTGAAGAGGTGCAGGTTCACGTCTTCGTACAGCATATAGTAGCACCTCCCTATATTGATGATTTTGGCTACATCATTCACCGATTTTTTTCAAGTTTCGCATGTGAATATTGTAATGGCTTATGACAAAAGTTGCCTATCTAGGTTCACGCCATCGTTTAGACTCTAATATGACGGCTGCATTTGGTATTTTTAAGATTTAAACAGAATTTTTAACGGATTTTATTTTTTTTTTGAAAATTGCCAAATTCGTTCCAAATGGTGGAGGGTATCCAAAGTTCGGCTCGTCCGAACTTACAGCTTTTTATTTGTCGTATTCAAGATAATCTTATCTGACAAGACAGGTACTCATCTGCAAAGTAATTTAACCGCTTTAATCTCCGAACTTGTAGGGGTCTTCTCATTGTAAATGTGATGAACTCTACGAGCGGGACGTGCGCGGTTGAAAGATCGAAAAATGTAGGAGAGGGCTCGAAGAGTCCTATCTAATAAAGAGGAATCTTCTAAGGGGTCACAATAATTATTGAAGAAACAGGCATACTTCACAGCACATACATCAATTTCGGTGTCAAGCAGAGGAAAATTGGATAAATCCCAATGAGAATTATATTATATACGTCTGTAATCTCCTGAATTTTGCTAACGCGGTTGGCAACATATGTCTTCCACATAGATAGACTTTTTTTTTAGACAGGAGAGGACGATCGTAGAATCAGTCCAACAAAGCGTTTTTTCGGAATGAAATGTCAAATTGATCTAAAATATTTTTAAAAAACTTGGCCGAATATTTGGAGCTACCGTTATATGCACAGACAATTTTCTGTCACAGGCTGTAGTATCCATTACGAACTTCAAACACCAAATTTAAAACGGTTCCATTGAATAATGACGCTAAAATCACCAAAATACCGAATATTTGAAGGTACCGTTATATGAGGGCTATAAGAAGACGTGGACCTGTGCAGACAATTTTTTGTCACAGGCTGTAGTATCCATTATATCCAGTTTATTTGAATAACTTCAGAACAACAACTACTGTATAGATTTTTCTACATCCTTCCATTTCCTCTTTCATTTTCTATTTTGTTGCTGACGTACAATTCTTGTTAAACGTCATCATTGATGATCGCTTAATTCCTCTTTCTTTGTTACCCCCTCGCCTGTGTATGTGTTGTTGTTATTGTTCACTCAATGTAAGTTTGTATGTGTTGTTGTTATTGTTCACTCAATGTAAGTTTGTATGTGTTCGTTGCATTGGTAGATTGTTCGTAATCTAGGCGTTACCAGATCGTCTAGAAACTTCTGTAGCGACAGGCGAGGCTCATATAAATAGGGGAAATGGAAAGGCAGTTAGTCAGTTGTGAATCAGATCGCGAATTGAAACCGTCGAGTAAAGTAAAGTGCAAAGTAAAGTTGTGTGAATAAAATCATTGTAATAATCGTAATCCGAAAGAACCCGCGTTTTATTTGGTACGAGCTGTATTGGGAAATAAAACAACGTCTACACGGGATTAAGTAAAATCCAAGAACGTAACAATTGGTGTCAGAAGTGGGATTACGATAATACTACGATTAAGTTTAAGGATCTACGAGTGGAAGACTGGACAAGGCTGAACTACAAAAACGTCTGTTGGATGAGTTCGAGCGCCGTGGTATGAACATCGATACATATGAGTTTGACAGTAAGGATGAAGTGGATTTATCGGAAATGGGCGAATCTAACGGTGGGGAAGTCTCGTCAGTAGCTGCCAGGGGTGACGATTTCAGAGAAATGCTAGCCAAAATGTTTGAGGAAAATTTCAGAAGAGTCGAAGAAAATTCGAGAATAACGAACGAGAAACTCGAGTACATTACAGAAGTTATTGGAAGGAGAATGGAAACCGTGGAGGTCCAAATTAAAGAGTTGGATAAGAAAGTGCAGTCGGTTGACGAGAAATTTCTGTCCCACGACCATAGGGTTACAAATCTGGAGAAGAAAATTTCGGAACTGGAAATCAAAGGTGGTCCGGTGCGAGTTCCTGATAACACACTAAAAATCAAACCTCCTGTATTCGACGGCTCTACGTCATTCAATGTTTTCAAGTTACAGTTCGAGACAGTGGCTTCTAGAAATTCGTGGAACGACAGCGACAAAGCGGTTGCACTACTTCTGGCATTGAAGGGCAGTGCTGCTGATGTTATACAGAGTATTCCTGTCGCTTCTAGAAACAACTATGAAGATGTTATTGCTGCACTGGAACGTAAGTACGGTGGCGAACATAAACGAAACATCTACCTTATGGAATTAAGGGGAAGAGTACAGAGGGCAAACGAGACGTTACAAGACTTTGCAGCTGAGGTGGAACGTTTGATGCTAATGACGTATCCAGGAGAGGATCACCCATTGCTGGACCGTATGAAAATCGAAACCTTTGTGAATGGCATACGTGATCCTGAGATTAAGTATGCAACATATGCGTCACCAAAAGCATCATTTTCCGAAACTGTGTCGTTTGCCCTTGCCCAAGAGACGGCAAGAATAGTTGTTAAGCCCCAGACCCACAAGATTCGCCAACTGGAGACCGAAGGTTGCGAACCCAAATCTCTCGTTAACTCGATCGAAGACGCCATGAGGCGGGTAATAGAAGAGACAAAGTTAGTTGGGATGACTAAGCCCAGGGTTAGATGCTACAACTGCGATAAAGCAGGTCATATTGCGCGCGAATGCAGAGCTAAGCGCAAACGATCCAGGTCATCGTCACCACCTCCAACGAAAGATGGTAGAAGAATGGCCCAACAGTCAACCAATGAGTCACAGTTAAACTAAATCGAGCCAGTCCAGCGGGGCATGAACTGGCTCCCATCGACGATGGCCCCACAATCTCCATAGCAATAGTACAACAGGAAAGTCACAACCTAACAACAACTGGGTACATCAATGGTGATAAGCGAGTTCTGACGTTAGATACTGGCGCATCAAAGTCCATCGTAAGATCAGATCTGGTAAAGGGAAAAATAACGCAACTTAATGGAGTCAGACTGCGCACAGCAACGGGGGAGTCCGCGGCAGTACACGGCAAGATTACCCTGAGACTAACTATTGCCAATAAATCGGAGAATTACGAGTTTATAGTTGCCGATATCGTAGACGAAGTGATAATAGGCGCAGATTTTATGATTGCCTTTGGTATCAATCTGGATATGAAAGAACGTGTGATGACCTGGTCTAACGTCGAAATTCCGTTAAACGTGGGCTACGATGAAAGTACACCCATTAGACGTCTGACCACGGACCATCCAGAGATAATACCGCCCTGTGCCGAAGCAATAATATGGGTACCAATGAATGGAGATTGTGGAGCCGAGAAGTTGTGGGTGGTGGAACCAGCAGAAAACAGAAACAGTAACATCCTAATAGCGAATGCCCTGGTGAAAAGCAACAAGGACGGATTAATTCCTGTTAGAGTTTTGAACCTGTCAAACAAGCAAGAGCAAATTTGCCAATTTTCCGATGTTGGACAATGCACACCAGCTGAAGCTGTAGTTAATTTGGAAACTAGCACCGAAAAGCCAGCTGCCATGGAGAAGAAGCACCTCGACGGCTACATAAAAGAGTGGACACACCAATTATCACCTTCCGAGAGGAACAAGGCTAAGCAGCTATTATGGAAATATGCCTCTACCTTTGCGTTGACAAAAGAGCACCAAGGAAGAACATCAGTGGTGAAGCATGAAATCAATACAGCAGACGCGAGACCCATTAAACAGCCTCCAAGAAGTGTTCCCCTGGCAAAAAGAGACGAGGTTCAGAAGCTGATAAGTGAAATGGAAAAGAGTGGTGTAATAGAACCATCGTCAAGTCCATGGTGCTCCCCAGTGGTCTTGGTCAAGAAGAAAGACGGAAGCACCCGATTTTGTGTGGACTACAGAAAGTTGAATGATGTCACCAAGAAAGACAGCTATCCGCTCCCAAGAATCGACGACACATTGGACACATTAGCCGTGACGTCATGGTTCTCCACCCTCGACCTGCAGAGTGGGTACTGGCAAGTAGATATCGCCGAGAAAGATAAGGAGAAAACAGCGTTTGGCGTAAATGCGGGTCTCTGGCAGTTCAATGTCATGCCATTCGGACTCTGCAACGCCCCGGCTACATTTGAAAGGCTGATGGAGCGTGTGTTAAAAGGGCTGCAGTGGAAGTCGTGCCTCATATACCTGGATGACATCATAGTCATGGGACGCAACTTCGACGAACACATCAATAACTTAAAGGATGTTCTACAGCAGCTTTCGTCTTCAGGCCTCAAGCTGAACCCAAAGAAGTGCAGTCTCTTCCAACGAGAGGTGAAGTTCCTGGGGCACCACGTGACGCCGGAGGGCATATCGACGGATAAGGAGAATATTCAAGCCGTCAGAGATTGGCCGCAGCCCCGAAATCTCCATGAGCTGCGAAGCTTTCTGGGTCTCTGCACATACTACCGTCGATTTGTCCAAAATTTTGCCAACATCGCCGCCTGTCTACACCGTTTGACGCAAAAAGGCCAGAGGTTTCAGTGGGGCAACGACCAGGAGGAGGCATTCAGAAAGCTCAAAGACATGCTATGCAGAGCCCCCATTTTGGCATACCCTATACCTGGCGGCAAGTTTGTCCTGGACACAGACGCAAGTGCGTGCGGCATCGGTGGCGTCCTTTCCCAGGAAATCGACGGACAGGAAAAAGTCATCGGGTACTACAGCCGGACATTGTCGAAACCTGAGAGGAATTACTGTGTGACGAGGAGAGAGCTGCTTGCTGTCCTTGAGTGCGTTAAACACTTCCACAAATACCTATATGGCCAGCATTTCCTGCTGAGGACCGACCACGCAGCTCTCCAATGGTTGCTGCAGTTTAAGAATCCGGAAGGTCAACTAGCCCGTTGGATCGAGAGGCTCCAGAGTTATGACTTCAGAATCGAGCACAGAAAAGGCGGAAAACACGGTAATGCTGATGCCCTGTCTCGTCGGCCATGCAAAGTAGAATGCAAGCACTGCTCAAAGGCTGAGAATAAAGAGAATATCGTTGATGTCCGACTATTGCAATTTGAGTCGGGTGAAGATTGGTCGACGGAACAACGAAGAGATCCCATTCTGGGCAAAGTAATTTCGGCCATAGAAACGGGCAAACGACCTAGTCGCAAAGAAATTACCTCCGAAAGCCCTCTTTTAAAATCCTATTGGGCCCAGTGGGACAGTCTACTTATAATAGATGGTTGCCTATATCGCAAATGGGAAAGTGAGGACGGTAAATCTCACCGGAACTTGATCGTCGTCCCAGACTCCAAAATAAGAGATGTCTTGTCGGAGTTTCACGATGGGCCAAGTGGAGGACATCTTGGCATAGCAAAAACCACTGAAAAGGTAAAGCAGAGATTCTACTGGGTCGGCTGTCAAAAATCCATTGCCGACTGGATCGCCAATTGTGAAAGGTGCATAAGAGCTAAAGGTCCAACACGGAAGAGTCGAGGCTACATGCAGCAGTATAATTCAGGAGCCCCTTTTGAAAGAACCGGTATGTCTTAGTGGTCATGGATTACTTCAGTAAATGGCCAGAGGTTTATGCTATCCCAAATCAAGAAGCCAGGACAATTGTGGATGTGTTCAGCAGAAATTGGATTTGTCGCTATGGTGTTCCATCTGAGGTTCATTCCGATCAAGGGAGGAATTTTGAATCAGCGATCTTCAAGGAAATGTGTGACTCCTACGGAATCAAGAAAACCAGAACGACGCCCCTACATCCACAATCAGATGGCATGGTGGAAAGATTCAATCGCACCCTGGAAGAACATCTACGGAAAGTGGTGGACAGTGGCCAACGAGACTGGGATGAGCATATTCCCAAGTTTTTACTGGCTTATAGATCGGCCATTCATGATTCCACATCCCGGACCCCAGCCAAAGTTCTGTTCGGAAATGAATTAAAGCTACCTGGCGATTTGATATTCGGTGCTACCCCAAACGACGATGTGAACCAAGATGAAGACAGTCAAAACTCTTTTAGTAAAGTCCACGATGCAGTCCGACATCGAATAAAAATGGTTAGCAACCGCATGAAGGCAAGGTACGATCGAGTGGCAAATACCGATGGGTTTCAAGAAGGGCAACTGGTACTATTGTTCAACCCACAACGAAAGAAAGGACTATGCCCCAAATTACAAACGCACTGGGAAGGACCCTACAAGATTGTCACGAAAATAAATGACGTCGTTTATCGCATCCAGAGGAGCGACAGTCCCAGGTCGAAGATGAAAGTTGTACATTTGGAGCGGCTGACCCCCTACGGAACGGGAACTGTGCCTATTCGGGACGAACAGGCTTAAGCGGGGGGCAATGTTACGAATATAACTTTAGATTTAAGTTAATTTAGATGAATTCCGTTAATTTAAGAATTTGAATTGTAACGTAAATTTCTACTACGCAGTTTATTTGAATAACTTCACAACAACAACTACTGTATAGATTTTTCTACATCCTTCCATTTCCTCTTTCATTTTCTATTTTGTTGCTGACGTACAATTCTTGTTAAACGTCATCATTGATGATCGCTTAATTCCTCTTTCTTTGTTACCCCCTCGCCTGTGTATGTGTTGTTGTTATTGTTCACTCAATGTAAGTTTGTATGTGTTGTTGTTATTGTTCACTCAATGTAAGTTTGTATGTGTTCGTTGCATTGGTAGATTGTTCGTAATCTAGGCGTTACCAGATCGTCTAGAAACTTCTGTAGCGACAGGCGAGGCTCATATAAATAGGGGAAATGGAAAGGCAGTTAGTCAGTTGTGAATCAGATCGCGAATTGAAACCGTCGAGTAAAGTAAAGTGCAAAGTAAAGTTGTGTGAATAAAATCATTGTAATAATCGTAATCCGAAAGAACCCGCGTTTTATTTGGTACGAGCTGTATTGGGAAATAAAACAACGTCTACACGGGATTAAGTAAAATCCAAGAACGTAACAATATTAATGATATGATGATCGTTGATCTAAGTATGTGTGGTGTTGTTGTTCTCTACAAAGTTGTAGATGCCTTTATAAAAAAGAGGCGGGTTAATTTTCGTTGCAATATGACAGAAAATAAGTAAAACACAAGATTATTAAAATTTTATTTCAATTCAGCCGTGGACTATATATCTAATTATTACAGTTTGTAAAAGTATTAAAATCACATTTTTTGTAGGATGTAGGGGTTTGATGCTTTCTGGCCGTGGACCAATGAGCAGTCAACTTAACGAAAAAGCTAATATGTCGCAAAGCGGGGCTTAAAAAGCTACTCGTTACATTTTGTTACTACATTTGTCTTTGCCAACGACGTAAGCAAAGTCGTATACATGGGTAGTGGACAAATTTTAAATCATTTTTAATAAATTTTACGTGTGCTACGTTGGGACAATCGTTTACGTGGCACTAACCTGCTCACGTTATCTGAACACTTCCCAAATGGGTAGTGGACAAATTTTAAATCATTTTTAATAAATTTTACGTGTGCTACGTTGGGACAATCGTTTAAGTGGCACTAACCTGCTCACGTTATCTGAACACTTCCCAAATGATCGATGGTCAGTATGACAGCTGATGTAAACTAATGAATTGTGATAATGACTTCGTCACTATTGTAAAATGGCAGAAGATCAAACCAAAGAACAAATGCTAAAATAAAGCAAACAATCAAAGTAATAGTTATCTTAATGAATGTGTTACTTTAAAGAGAGGTAGATACATTAACAACATAAAGCGTACACTGTATTTCAGAATTTTTTTCTTTGGAATGGCAGTGTTAGAAAACAAAAATCTCCACTTTTGAGCCCAAATAAAAAAAAACAACAACTGTCTGAGCGCGCGAGAATTGGGCTCAATTGGGACTAGTTTTTCTCTCCGTATGAATATGTTCTTCCAGGCATACAACCAGTGATGAAAAAAGATAAATACATAAAACTAAAGGAGCATTAGTTTAAATATAATAAAAATGACCGTTTGTAAGAGAGTTTGTCAACTCGAGTTGACATATTACCTTTTTAGTGCGGCTGGCTCCGTAGCTAACAAAATAGTGTCCATCTACAAAGTCACGATGCACCGAGGTGACTGGAACCGATCATTCCAGCAAATTTCTAACAGCAACACGGTCTGTGAGAGTACCAGCGGGAATTGATCTGTGGAGTTGCAGGCAACCTTTTAACCAAAAAACACATCTCTCTATGACCTGTACTAAGCGAGCCTAGGCTCTGCGGATCATTTGGTAATATACAATTCTAGCTTAAATAGCAACACTTCTGAAGTGAATTTTAATATATTGATTAATTAATAATTCGCTTTTATATTAATCTTTTGGTGCACAATAAACTTGAAATCTGATAAAAAATGTATATGCGAACTGCATCCAAATCTGAATCGACAAAATTTGGCAAACATATTTCTGAACTGTATTTGATAAATTGTCCCGAATTTCGTTATTATATATATCATTTATTCTTGTGGGAGAAAAAAACAACAAATCGGGTGAGATGGGAGCTTTAGTTCTATCTGAATCGATTTTCACCACAATTGAAATGCTAGCTTCTACGCTCTATTTGGTAACATGCACCGAATTCCTTCCTATTTGGATTAATATTACACTTTGGGTGCATTTGAATGAAATATTCACGACATCGATGTGTTGTAAGTTTTCAAAATTTAATCTATATCTCTTGATGACTTGTGATATTAAATATAGTAGATATAGCCGACGTCGGTACCATCTTCAGTACCATTTTCTGGTTTTTGTATATGGAGTCATTAATACTGATTTCATCTTCAAACGTAATCAAATATGTACCGGTAATTATTGTTACGGTTCCTTCTGGGTTTTTTATAGTGGCTCTGTTGTCGTTTATTATCATGACGCCATCATCGACTATCTCCAATGGTTCAGGATGACTTGGTCTTGTGCTGCAGTGAGCTATAGTACCCGAATGAAGCTGTTGAGCACAAGTTGGTTGAGAATATTCTTGACAAAATGAGGAAGTTAGCGTTGAGGTACAGTTTCCTATTGCAATTATACGATTTACACAATTAGCGTCGCTGTTGGTTTCAGCAAGATGTCGTATTGTGCCATTATGTTGGACGGGGTGATAATTATTTTCTTGAGCTTGGGATATTTAATAAGAAAATGCAACATTTCATTGTACAGTAGGACCTTAATTAGTGATACTTCTAGCAAGTCTGTTACAGTTGTATTTGTTGAACTTATTTGTAATAATTCATTTACATCATCGGAATCTAATAGAGTAGGATTAATTACATCTGCTTTTACAAGAGTGATTGATAGCATTAATGTTTCGATTTCCGCAATTGTAATTCTGTTTCGAGCAAGTAGTATTTCGTATAAATACCCTGTATGAATTTGTTCAGGTTTTGCGTTACCAATAATTGTGTTGACAATATCTGTTAACTTATTTATCTGATCCTGTGTTTTAGAGTTGATTGAAACCTGTTTGTTAATTGAATTTATAAGTTCCTTCTGTCGAAATTTCTGGTCCTCAAAGTCTTCAAAATCGGGAGTCCCCGCTATTATTTTCAGTACTGTTCCCAAGATGTTAATACTTCTCGCGTGTCTGTGGTGAACATATAGTGATTGTAGGAGGGAACGTATTCGCTTAATATCAGACTCGAGTATTTTCACCATATGCGAGGAGGGTAAATGTTCCATAAGTTTTTCGGTTTCGTCCGCAATTTCCAAATATATTGTCAGATTTGATGTATGTCGTAAGTAGTCAAAGTCCTGCCAAATTATAACATCCCCATCTTCAATCGGTATGTAGTCGGAGCCAAAATAGTCAATTAATTTTGTGGTAAGGGGTCTGATAAGCAACATCATCAAAGTCCTAAAATTTGTTTAAAAGAGTTGTTAATTATTTTTATTAAATTTTTTGAATTATCTTATGTTGTCCTTGTGGACCACCCTGCCTCTAATAAGAACTGTAGTTCCTAGATCGGCTTCTATTGTTTCTTCAGAGTATAACGGGATCAATTTGTTTCCTAGCCTTTTGTTGTTTTTCACTAGTACGGACTCACCAACTTCAAATGTTCTATTTTGCCTGGAGGCATTGTTTCTATTTACTACGGTCTGTTGAGCTTTTGAAATTTTTTCTTTAATTTCCTCCCTTAATTCGGATGAGGAGAATTGGAAAATATCTATCGGTCGTTTGTTGGTTATTGAGTGAATAGTCCGATTATATTTTATGGTTGCTAGTAAAATAAGGTCAACTGTGCTTTCCATTTTCTTTTCTAATTTGAGGCATCTAGCAATTTCAGAAAGTGTGCTATGAAAGCGCTTGGCTTTTAGTGAAGGTTCGTTGTCATAGTAAATATTTTCCGTGTGTGGAAAAAGATTCATTAGTTGTATAATCGGGCCTTTTAAATCTATTATTGTACGAGATGGAATATGTTGAACAACCGCAAACTTTGAAAACTTATCGCTGCATATTTGGAAAAATTTTTTATCCATCGATATGAAGCATTTCGCCTACGTAAGACAGACACCCTATGATGTTTCATAGGGTGTCTGTCGTATTTAGCCCTCGAACAGATTTTACAATTTGCAGGAATTTCATTTGCCAACTTTGCCATTTTTGGAAAATAATAATCAGAAAGTATCTGCTTAACATTTTCCTGAGCTGCCCTATGGGCACGGTTATGTTCGATGGCAATAATTTCCCTCTGTTCATTTTTATCAAAAATGTCCTGGACAAAATTTTTGCAGTGCCAAAATTTAGTAGCGGGAAAGTATCTAACCAATTTATGCTGAATACAGGCTAAAGTTGGCAGATCGCAATGTATTGCATTTATGACATTTGGATTGATCACTGATTTTACTTCGTTTAGCAATGTTTCCCTGCTTGTGAAGTCAATCATATGTCGAGTCTTCTCAGTAAAGACAATAAAATTTCTTTTAAGTAGGAAATTTGCCTCCCGGAGGACAATTTGGTTCCTAAAGCAATTGACCGGTTTTTCTGTAGACTCAATGGTATAGGTCAAAGATATTTCGCTGTGTACCGTTGCGAGATCTAAGTGATTATCCTCTTCCAAAGTATTCAAAGATTGAGGCTCGAAATGTTTCTCGGTGTGAATAGATTCTACATTCAGAGTATGGATGTTCTGTCGTGAAAGGGCGTCCGCCACATAATTCTCCTTTCCAGGTTTATAAATAATTTTGGCATTATGTTCGTCAACAAATGCTGCCCACCGTTTTATCTTAGCATTCGGATTTCTATCAGAGACTGAAAATGTAAGTGGTTGGTGGTCTGTGTAAATATTTAAATATCTTACTCCATATAAAAAGTTCCTCAATTTTTGAAGAGCCCAAACAATAGCTAAGAGCTCTCGCTCATTAGTGGCATAGTTTTGCTCTTTATCTTTAAGGGTTCTGGAAATCATGGTGATTGGCCTCCCCCCTTGTGAGAGAACTGCTCTCAGACCCAATGAAGAGGCGTCTGTTGTAAGATCAAAAGGTTTTTTGAAGTCAGGATAAAGAAGCATAACTTCTTCAGAAGCAAGGATTTCCTTTAATTTTCTAAAGGTCTGCATTTGTTCTTCATTAAAATTTATTTTCACCCTTTTTGATTGAGAAGCACTAATCTTGCCGTTTTCGCCCTTTAGAATATCTGTTAGCGGCTTGGCGATAGATGCGAAATCTTTAATAAAGCATCTGTAATAACTTGCCAATCCTAGAAACGACCTTACGTTGAATAGTGTAGAAGGTGTTTCATAATTAAGGATGGCCTTTACTTTTTCCAGGCTCGTTCTGATGCCATTTCTGGACACAAAAAAAACGAGGTATTCGACACTTTCCCGAAAGAAATGTGATTTTTCCCGAGAAATTCTCATATTGGCCCCGTATAATCTCTCCAGTACCCACTCAATATGTTTCACATGGTTTCAGAGAAAATAATAACGTCGTCGACGTAAACATAGCATGACTTTCCAATTTGCTCTCTCAGGACATCGTCGATGGCCCTTTGGAAAATGCTGGGGACATTCTTCAGACCAAAAGGAAGACGGCAAAATTCATATTTTCCATTTCCAACTGAGAATGCAGTTTTTTCACGATCTTGTTCAGATAGTATTATTTGATGGAAACCTGATTTAAGGTCAAGTGTCGTAAAAAATCTTGCTTTGCCAAGATTTGAGAGAATGACGGGTATTTGGGGTATTGGGTATTTGTCATCGATCGTAATGCTGTTCAGTTTCCTGAAGTCTATAACTAATAGTTTATTGGAATTACCGTATTCATCCTTGCCTTTTTTATCAACTACCCAAACGAGATTATTGTAGGGTGATCTGGAAGGCCGTATTATGCCGAAGTTCTTTTACTTCATTGTTAACAAAATCTGCTACACCCATGGGATATGGGTATAGTTTTGTATAAACGGGATCACTAGAATTAGTTCTAATGGTAGCTACAATATTCGTATTATATGGAAGTGATTCTTTGGGGTTTGCAAAAACACCCGAAAATTTTTTTATCACTTCCTAAAATTTTTCCGCAACGATTTGAGGTATTTTCATGTCCTCAACTTGTGTAAAATTTACATTTACGCATTTTAAAAATTCGATCCCAACTATAGTTTTAAGTTCCCTACTTTCAAAATTCAACGTTGCACCTGTCTGTGTTAATAGATCCAGGCCAATTATACCATCAAACGTTGATAGTGATGGTAAGATAAAAAAATTACTATTGGTTTGAAAAATATTTATGGTGCATTTTTCCTTAATTGCTGTGAAACCATGAATAGATTTCACTATGAACGGGTTGGCTACGGGAATAATACCTTTTAAACCTTATATAGGTTTGATATAATTCTTCGAAGCCCCCGTATCAATAAGCAATTTTATGATTTTCCCTGCCACTTTCCTTTCTATAAATGGTAGCAGGGAGTTGTACCTAAAAAAATAATCTGGTCAAATTCATCCCCAGCATCGATTACAATATCGTCTGCTTCTTTTTTTGCCATTTGATGGTAGTCTTGACCACATCCGGACTCATCTTGAGAAATGTGATTAATTCTCTGATGTTTTAGCCCAGTGTATTTTGCCGTACCACTGTTGGGTCTTTTCACGGCCTGCCAATTTGGTCGATTTTGGAACGGCTGCGGTAGGTTCTGATTTTGATCGTATTGATTCTGAGGTAAGCCCTGTGTAGATGGCTTGAATTTAGTTGATTGTCTGAATCGCATAGATTCATCGACCTCCATGGCTTCTATTTGATTATTTTCGTTCTTGTTTGAACGATTTGGATTTCTTTTAGAAAAGTACGGATTTTTACTTTGAACATTTCCGTGTGCGAAATGTGTTTCATACTTATACTTATCTCTGTCCTCGCGTGATTTAGCGAAGTTTGACGCGAATTGGTATCTTTCCCGATTTGACTCAACCTCTTGGGCCAATGCCAATGCTGATGGTAAGTCGGATGGACGAGCGGAAAATAATACAATACTCAAATCTTTTTTTGTGCCAGAAATGAAAACACGTAACGCATCCATTCTGTATTTTTCGTTCATACTTCTTGGTCAAGATCGCGATTATATAAATATATATATATATATATATATATATATATATATATATATATATATATATATATATATATATATATATATATATATATATATATATATATATATATATATATATATATATATATATATATATGGCAGACCCGATCCGCGTTTCTTGCCCTAGTTTTATTGTCTAATGCTTGTTTTAACAAGAAAACCTTCAAATTGAATTAAATTGTGTAAAAGAAAATCGACTTTTAGCTGCAGGCGATCTTGCAAATATATATATATATATATCCGCGTTTCTTGCCCTAGTTTTATTGTCTAATGCTTGTTTTAATAAGAAAACCTTCAAATTGAATTAAATTGTGTAAAACAAAATCGACTTTTAGCTGCAGGCGATCTTGCAAATTTCCTGGTTTCAAGTTTGAAGAATGTTGATGTTTTTCTTTTCATATAACGGTACCTCTAAACAATCGGTATTTTGCTGATTTAGCGACATTATTTACCGGAATCATTTCTTATTTCGTTTTAAATGATCTTAATGGGTATTAGAACCTATGGCAAAAAATTACTCATGCCTTCGTATGGGCGCTTTTTAACTGTACGTCCCAATATTCAGTATTTTTAGGTGGGTACATCCAGGTCCACTCCTTTGTATATCCACCATATAACGATATTCCTGATATTCGGTATTGATGATTGTAGAAACATTCTTCACCGGAATTGTTTTAAATTTTCCAATTGAAGTTCGTAATGATTACTTTAACGTTTATGCTTATTTATTACAACTTTAACTTCTAACTGAAAAAATACAAGCTAAATGTACAGAAAGGAATATGGCCTCACAGCTAAAGTCGTGAGCCAAATGTAACATTAATGGGTATAAGGCTAATTACATTATTAATTTATCTTAATCAGATTTGATAACCTAATCTGAGCCGAATCAATTTGATAATATCGACTTTATTTAATAAAAATTATATAGTCAAGTATTGCATATTTTTCCTCGTTTACCTGTTTAAAATATACATGTTTTTGTGAAGCCATGTAATAATTTTGTATTCTTATTTATTTTCAAGAATTTTTTAGCGTCTTTATAATTACAGTTGCCAACTGTTATTAAAAGTGAATTTAGGACATTTTTTGCCGTTTGGTCAGTAAATTAATTACCATTGATACCGTAATGACTAGGTATCCACATAATGTTTATTAATTGATAAGATTAGCTCTGATATCTTTCGGGTAAAAGTCATTAATGTTTATTTTCTTTATAACTGTACAAATGATATATTCTTCTTTATTCTTTTTAACATAATCAATTGCATAATAAATTGCAATTATTTGTACAGAAAAGAACTGATGGGGGATTATGTGGCAATGAAGCATTGTACAAAACTAGTATCTGTAGTTATAGAATAACCAGTAATTCCGTACTTTTCGATGATGAATTTAAAGTTTTTAAATTTGTTTTTAATTTCCCGATTTGTTATAAAGACTGAGTTCATCTTGTTCATAAAACTATGAACATGATAGAGAATAGGAATAAATTAGATCTTTAAGTGGTTTAGGCTATACATTTTTATGTATTTTTAGTCCAACATGTTAGAGTACTTGTAAATGTGTGCGTATGTATGATAAGAGCATAAGGAATATAACACTTTATGCTTCTGGAGACGCATTGATAATAAAGAATATTCTCACACAAACATGCGCTCATCTGGGGAGTAAATATAGATCACGACAATTGTGTGTTGTGTTAGGCCTATGTATAGGCTTAGAAATGTCAAGTGTTGTAGTCTTAAGCAGATGCATAAAACTAAGCCCCCCTAAGACTTTTGTTGTATCTTAGTACTTAAGTAATATATTTTTCTCAGTAAAATTAGAATTAAACTGACAACCGAACCAACAAGTCGTATAATTTGATTCTCCCGCTAACACATTTATAATGGATTAATTTAAGTGTTTAAAATAATTGTTGGAAATTGGTACTTTTTTATGGATGTTATATTAAGTTTGTCATTCCGTTTGTAACACCTCGAAATATACATTTTAGACCCCACACAGTACATATATTCTTGTTCAGCATAAAATTATATGTCGATTTATTGATGTCCGTTCGTCTGTCCGTCTGTGAAATCACTCTAGCTTCCGAACGAAATGAAGTATGTTGATAAAATTTTACTCAAATATATGTTATGTCTGCAAAACTTATGGTATAGAAAATGGGCTATGTAGGTCTACGTTTTGGTACCTCTGGATATTTGGCATTTTGTTGATATTAACGACATTATTCACAGAATATGTTTCAAATTTGGTATTTGAAGTTCGTAATGGATACTACGTCTACTACTACTACGTCTTCGTATAGCCCCCATATAAAGTTACATACCGATATTCGGTATTTTTATGGCTTTAGCGACATTATTCAACGGAATTGTTTTAAATTTGGTACTTAATGTTCGTAATAGATACTATAGCCTATGACAGAAAAATGTCCGTGCGGGTCCACGCCTTTGTATAGCCCCATATAAAGGTACCTTCCGATATTCGGTATTTTGGTGATTTTAGCGACATTATTCACCGGAATTGTTTAAAATCTGGTACTTAAAGTTCTTAATGGATACTAAAGCCTATGATAGAAAATTGTCTGCGCATGTCTACATCTTCGTATAGCAACCACATAATGGTACCTCTCGATATTCGAAATTTTGATGGTTTCGACATTTTTCAACGGAATTGTTTCAAATTTTGTATATGAAATTCGTAATGAATACTACTGCCTATGACAGAAAATTGTCTGTGCGGGTTCACGCCTTAGTATAGCCAGCGACATTATTCACCGCAATTGTTTTAAATTTGGTATCTAAAGTTCGTAATGAATATTACAGCCTGAGACAAAAAATTGTGTGTGCAGGTCCATGTCTTCGTATAGGCCCCATGTAAAGGCGATATTTGGTATTTTGATGATGTTAGCGACATTATAACCGATATTTTTTTCAAGTTTCGTTAATATTACAGCTACATTCGGTACTTTTAACATTTTATATTTTTGAAAATTGTAAAATTCGATCCAAATTGTGGAGGGAATTCAAAGTTCGGCCCGGCCAAGCCTACAGCTTTTTTAATTGTTATATATTCTCATTGATTAATTCTGTTTCGGTGGACATGTTTTTTTTTGAAGATAATTTTCAAACATTCTATTTTTCGTCTTATAATTAAGGGAAAGGTGAAAAAATTGTCCTCCTCAATAATCATAAAACGTGAAATAAAGAAATTTGAAAAAGTCGATATTGGTTTGGACAATTTAATTTGATTTGAATGTTAAAAAGGATTGAACATTAAAACTAGGGGCCAGCAATGCGGACCAGTTCAGCTAGTATATACACATACTCTAGCTACATTGTTAAAAAATTGGTATTTAAAACTTGAAATTGAAAACAATCCTTGTAGTAAAATATTCTCTACGTGTTAACGTTTTGTTATTGCGCCCACAAACTGTACCATTTACTTTTCTCCAACCGATCGAAATTGTACTTACAAAGGGGAACACTTTTGCACCTTACAGTATGTGTCGGGTTCATTGACATTTTTTAAAGTTTTTCTAATTTGTAATTTTGTATTAAAAATTTGTGGTATTTTTTCTTTGGCAATTTATATCTGCGATAAGTTGTTATACTTTTTGTGTATTCTACCATACACTGGAAACATTTTACTAGATTTTGAATTTATTGAGAGCAATTGTGAGTGAATATATTATTTTTTCCAATTTCCAAGCAATCACTATATATTGGATTATTGGATTTTGTAGTTAATTTTATTCAAGTTGATTGTGAGTTGATAACTGAAAACTACACTTAATAAACAAGCACATATCGTTTTGCTTCGTTTCGCCAACTAGTGTTTGAACATGTAGATGGCCTTTTTCGTTGATAAGTTGGGAATATGGCAAATTTTCGGTTTATCATAATAAATCCTACCTCCATATTATAATAACTCCTACCTCCGCCCTGGTCCTCCTTACTGAGTTTTTAATTGTAAATTTAACAGACCCAGTTATGAAAAATGTCTTCTTTATCACTGCTCTTCGTCAAAGTAAAATGACAATAAATGAATAACTTAACTTTTTTAATGTCTGATATGACGGAGATTCTGAAGATTTATGTGGTGGAGGTAGGATGCGCTTAATATCTCAATATGTTCTGTTAAATTTATAGTAGAAGACCTTGGTTGCAGTGGTACTGTCGAATTTTCCTTGTAATATACGCCGCCATCGATTTTCATATGATATTTGAATATAATCAGGGGGGTCCAGTAGACCGACATAGGAGCCTCGTTGCTTTCTTGTATAATACCTGCTGATCATTGATGACAACCATTCCATCACCCATTAATGTTAAACCGATAACATCATTAAACGTCATATTAAAATTGGCGCTGTTGCAGAGCACATGATGTGGTTGAAGACGACAGACAAAAAGTTGTTAACCTGTTGCTAACGGCTAAAGTGGGGTTTGAGCATGTAACTAAGGTAGAGCCTGGTAAGTGGAAGATTTGATAGCCCTGTGCTACCGGAAATATAAGAGCTTCCCTACATTTAAATTCTGGGACTGGGTATCTTATCAAAAAATATATTAGGTTATTATACAGCATAATTTTAATATTAGCTATTGATATAACTTCATCTATGGATATGTTAGAGAAGTTTTCATTTCGCAATATATTTTTTTCGTTTCTATTTGAAAGAATTGTAGGCAAAACGTATACCATTATTACGGCTCCGTTCGTTAGAAGGATATCGTTAGAATGATTATGCGTCCATGTGTTTCCCAAATAGCAAGTTCACCTCTAGACACCGGAATGTACCTCGCAATAAATAGTTGTCGTATTAGAAAATATGCTTAGTAACTGTAGGAGCTGCGGCTAAATATTCACTTTTGTTCTGGACTTTAAAGTTTTTACAACCGCAAACTTCGAAAATTTGTCAAAGCAAGTCAGAAAAAACATGGAACCAGTGGAAAAGATGTCGATATGGAGAAGCAATGAATTCCTTCTTATTTTTGGTGACGATCGTTTTTAACCTGAGAGAGCACCTATGTTTCCTTTTTTTTATAGATCTATTTTTAAACAATTTTAATTTTTTTTTTTGATTGTAACGCCGTGTTTCGCCTACATTCTCTGAATGTCCAATAGTGGTTTGGTTATTTTGACATAATACTTTATAAATCATCGATAGTATCCTGATAAACTCAGAATCGATGTCACCCCTCTTGGGGGTTGTAGGTTCAGTAAAGTTTCGAATTACTCCTACATGTTAGCAGTCGTTTGGATGCCACTTTGAGAAACAGCATACAACAAGTGTTTAACATTGTTTGGAAAAGTTTTGATTTTTCCGAAGAGACCTTCGTGCATTCACTCTCTGAGAATATGATAACATCGTCAATATAGACGAAACATCTCTTCCCAATGTGATAGCTTTACACATCATTTATTGCCCTCTGTATAATACCTGAGACGTTCTTTAATACGGAGGGAAATCTACGAAATCCATACTTCCCACTTTTCTTTACCGAAAACGCTGTTTTTCCCTACCCGATTTTAAATAGAGCGTGGTAAAACTTCTACTACCACCCAGATTTGATAACGTTTTCGTTATATAAGGAATTGAGTATTTGTCGCTAATAGTTTATAGAATTATTATACTGGGATCACGATTTTCTTATGCTACCATTTGTTAACAAGTCTCTTCTTATTGAACAAATATTAATGGGATACGGGAATAGTCTAGAAAGCGCGACGTCTTTGTTTACTGTGCGGATTATTGCCACTACATTTGTGTTGTATGAAAGTCTCATTAGGATCTGCAAATATCCCGTTCACATTGCAAATTACATTCAAGAAAGAGTTTTGCAAATACCGAATATCGGGAGGTACCGCTATATGGGGGCTATATGTAAACGTGGACATTCATTGTCCATTTACGAACTTAACCTGCCTACTGGCAAAATAAACATGTCTGCAATATTTTATTTCTTATTTCTTTTTTCGTACTAAATGGTCTTAATGGGTATAACAACCAATGGCAAAAAATTACTCATGCCTTCGTATGGGCTCTTTTTAACTGTACGTCAAAATATTCAGTATTTTTTAGGTGGGTACATCCAGGTCCACTCCTTTGTATATCCACCATATAACGATATTCCTTATATTCGGTATTGATGATTGTAGAAACATTCTTCACCGGAATTGTTTTAAATTTCCCAATTGAAGTTCGTAATGATTACTTTAACATTTATGCTTATTTATTAGAACTTTAACTTCTAACTGAAAAAATACAAGCTAAATGTACAGGAAGGAATATGGCCTCACAGCTAAAGTCGTGAGCCAAATGTAACATTAATGGGTATAAAGTTAATTACATTGAAAATTTATCTTTATCAGATTTGATAACCTAATATGAGCCGAATCAATTTGATAATATCGACTTTATTTAATAAAAATTATATAGTCAAGTATTGCATATTTTTCCTCGTTTACCTGTTTATAATATACATGTTTTTGTAAAGCTATGTAATAATTTTGTATTCTTATTTATTTTCAAGAAATTTTTAGCGTCTTTATAATTACAGTTGCCAACTGTTACTAAAAGTGAATTTAGGACATTTTTTTGCCGTTTGGTCAGTAAATCAATTACCATTGATACCGCAATGACTAGGTATCCACATAATGTTTATTAATTGATGAGATTAGCTCTGATATGTTTCGGGTAAAAGTCATTAATGTTTATATTCTTTATAGCTTTCATAGAAGCTAATATTTCTGTACAAATGATATATTCTCCTTTATTCTTTTTAACATAATCAATTGCATAATAAATTGCAATTATTTCTACAGAAAAGAACTGATGATTGATTATGTGGCAATGAAGCAATGTATAAAACTGGTATCTGTAGTTATAGAATAACCAGTAATTCCGTACTTTTCGATGATGAATTTAAAGTTTTTAAATTTGTTTTTAATTTCCCGAAAAGCTTGATAGAGAATAGAAATAAATTAGATCTTTAAGTGGTTTAGGCTATACATTTTTATGTATTTTTAGTCCAACATGTTAGAGTACTTGTAAATGTGTGCGCATGTATGATAAGAGCATAAGGAATGATAACACTTTATGCTTCTGGAGACGCATTGATAATAAAGAATATTCTCACACAAACATGCGCTTATCTGGGGAGTAAGTATAGATCACGACAATTGTGTGTTGTGTTAGGCCTATGTATAGACTTAGAAATGTCAAGTATTTAAGTCTTAAGCAGATGCATAAAACTAAGCCCCCCTAAGACTTTTGTTGTATCTTAGTACTTAAGTAATATATTTTTCTCAGTAAAATTAGAATTATACTGACAATCGAACCAACAAATCGTATAATTTGATTCCCCGCTAACACATTTATAATGGATTAATTTAAAATAATTGTTGGAAATTGGTACTTTTTTATGGATGTTATATAAAGTTTGTCATTCCGTTTGTAACACCTCGAAATATACATTTTAGACCCCACACAGTACATATATTCTTGTTCAGCATAAAATTATATTTTGATTTATCGATGTCCGTTCGTCTGTCCGTCTGTGAAATCACTCTAGCTTCCGAACGAAATGAAGTATGTTGATAAAATTTTACTCAAATATATGTTATGTCTGCAAAACTTATGGTATAGAAAATGGGCTATGTAGGTCTACGTTTTGGAATAGCCTCCACATAATGGTACCTCTGGATATTTGGCATTTTGTTGATATTAACGAAATTATTCACAGAATATGTTTCAAATTTGGTATTTGAAGTTCGTAATGGATACTACGTCTACTACTACTACGTCTTCGTATAGCCCCCATATAAAGGTACCTCCCGATATTCGGTATTTTTATGGCTTTAGCGACATTATTCAATGGATTTGTTTTAAATTTGGTACTTAATGTTCGTAATAGATTCTACATCCTATGACAGAAAATTGTCCGTGCGGGTCCACGCCTTTGTATGGCCCCACATAAAGGTACCTTCCGACATTCGGTATTTTGGTGATTTTAGCGACATTATTCACCGGAAATGTTTAAAATTTGGTACTTAAAGTTCGTAATGGATACTAAAGCCTATGATAGAAAATTGTCTACGTCTTCGTATAGCACCCATATAACGGTACCTCTCGATATTCGATATTTTGATGGTTTCGACATTTTTCAACGGAATTGTTTCAAAATTTCTATATGAAATTGGTAATGAATACTACAGCCTATGACAGAAAATTGTCTGTGCGGGTTCACGCCTTAGTATAGCCAGCGACATTATTCACCGCAATTGTTTTAAATTTGGTATCTAAAGTTCGTAATGAATATTACAGCCTGAGACAAAAAATTGTGTGTGCAGGTCCACTCCCGATATTTGGTATTTTGATGATTTTAGCGACATTATTCACCGATAATTTTTTCAAGTTTCGTTAATATTACAGCTACAATCGGTACTTTTAAGATTTTATATTTTTGAAAATTGCAAAATTCGTTCCAAATTGTGGAGGGAATTCAAAGTTCGGCCCGGCCAAACTTACAGCTTTTTTAATTGTTATATATTCTCATTGATTAATTCTGTTTCGGTGGACATCTTTTTTTTGAAGATAATCTTCAAACATTCTATTTTTCGTCTTATAATTAAGGGAAAGGTGAAAAAATTGTCCTCCTCAATAATCATAAAACGTGAAATTAAGAAATTTGCAAAAGTCGATACTGGTTTGGACAATTTAATTTGATTTGAAAGTTAAAAAGGATGGAACATTAAAACTAGGGGCCAGCAATGCGGACCGGTTCAGCTAGTATATACACATACTCTACCTACATTTTTAAAAAATTTGGTATTTAAAATTCGAAATTGAAAACAATCCTTGTAGTAAAATATTCTCTACGTGTTAACGTTTTGTTATTGCGCCCACAAACTGTACCATTTACTTTTCTCCAACCGATCAAAATTGTACTTACAAAGGGGAACACTTTTGCACCTTACAGTATGTGCAAACTTGTCGTGTTCATTGACATTTTTAAACTTTTTCTAATTTGTAATTTTGTATTAAAAATTTGTGGTATTTTGTCTTTGGCAATTTATATCTGCGATAATTTGTTATACTTTTTGTGTATTCTACCATACACTGGAAACATTTTACTAGATTTTGAATTTATTGAGAGCAATTGTGAGTGAATATATTATTTTTTTCCAATTTCCAAGCAATCACTATGTATTGGATTTTTGGATTTTGTAGTTAATTTTATTCAAGTTGATTGTGAGTTGATAACTGAAAACTACACTTAATAAACAAGCACATATCGTTTTGCTTCGTTTTTCACGTTCTTCCGTTCTGCCGACCTGTCTTTCATTCCTGTTGGATCGCCAACTAGTGTTTGACATGTAGATGGCTTTTTTCGTTGATAAGTTGGGAATATGGCAAATTTTCGGTTTTTCATAATAAATCCTATCTCCATATCATAATAACTCCTACCTCCGCCCTGGTCGTCGCTACTGAGTTTTTAATTGTAACTTTAAGAGACCCAGTTATGAAAAATTTCTTTTTTATCACTGCTCTTCGTCAAAGTAAAATGACAATAAATGAAAAACTTAACTTTTTAAATGTCTGATATGACGGAGATTCTGAAGATTTAAAAATACATTTTTATGTATTTTTAGTCCAACATGTTAGAGTACTTGTAAATGTGTGCGCATGTATGATAAGAGCATAAGGAATGATAACACTTTATGCTTCTGGAGACGCATTGATAATAAAGAATATTCTCACACAAACATGCGCTTATCTGGGGAGTAAGTATAGATCACGACAATTGTGTGTTGTGTTAGGCCTATGTATAGACTTAGAAATGTCAAGTATTGAAGTCTTAAGCAGATGCATAAAACTAAGCCCCCCTAAGACTTTTGTTGTATCTTAGTACTTAAGTAATATATTTTTCTCAGTAAAATTAGAATTATACTGACAATCGAACCAACAAATCGTATAATTTGATTCCCCGCTAACACATTTATAATGGATTAATTTAAAATAATTGTTGGAAATTGGTACTTTTTTATGGATGTTATATAAAGTTTGTCATTCCGTTTGTAACACCTCGAAATATACATTTTAGACCCCACACAGTACATATATTCTTGTTCAGCATAAAATTATATTTTGATTTATCGATGTCCGTTCGTCTGTCCGTCTGTGAAATCACTCTAGCTTCCGAACGAAATGAAGTATGTTGATAAAATTTTACTCAAATATATGTTATGTCTGCAAAACTTATGGTATAGAAAATGGGCTATGTAGGTCTACGTTTTGGAATAGCCTCCACATAATGGTACCTCTGGATATTTGGCATTTTGTTGATATTAACGAAATTATTCACAGAATATGTTTCAAATTTGGTATTTGAAGTTCGTAATGGATACTACGTCTACTACTACTACGTCTTCGTATAGCCCCCATATAAAGGTACCTCCCGATATTCGGTATTTTTATGGCTTTAGCGACATTATTCAATGGATTTGTTTTAAATTTGGTACTTAATGTTCGTAATAGATTCTACATCCTATGACAGAAAATTGTCCGTGCGGGTCCACGCCTTTGTATGGCCCCACATAAAAGTACCTTCCGACATTCGGTATTTTGGTGATTTTAGCGACATTATTCACCGGAAATGTTTAAAATTTGGTACTTAAAGTTCGTAATGGATACTAAAGCCTATGATAGAAAATTGTCTACGCATGTCTACGTCTTCGTATAGCACCCATATAACGGTACCTCTCGATATTCGATATTTTGATGGTTTCGACATTTTTCAACGGAATTGTTTCAAAATTTCTATATGAAATTGGTAATGAATACTACAGCCTATGACAGAAAATTGTCTGTGCGGGTTCACGCCTTAGTATAGCCAGCGACATTATTCACCGCAATTGTTTTAAATTTGGTATCTAAAGTTCGTAATGAATATTACAGCCTGAGACAAAAAATTGTGTGTGCAGGTCCACTCCCGATATTTGGTATTTTGATGATTTTAGCGACATTATTCACCGATAATTTTTTCAAGTTTCGTTAACATTACAGCTACAATCGGTACTTTTAAGATTTTATATTTTTGAAAATTGCAAAATTCGTTCCAAATTGTGGAGGGAATTCAAAGTTCGGCCCGGCCAAACTTACAGCTTTTTTAATTGCTATATATTCTCATTGATTAATTCTGTTTCGGTGGACATGTTTTTTTTTTGAAGATAATCTTCAAACATTCTATTTTTCGTCTTATAATTAAGGGAAAGGTGAAAAAATTGTCCTCCTCAATAATCATAAAACGTGAAATTAAGAAATTTGCAAAAGTCGATACTGGTTTGGACAATTTAATTTGATTTGAAAGTTAAAAAGGATGGAACATTAAAACTAGGGGCCAGCAATGCGGACCGGTTCAGCTAGTATATACACATACTCTACCTACATTTTTAAAAAAATTGGTATTTAAAATTCGAAATTGAAAACAATCCTTGTAGTAAAATATTCTCTACGTGTTAACGTTTTGTTATTGCGCCCACAAACTGTACCATTTACTTTTCTCCAACCGATCAAAATTGTACTTACAAAGGGGAACACTTTTGCACCTTACAGTATGTGCAAACTTGTCGTGTTCATTGACATTTTTAAACTTTTTCTAATTTGTAATTTTGTATTAAAAATTTGTGGTATTTTGTCTTTGGCAATTTATATCTGCGATAATTTGTTATACTTTTTGTGTATTCTACCATACACTGGAAACATTTTACTAGATTTTGAATTTATTGAGAGCAATTGTGAGTGAATATATTATTTTTTTCCAATTTCCAAGCAATCACTATGTATTGGATTTTTGGATTTTGTAGTTAATTTTATTCAAGTTGATTGTGAGTTGATAACTGAAAACCACACTTAATAAACAAGCACATATCGTTTTGCTTCGTTTTTCACGTTCTTCCGTTCTGCCGACCTGTCTTTCATTCCTGTTGGATCGCCAACTAGTGTTTGACATGTAGATGGCTTTTTTCGTTGATAAGTTGGGAATATGGCAAATTTTCGGTTTTTCATAATAAATCCTATCTCCATATCATAATAACTCCTACCTCCGCCCTGGTCGTCGCTACTGAGTTTTTAATTGTAACTTTAAGAGACCCAGTTATGAAAAATTTCTTTTTTATCACTGCTCTTCGTCAAAGTAAAATGACAATAAATGAAAAACTTAACTTTTTAAATGTCTGATATGACGGAGATTCTGAAGATTTAAAAATACATTTTTATGTATTTTTAGTCCAACATGTTAGAGTACTTGTAAATGTGTGCGCATGTATGATAAGAGCATAAGGAATGATAACACTTTATGCTTCTGGAGACGCATTGATAATAAAGAATATTCTCACACAAACATGCGCTTATCTGGGGAGTAAGTATAGATCACGACAATTGTGTGTTGTGTTAGGCCTATGTATAGACTTAGAAATGTCAAGTATTGAAGTCTTAAGCAGATGCATAAAACTAAGCCCCCCTAAGACTTTTGTTGTATCTTACTTAAGTACTTAAGTAATATATTTTTCTCAGTAAAATTAGAATTATACTGACAATCGAACCAACAAATCGTATAATTTGATTCCCCGCTAACACATTTATAATGGATTAATTTAAAATAATTGTTGGAAATTGGTACTTTTTTATGGATGTTATATAAAGTTTGTCATTCCGTTTGTAACACCTCGAAATATACATTTTAGACCCCACACAGTACATATATTCTTGTTCAGCATAAAATTATATTTTGATTTATCGATGTCCGTTCGTCTGTCCGTCTGTGAAATCACTCTAGCTTCCGAACGAAATGAAGTATGTTGATAAAATTTTACTCAAATATATGTTATGTCTGCAAAACTTATGGTATAGAAAATGGGCTATGTAGGTCTACGTTTTGGAATAGCCTCCACATAATGGTACCTCTGGATATTTGGCATTTTGTTGATATTAACGAAATTATTCACAGAATATGTTTCAAATTTGGTATTTGAAGTTCGTAATGGATACTACGTCTACTACTACTACGTCTTCGTATAGCCCCCATATAAAGGTACCTCCCGATATTCGGTATTTTTATGGTTTTAGCGACATTATTCAACGGAATTGTTTTAAATTTGGTACTTAATGTTCGTAATAGATACTATAGCCTATGACAGAAAATTGTCCGTGTGGGTCCACGCCTTTGTATAGCCCCATATAAAGGTACCTCCCGATATTCGGTATTTTGGTGATTTTAGCGACATTATTCACCGGAAATGTTTAAAATTTGGTACTTAAAGTTCGTAATGGATACTAAAGCCTATGATAGAAAATTGTCTACGCATGTCTACGTCTTCGTATAGCACCCATATAACGGTACCTCTCGATATTCGATATTTTGATGGTTTCGACATTTTTCAACGGAATTGTTTCAAAATTTCTATATGAAATTGGTAATGAATACTACAGCCTATGACAGAAAATTGTCTGTGCGGGTTCACGCCTTAGTATAGCCAGCGACATTATTCACCGCAATTGTTTTAAATTTGGTATCTAAAGTTCGTAATGAATATTACAGCCTGAGACAAAAAATTGTGTGTGCAGGTCCACTCCCGATATTTGGTATTTTGATGATTTTAGCGACATTATTCACCGATAATTTTTTCAAGTTTCGTTAATATTACAGCTACAATCGGTACTTTTAAGATTTTATATTTTTGAAAATTGCAAAATTCGTTCCAAATTGTGGAGGGAATTCAAAGTTCGGCCCGGCCAAACTTACAGCTTTTTTAATTGTTATATATTCTCATTGATTAATTCTGTTTCGGTGGACATGTTTCTTTTGAAGATAATTTTCAAACATTCTATTTTTCGTCTTATAATTAAGGGAAAGGTGAAAAAATTGTCCTCCTCAATAATCATAAAACGTGAAATTAAGAAATTTGCAAAAGTCGATACTGGTTTGGACAATTTAATTTGATTTGAAAGTTAAAAAGGATGGAACATTAAAACTAGGGGCCAGCAATGCGGACCGGTTCAGCTAGTATATACACATACTCTACCTACATTTTTAAAAAAATTGGTATTTAAAATTCGAAATTGAAAACAATCCTTGTAGTAAAATATTCTCTACGTGTTAACGTTTTGTTATTGCGCCCACAAACTGTACCATTTACTTTTCTCCAACCGATCAAAATTGTACTTACAAAGGGGAACACTTTTGCACCTTACAGTATGTGCAAACTTGTCGTGTTCATTGACATTTTTAAACTTTTTCTAATTTGTAATTTTGTATTAAAAATTTGTGGTATTTTGTCTTTGGCAATTTATATCTGCGATAATTTGTTATACTTTTTGTGTATTCTACCATACACTGGAAACATTTTACTAGATTTTGAATTTATTGAGAGCAATTGTGAGTGAATATATTATTTTTTTCCAATTTCCAAGCAATCATTATGTATTGGATTTTTGGATTTTGTAGTTAATTTTATTCAAGTTGATTGTGAGTTGATAACTGAAAACTACACTTAATAAACAAGCACATATCGTTTTGCTTCGTTTTTCACGTTCTTCCGTTCTGCCGACCTGTCTTTCATTCCTGTTGGATCGCCAACTAGTGTTTGACATGTAGATGGCTTTTTTCGTTGATAAGTTGGGAATATGGCAAATTTTCGGTTTTTCATAATAAATCCTATCTCCATATCATAATAACTCCTACCTCCGCCCTGGTCGTCGCTACTGAGTTTTTAATTGTAACTTTAAGAGACCCAGTTATGAAAAATTTCTTTTTATCACTGCTCTTCGTCAAAGTAAAATGACAATAAATGAAAAACTTAACTTTTTAAATGTCTGATATGACGGAGATTCTGAAGATTTATGTGGTGGAGGTAGGATGCGCTTAATATCTCAATATGTTCTGTTAAATTTATAGTAGAAGACCTTGGTTGCAGTGGTACAGTCGAATTTTCCTTGTAATATACGCCGCCATCGATTTTCATATTATATTTGAATATAATCAGGTGGGTCCAGTAGACCGACATAGGAGCCTCGTTGCTTTCTTGTATAATACCTGCTGATCATTGATGATAACCATTCCATCACCCATTAATGTTAAACGATAACATCATTAAACGTCATATTAAAATTGGCGATGTTGCAGAGCACATGATGTGGTTGAAGACGACAGACAAATAGTTGTTAACCTGTTGCTAACGGCTAAAGTGGGGTTTGAGCATGTAACTAAGGTAGAGCCTGGTAAGTGGAGGATTTGATAGCCCTGTGCTACCGGAAATATAAGAGCTTCCCTACATTTAAATTCTGGGACTGGGTATCTTATCAAAAAATACATTAGGTTATTATACAGCATAATTTTAATATTAGCTATTGATATAACTTCATGTATGGATATGTTAGAGAAGTTTTCATTTCACAATATATTTTTCTCGTTTCTATTTGAAAGAATTGTAGGCAAAACGTATACCATTATTACGGCTCTGTTCGTTAGAAGGATAAAATTTGTCAAAGCAAGTCAGGAAGAACCTCGAACCAGTGGAAAAGATGTCGATATGGAGAAGCAATGAATTCCTTCTTATTTTTGGTGACGATCGTTTTTAACCTGAGAGAGCACCTATGTTTCCTTTTTTATTGAAAGTGGTTTATAGTTTTTTTTTTAAACAATTTTAATTTTTTTTTTATTGTAACGCCGTGTCTCGCCCACATTCTCTGAATGTCCGATAGTGGTTTGGTTATTTTGACATAATACTTTATAAATCATCGATAGTATCCTGATAAACTCAGAAATGATCTCACCCCTCTTAGGGGTGGTAGGATCAGTAAAGTTTCGAATTACTCCTACATGTTAGCACTCGTTTAGATGCCACTTTGAGAAACCGCATACCACAAGTGTTCAACATTGTTTGGAAAAGTTTTGATTTTTCCGAAGAGACCTTCATTCATTCACTCTCTGAGAATATGATAACATCGTCAACATAGACGAAACATCTCTTCCCAATGTGATAGCTTTACACATCATTTATTGCCCTCTGGATAATACTTGAGGCGTTCTTTAATACGAAGGGAAATGTACGAAATCCATACTTCCTATTTTTCTTTACCGAAAACGCTGTTTTTCCCTACCCGATTTTAAATAGAGCGTGGTAAAACTTCTACTACCACACAGATTTGATAACGTTTTCGTTATATCCGGAATTGGGTATTTGTCGCTAATAGTTTATAGAATTATTATACTGGGATCACGATTTTCTTATGCTACCATTTGTTAACAAGTCTCTTCTTATTGAACAAGTATTAATAGGATAGGGGAATAGTCTAGAAAGCGCGGCGTCTTTGTTTACTGTGCGGATTATTGCCACTACATTTGTGTTGTATGGAAGTCTCATTAGGATCTGCAAATATCCCGTTCACATTGCAAATTACATTCAAGAAAGAGTTTTGCAAATTTTTGCAAATACCGAATATCGGGAGGTACCGCTATATGGGGGCTATATGAAAACGTGGACATTCATTGTCCATTTACGAACTTAACCTGCCTACTGGCAAAATAAACATGTCTGCAATATTTTATTTCTTATTTCTTTTTTCGTACTAAATGGTCTTAATGGGTATAAGAACCAATGGCAAAAAATTACTCATGCCTTCGTATGGGCGCTTTTTAACTGTATAGAATAACCAGTAATTCCGTACTTTTCGATGATGAATTTAAAGTTTTTAAATTTGTTTTTAATTTCCCGAAAAGCTTGAATGAACATTTAGGTGTTGATAATTTGTTATAAAGACTGAGTTCATCTTGTTCATAAAACTATGAACATGATAGAGAATAGGAATAAATTAGATCTTTAAGTGGTTTAGGCTATACATTTTTATGTATTTTTAGTCCAATATGTTAGAGTACTTGTAAATGTGTGCGTATGTATGATAAGAGCATAAGGAATAATAACACTTCATGCTTCTGGAGACGCATTGATAATAAAGAATATTCTCACACAAACATGCGCTCATCTGGGGAGTAAATATAGATCACGACAATTGTGTGTTGTGTTAGGCCTATGTATAGACTTAGAAATGTCAAGTGCTGTAGTCTTAAGCAGATGCATAAAACTAAGCCCCCCTAAGACTTTTGTTGTATCTTAGTACTTAAGTAATATATTTTTCTCAGTAAAATTAGAATTAAACTGACAATCGAACCAACAAGTCGTATAATTTGATTCTCCCGCTAACACAATTATAATGGATTAATTTAAGTGTTTAAAATAATTGTTGGAAATTGGTACTTTTTTATGGATGTTATATTAAGTTTGTCATTCCGTTTGTAACACCTCGAAATATACATTTTAGACCCCACACAGTACATATATTCTTGTTCAGCATAAAATTATATGTCGATTTATTGATGTCTGTTCGTCTGTCCGTCTGTAAAATCACTCTAGCTTCCGAACGAAATGAAGTATGTTGATAAAAGTTTACTCAAATATATGTTATGTCTGCAAAACTTATGGTATAGAAAATGGGCTATGTAGGTCTACGTTTTGGAATAGCCTCCACATAATGGTACCTCTGGATATTTGGCATTTTGTTGATATTAACGACATTATTCACAGAATATGATTCAAATTTGGTATTTGAAGTTCGTAATGGATACTACGTCTACTACAACTACGTCTTCGTATAGCCCCCATATAAAGGTACCTCCCGATATTCGGTATTTTTATGGCTTTAGCGACATTATTCAACGGAATTGTTTTAAATTTGGTACTTAATGTTCGTAATAGATACTATAGCCTATGACAGAAAATTGTCCGTGCGGGTCCACGCCTTTGTATAGCCCCATATAAAGGTACCTTCCGATATTCGGTATTTTGGTGATTTTAGCGACATTATTCACCGGAAATGTTTAAAATTTGGTACTTAAAGTTCGTAATGGATACTAAAGCCTATGATAGAAAATTGTCTGCGCATGTCTACGTCTTCGTATAGCACCCATATAACGGTACCTCTCGATATTCGATATTTTGATGGTTTCGACATTTTTCAACGGAATTGTTTCAAAATTTCTATATGAAATTGATAAGGAATATGACAGAAAATTGTCTGTGCGGGTTCACGCCTTAGTATAGCCAGCGACATTATTCACCGCAATTGTTTTAAATTTGGTATCTAAAGTTCGTAAGCCTGAGACAAAAAATTGTGTGTGCAGGTCCACGTCTTCGTATAGGCCCCATGTAAAGGCACCTCCCGATATTTGGTATTTTGATGATTTTAGCGACATTATTCACCGATAATTTTTTCAAGTTTCGTTAATATTACAACTACATTCGGTACTTTTAAGATTTTATATTTTTGAAAATTGCAAAATTCGTTCCAAATTGTGGAGGGAATTCAAAGTTCGGCCCGGCCAAACTTACAGCTTTTTTAATTGTTATATATTCTCATTGATTAATTCTGTTTCGGTGGACATGTTTTTTTTGAAGATAATTTTCAAACATTCTATTTTTCGTCTTATAATTAAGGGAAAGGTGAAAAATAATCATAAAACGTGAAATAATCATAAAACGTGAAATTAAGAAATTTGCAAAAGTCGATATTGGTTTGGACAATTTAATTTGATTTGAAAGTTAAAAAGGATTGAACATTAAAACTAGGGGCCAGCAATGCGGACCGGTTCAGCTAGTATATGCACATACTCTACCTACATTTTTAAAAAAATTGGTATTTAAAACTTGAAATTGAAAACAATCCTTGTAGTAAAATATTCTCTACGTGTTAACGTTTTGTTATTGCGCCCACAAGCTGTACCATTTACTTTTCTCCAACCGATCAAAATTGTACTTACAAAGGGGAACACTTTTGCACCTTACAGTATGTGCAAACTTGTCGGGTTCATTGACATTTTTTAAAGTTTTTCTAATTTGTAATTTTGTATTAAAAACTTGTGGTATTTTTTCTTTGGCAATTATATCTGCGATAATTGGTTATACTTTTTGTGTATTCTACCATACACTGGAAACAGTTTACTAGATTTTGAATTTATTGAGAGCAATTGTGAGTGAATATATTATTTTTTCCAATTTCCAAGCAATCACTATATATTGGATTTTGTAGTTAATTTTATTCAAGTTGATTGTGAGTTGATAACTGAAAACTACACTTAATAAACAAGCACATATCGTTTTGCTTCGTTTTTCACGTTCTTCCGTTCTGCCGACCTGTCTTTCATTCCTGTTGGATCGCCAACTAGTGTTTGACATGTAGATGGCTTTTTTCGTTGATAAGTTGGGAATATGGCAAATTTTCGGTTTTTCATAATAAATCCTATCTCCATATCATAATAACTCCTACCTCCGCCCTGGTCCTCGCTACTGAGTTTTTAATTGTAACTTTAACAGACCCAGTTATGAAAAATTTCTTTTTTATCACTGCTCTTCGTCAAAGTAAAATGACAATAAATGAAAAACTTAACTTTTTAAATGTCTGATATGACGGAGATTCTGAAGATTTATGTGGTGGAGGTAGGATGCGCTTAATATCTCAATATGTTCTGTTAAATTTATAGTAGAAGACCTTGGTTGCAGTGGTACAGTCGAATTTTCCTTGTAATATACGTCGCCATCGATTTTCATATTATATTTGAATATAATCAGGTGGGTCCAGTAGACCGACATAGGAGCCTCGTTGCTTTCTTGTATAATACCTGCTTGATCATTGATGATAACCATTCCATCACCCATTAATGTTAAACGATAACATCATTAAACGTCATATTAAAATTGGCGCTGTTGCAGAGCACATGATGTGGTTGAAGACGACAGACAAAAAGTTGTTAACCTGTGGCTAACGACTAAAGTGGGGTTTGAGAATGTAACTAAAGTAGAGCCTGGTAAGTGGAGTATTTGATAGCCCTGTGCTACCGGAAATATAAGAGCTTCCCTACATTTAAATTCTGGGACTGGGTATCTTATCAAAAAATACATTAGGTTATTATACAGCATAATTTTAATATTAGCTATTGATATAACTTCATGTATGGATATGTTAGAGAAGTTTTCATTTCACAATATATTTTTCTCGTTTCTATTTGAAAGAATTGTAGGCAAAACGTATACCATTATTACGGCTCTGTTCGTTAGAAGGATAAAATTTGTCAAAGCAAGTCAGGAAGAACCTCGAACCAGTGGAAAAGATGTCGATATGGAGAAGCAATGAATTCCTTCTTATTTTTGGTGACGATCGTTTTTAACCTGAGAGAGCACCTATGTTTCCTTTTTTATTGAAAGTGGTTTATAGTTCTTTTTTTAAACAATTTTAATTTTTTTTTTATTGTAACGCCGTGTCTCGCCCACATTCTCTGAATGTCCGATAGTGGTTTGGTTATTTTGACATAATACTTTATAAATCATCGATAGTATCCTGATAAACTCAGAAATGATCTCACCCCTCTTAGGGGTGGTAGGTTCAGTAAAGTTTCGAATTACTCCTACATGTTAGCACTCGTTTAGATGCCACTTTGAGAAACCGCATACCACAAGTGTTCAACATTGTTTGGAAAAGTTTTGATTTTTCCGAAGAGACCTTCATTCATTCACTCTCTGAGAATATGATAACATCGTCAACGTAGACGAAACATCTCTTCCCAATGTGATAGCTTTACACATCATTTATTGCCCTCTGGATAATACTTGAGGCGTTCTTTAATACGAAGGGAAATGTACGAAATCCATACTTCCTATTTTTCTTTACCGAAAACGCTGTTTTTCCCTACCCGATTTTAAATAGAGCGTGGTAAAACTTCTACTACCACACAGATTTGATAACGTTTTCGTTATATCCGGAATTGGGTATTTGTCGCTAATAGTTTATAGAATTATTATACTGGGATCACGATTTTCTTATGCTACCATTTGTTAACAAGTCTCTTCTTATTGAACAAGTATTAATAGGATAGGGGAATAGTCTAGAAAGCGCGGCGTCTTTGTTTACTGTGCGGATTATTGCCACTACATTTGTGTTGTATGGAAGTCTCATTAGGATCTGCAAATATCCCGTTCACATTGCAAATTACATTCAAGAAAGAGTTTTGCAAATTTTTGCAAATACCGAATATCGGGAGGTACCGCTATATGGGGGCTATATGAAAACGTGGACATTCATTGTCCATTTACGAACTTAACCTGCCTACTGGCAAAATAAACATGTCTGCAATATTTTATTTCTTATTTCTTTTTTCGTACTAAATGGTCTTAATGGGTATAAGAACCAATGGCAAAAAATTACTCATGCCTTCGTATGGGCGCTTTTTAACTGTATAGAATAACCAGTAATTCCGTACTTTTCGATGATGAATTTAAAGTTTTTAAATTTGTTTTTAATTTCCCGAAAACCTTGAATGAACATTTAGGTGTTGATAATTTGTTATAAAGACTGAGTTCATCTTGTTCATAAAACTATGAACATGATAGAGAATAGGAATAAATTAGATCTTTAAGTGGTTTAGGCTATACATTTTTATGTATTTTTAGTCCAACATGTTAGAGTACTTGTAAATGTGTGCGCATGTATGATAAGAGCATAAGGAATGATAACACTTTATGCTTCTGGAGACGCATTGATAATAAAGAATATTCTCACACAAACATGCGCTTATCTGGGGAGTAAGTATAGATCACGACAATTGTGTGTTGTGTTAGGCCTATGTATAGACTTAGAAATGTCAAGTGTTGTAGTCTTAAGCAGATGCATAAAACTAAGCCCCCCTAAGACTTTTGTTGTATCTTAGTACTTAAGTAATATATTTTTCTCAGTAAAATTAGAATTAAACTGACAATCAAACCAACAAGTCGTATAATTCGATTCTCCCGCTAACACATTTATAATGGATTAATTTAAGTGTTTAAAATAATTGTTGGAAATTGGTACTTTTTTATGGATGTTATATTAAGTTTTTCATTCCGTTTGTAACACCTCGAAATATACATTTTAGACCCCACACAGTACATATATTCTTGTTCAGCATAAAATTATATGTCGATTTATTGTTTTAAATTTGGTACTTAATGTTCGTAATAGATACTATACCCTATGACAGAAAATTGTCCGTGTGGGTCCACGCCTTTGTATAGCCCCATATAAAGGTACCTTCCGATATTCGGTATTTTGGTGATTTTAGCGACATTATTCACCGGAAATGTTTAAAATTTGGTACTTAAAGTTCGTAATGGATACTAAAGCCTATGATAGAAAATTGTCTGCGCATGTCTACGTCTTCGTATAGCACCCATATAACGGTACCTCTCGATATTCGATATTTTGATGGTTTCGACATTTTTCAACGGAATTGTTTCAAAATTTCTATATGAAATTGATAAGGAATACTACAGCCTATGACAGAAAATTGTCTGTGCTGGTTCACGCCTTAGTATAGCCAGCGACATTATTCACCGCAATTGTTTTAAATTTGGTATCTATAGTTCGTAAGCCTTGGTATCTATAGTTCGTAAAATTGTGTGTGCAGGTCCACGTCTTCGTATTGGCCCCATGTAAAGGCACCTTCCGATATTTGGTATTTTGATGATTTTAGCGACATTATTCACCGATAATTTTTTCAAGTTTCGTTAATATTACAACTACATTCGGTACTTTTAAGCTTTTATTTTTTTGAAAATTGCAAAATTCGTTCCAAATTGTGGAGGGAATTCAAAGTTCGGCCCGGCCAAACTTACAGCTTTTTTAATTGTTATATATTCTCATTGATTAATTCTGTTTCGGTGGACATGTTTTTTTTGAAGATAATTTTCAAACATTCTATTTTTCGTCTTATAATTAAGGGAAAGGTGAAAAAATTGTCCTCCTCAATAATCATAAAACGTGAAATTAAGAAATTTGCAAAAGTCGATATTGGTTTGGACAATTTAATTTGATTTGAAAGTTAAAAAGGATGGAAGATTAAAACTAGGGGCCAGCAATGCGGACCGGTTCAGCTAGTATATACACATACTCTACCTACATTTTTAAAAAATTTGGTATTTAAAACTCGAAATTGAAAACAATCCTTGTAGTAAAATATTCTCTACGTGTTAACGTTTTGTTATTGCGCCCACAAACTGTACCATTTACTTTTCTCCAACCGATCAAAATTGTACTTACAAAGGGGAACACTTTTGCACCTTACAGTATGTGCAAACTTGTCGGGTTCATTGACATTTTTTAAAGTTTCTCTAATTTGTAATTTTGTATTAAAATTTTGTGGTATTTTTTCTTTGTCAATTATATCTGCGATAATTTGTTATACTTTTTGTGTATTCTACCATACACTGGAAACATTTTACTAGATTTTGAATTTATTGAGAGCAATTGTGAGTGAATATATTATTTTTTTCCAATTTCCAAGCAATCACTATGTATTGGATTTTTGGATTTTGTAGTTAATTTTATTCAAGTTGATTGTGAGTTGATAACTGAAAACTACACTTAATAAACAAGCACATATCGTTTTGCTTCGTTTTTCACGTTCTTCCGTTCTGCCGACCTGTCTTTCATTCCTGTTGGATCGCCAACTAGTGTTTGAACATGTAGATGGCTTTTTTCGTTGATAAGTTGGGAATATGGCAAATTTTCGGTTTATCATTATAAATCCTACCTCCATATCATAATAACTCCTACCTCCGTCCTGGTCCTCGTTACTGAGTTTTTAATTGTAACTTTAACAGACCCAGTTATGAAAAATTTCTTCTTTATCACTGCTCTTCGTCAAAGTAAAATGACAATAAATGAATAACTTAACTTTTTAAATGTCTGATATGACGGAGATTCTGAAGATTTATGTGGTGGAGGTAGGATGCGCTTAATATCTCAATATGTTCTGTTAAATTTATAGTAGAAGACCTTGGTTGCAGTGGTACTGTCGAATTTTCCTTGTAATATACGCCGCCATCGATTTTCATATGATATTTGAATATAATGAGGTGGGTCCAGTAGACCGACATAGGAGCCTCGTTGCTTTCTTGTATAATACCTGCGTGATCATTGATGATAACCATTCCATCACCCATTAATGTTAAAAAGATAACATCATTAAACGTCATATTAAAATTGGCGCTGTTGCAGAGCACATGATGTGGTTGAAGACGACAGACAAAAAGTTGTTAACCTGTGGCTAACGACTAAAGTGGGGTTTGAGAATGTAACTAAAGTAGAGCCTGGTAAGTGGAGTATTTGATAGCCCTGTGCTACCGGAAATATAAGAGCTTCCCTACATTTAAATTCTGGGACTGGGTATCTTATCAAAAAATATATTAGGTTATTATACAGCATAATTTTAATATTAGCTATTGATATAACTTCATCTATGGATATGTTAGAGAAGTTTTCATTTCGCAATATATTTTATTCGTTTCTATTTGAAGAATTGTAGGCAAAACGTATACCATTATTACGCCTCTGTTCGTTAGAAGGATATCGTTAGAATGATTATGCGTCCATGTGTTTCCCTAATAGCAAGTTCACCTCTAGACACCGGAATGTACCTCGCAATAAATATGAATCCTGAATTAAACATAACGAAATCGGCAGCAACAACAACAATTAAGACATTCTGGGAAAAAGATGAAATAGAAGACGAAAAAACGCCCATGGAAGACGAATACTTCCTTAAACTATACAACCTCACGGAGAGACATTTCAGGAGGATTTGTCGTGTGTTTACCGTTAATTGAAGAAAATGATTTAGGAGTTTCATATAAAAGAGCGATGGATATGTTAGAGAAGTTTCATTTCGCAATATATTTTTTCGTTTCTATTTGAAAGAATTGTAGGCAAAACGTATACCATTATTACGGTTCTGTTCGTTAGAAGGATATCGTTAGAATTATTATGCGTCCATGTGTTTCCCAAATAGCAAGTTCACCTCTAGACACCGGTATGTACCTCGCAATAAATAGTTGTCGTATTAGAAAATATGCTTAGTAGCTGTAGGAGCTGCGGCTTAATATTCACTGTTGTTCTGGACTTTAAAGTTTTTACAACCGCAGACTTCGAAAATTTGTCAAAGCTAGTCAGAAAGAACTTCGAACCAGTGTAAAAGATGTCGATATGGAGAAGCAATGAATTCCTTCTTATTTTTGGTGACAATCGTTTTTAACCTGAGAGAGCACCTATGTTTCCTTCTTTTTTATTGAAAGTGGTTTATAGTTCTTTTTTTAAACAACTTTAATTTTTTTTGATTGTAACGCCGTGTCTTGCCCACATTCTCTTGCCCAATGTCCGATAGTGGTTTGGTTATTTTGACATAATACTTTATAAATCATCGATAGTATCATGATGAACTCAGAAATGATCTCACCCCCCTTAGGGGTGGTAGGATCAGTAAAGTTTCGAATTACTCCTACATGTTAGCACTCGTTTGGATGCCACTTTGAGAAACCGCATACCACAAGTGTTCAAAATTGTTTGGAAAAGTTTTGATTTTTCCATTCATTCACTCTCTGAGAATATGATAGCATCGTCAACATAGACGAAACATCTCTTCCCAATGTGATAGCTTTACACATCATTTATTGCCCTCTGGATAATACTTGAGGCGTTCTTTAATACGGAGGGAAATCTGCGAAATCCATACTTCCCATTTTTCTTTACCGAAAACGCTATTTTTCCCTACCCGATTTTAAATAGAGCGTGGTAAAACTTCTACTACCACCCAGATTTGATAACGTTTTCGTTATATCCGGAATTGGGTATTTGTCGCTAATAGTTTATAGAATTATTATACTGGGATAACGATTTTCTTATGCTACCATTTATTTACAAGTCTCTTCTTATTGAACAAATATTAATATCATACGGGAATAGTCTAGAAAGCGCGACGTCTTTGTTTACTGTGCGGATTATTGCCACTACATTTGTGTTGTATGGAAGTCTCATTAGGATCTGCAAATATCCCGTTCACATTGCAAATTACATTCAAGAAAGAGTTTGATATGTTTCGAGCTCTGATATGTTTCGGGTAAAAGTCATTAATGTTTATATTCTTTATAACTGTACAAATGATATATTCTTCTTTATTCTTTTTAAAATAATCAATTGCATTATAAATTGCAATTATTTGTACAGAAAAGAACTGATGGGGGATTATGTGGCAATGAAGCATTGTATAAAACTAGTATCTGTAGTTATAGAATAACAAGTAATTCCGTACTTTTCGATGATGAATTTAAAGTTTTTAAATTTGTTTTTATTTCCCGAAAAGCTTGAATGAACATTTAGGTGTTGATAATTTGTTATAAAGACTGAGTTCATCTTGTTCATAGAACTATGAACATGATAGAGAATAGGAATAAATTAGATCTTTAAGTGGTTTAGGCTATACATTTTTATGTATTTTCAGTCCAACATGTTAGAGTACTTGTAAATGTGTGCGTATGTATGATAAGAGCATAAGGAATAATAACACTTTATGCTTCTGGAGACGCATTGATAATAAAGAATATTCTCACACAAACATGCGCTCATCTGGGGAGTAAATATAGATCACGACAATTGTGTGTTGTGTTAGGCCTATGTATAGACTTAGAAATGTCAAGTGTTGTAGTCTTAAGCAGATACATAAAATTAAGCCCCCCTAAGACTTTTGTTGTATCTTAGTACTTAAGTAATATATTTTTCTCAGTAAAATTAGAATTAAACTGACAATCGAACCAACAAGTCGTATAATTTGATTCTCCTCCTAACACATTTATAATGGATTAATTTAAGTGTTTAAAATAATTGTTGGAAATTGGTACTTTTTTATGGATGTTATATTAAGTTTGTCATTCCGTTTGTAACACCTCGAAACATACATTTTAGACCCCACACAGTACATATATTCTTGTTCAGCATAAAATTATATGTCGATTTATCGATGTCCGTTCGTCTGTCCGTCTGTGAAATCACTCTAGCTTCCGAACGAAATGAAGTATGTTGATAAAATTTTACTCAAATATATGTTATGTCTGCAGAACTTATGGTATAGAAAATTGGCTATGTAGGTCTACGTTTTGGAATAGCCTCCACATAATGGTACCCCTTGATATTTGGCGTTTTGTTGATATTAACGACATTATTCACAGAATATGATTCAAATTTGGTATTTGAAGTTCGTAATGGATACTACGTCTTCGTATAGCCCCCATATAAAGGTACCTCCCGATATTCGGTATTTTTATGGCTTTAGCGACATTATTCAACGGAATTGTTTTAAATTTGGTACTTAATGTTCGTAATAGATACTATAGCCTATGACAGAAAATTGTCCGTGCGGGTCCACGCCTTTGTATAGCCCCATATAAAGGTACCTTCCGATATTCGGTATTTTGGTGATTTTAGCGACATTATTCACCGGAAATGTTTAAAATTTGGTACTTAAAGTTCGTAATGGATACTAAAGCCTATGATAGAAAATTGTCTGCGCATGTCTACGTCTTCGTATAGCACCCATATAACGGTACCTCTCGATATTCGATATTTTGATGGTTTCGACATTTTTCAACGGAATTGTTTCAAAATTTCTATATGAAATTGATAAGGAATACTATAGCCTATGACAGAAAATTGTCTGTGCGGGTTCACGCCTTAGTATAGCCAGCGACATTATTCACCGCAATTGTTTTAAATTTGGTATCTAAAGTTCGTAAGCCTGAGACAAAAAATTGTGTGTGCAGGTCCACGTCTTCGTATAGGCCCCATGTAAAGGCACCTCCCGATATTTGGTATTTTGATGATTTTAGCGACATTATTCACCGATAATTTTTTCAAGTTTCGTTAATATTACAACTACATTCGGTACTTTTAAGATTTTATATTTTTGAAAATTGCAAAATTCGTTCCAAATTGTGGAGGGAATTCAAAGTTCGGCCCGGCCAAACTTACAGCTTTTTTAATTGTTATATATTCTCATTGATTAATTCTATTTCGGTGGACATGTTTTTTTTTGAAGATAATTTTCAAACATTCTATTTTTCGTCTTATAATTAAGGGAAAGGTGAAAAAATTGTCCTCCTCAATAATCATAAAACGTGAAATTAAGAAATTTGCAAAAGTCGATATTGGTTTGGACAATTTAATTTGATTTGAAAGTTAAAAAGGATGGAACATTAAAACTAGGGGCCAGCAATGCGGACCGGTTCAGCTAGTATATACACATACTCTACCTACATTTTTAAAAAATTTGGTATTTAAAACTCGAAATTGAAAACAATCCTTGTAGTAAAATATTCTCTACGTGTTAACGTTTTGTTATTGCGCCCACAAACTGTACCATTTACTTTTCTCCAACCGATCAAAATTGTACTTACAAAGGGGAACACTTTTGCACCTTACAGTATGTGCAAACTTGTCGGGTTCATTGACATTTTTTAAAGTTTCTCTAATTTGTAATTTTGTATTAAAATTTTGTGGTATTTTTTCTTTGTCAATTATATCTGCGATAATTTGTTATACTTTTTGTGTATTCTACAATACACTGGAAACATTTTACTAGATTTTGAATTTATTGAGAGCAATTGTGAGTGAATATATTATTTTTTCCAATTTCCAAGCAATCACTATATATTGGATTTTGTAGTTAATTTTATTCAAGTTGATTGTGAGTTGATAACTGAAAACTACACTTAATAAACAAGCACATATCGTTTTGCTTCGTTTTTCACGTTCTTCCGTTCTGCCGACCTGTCTTTCATTCCTGTTGGATCGCCAACTAGTGTTTGAACATGTAGATGGCTTTTTTCGTTGATAAGTTGGGAATATGGCAAATTTTCGGTTTATCATTATAAATCCTACCTCCATATCATAAAAACTCCTACCTCCGTCCTGGTCCTCGTTACTGAGTTTTTAATTGTAACTTTAACAGACCCAGTTATGAAAAATTTCTTCTTTATCACTGCTCTTCGTCAAAGTAAAATGACAATAAATGAATAACTTAACTTTTTAAATGTCTGATATGACGGAGATTCTGAAGATTTATGTGGTGGAGGTAGGATGCGCTTAATATCTCAATATGTTCTGTTAAATTTATAGTAGAAGACCTTGGTTGCAGTGGTACTGTAGAATTTTTCTTGTAATATACGCCGCCATCGATTTTCATATGATATTTGAATATAATCAGGGGGGTCCAGTAGACCGACATAGGAGCCTCGTTGCATTCTTGTATAATACCTGCTGATCATTGATGACAACCATTTCATCACCCATTAATGCTAAACCGATAACATCATTAAACGTCATATTAAAATTGGAGCTGTTGCAGAGCACATGATGTGGTTGAAGACGACAGACAAAAAGTTGTTAACCTGTTGCTAACGGCTAAAGTGGGGTTTGAGCATGTAACTAAGGTAGAGCCTGGTAAGTGGAAGATTTGATAGCCCTGTGCTACCGGAAATATAAGAGCTTCCCTACATTTAAATTCTGGGACTGGGTATCTTATCAAAAAATATATTAGGTTATTATACAGCATAATTTTAATATTAGCTATTGATATAACTTCATCTATGGATATGTTAGAGAAGTTTTCATTTCGCAATATATTTTTTTCGTTTCTATTTGAAGAATTGTAGGCAAAACGTATACCATTATTACGGCTCTGTTCGTTAGAAGGATATCGTTAGAATGATTATGCGCCCATGTGTTTCCCAAATAGCAAGTTCACCTCTAGACACCGGAATGTACCTCGCAATAAATATGAATCCTGAATTAAACATAACGAAATTGGCAGCAACAACAACAATTAAGACATTCTGGGAAATAGATGAAATAGAAGACGAAAAAACGCCACTTTGAGAAACCGCATACCACAAGTGTTCAACATAGTTTGGAAAAGTTTTGATTTTTCCGAAGAGACCTTCATTCATTCACTCTCTGAGAATATGATAACATCGTCAACATAGACGAAACATCTCTTCCCAATGTGATAGCTTTACACATCATTTATTGCCCTCTGGATAATACTTGAGGCGTTCTTTAATACGAAGGGAAATCTACGAAATCTATACTTCCCATTTTTCTTAACCGAAAACGCTGTTTTTCCCTACCCTATTTTAAATAGAGCGTGGTAAAACTTCTACTACCACCCAGATTTGATAACGTTTTCGTTATATCCGGAATTGGGTATTTGTCGCTAATAGTTTATAGAATTATTATACTGGGATCACGATTTTCTTATGCTACCATTTGTTAACAAGTCTCTTCTTATTGAACAAATATTAATGGGATACGGGAATAGTCTAGAAAGCGCGGCGTCTTTGTTTACTGTGCGGATTATTGCCACTACATTTGTGTTGTATGGAAGTCTCATTAGGATCTGCAAATATCCCGTTCACATTGCAAATTACATTCAAGAAAGAGTTTTGCAAATTTTTGCAAATACCGAATATCGGGAGGTACCGCTATATGGGGGCTATATGAAAACGTGGACATTCATTGTCCATTTACGAAATTAACCTGCCTACTGGCAAAATAAACATGTCTGCAATATTTTAGCCGTCTATCTCGATTCCTTCGAAAGATAATGTGATTACAACAGACAGACAGATAGACAGACATACAGACAGGCGGACATGGGTAAATCGACATGAATTTTACGCTAGTCAAGAATATATATACTTTGTTGGACTTACATGAGTATTTCAAGGAGTTGCAAATGGAATGACAAATTTAATATATATCCATAGTATGGTGGAGGGTATAAAAATGTTACAATGAAGTTAAATGCCAAAAGTGTGGAATGAATCACATGAATGCAGCAACAAATGTTCTGCTAGCAACGGCCCAAGTTCGTATAAAATCACTACATGGAGAATTTGTAACAGTCAAAGCGCTGAGAGACCAAGGATCACAAATTACATCCATATCAGAGGACGTGGCTCAATTGTTGCAGCTACCAAGAAAGAAGACTGAAGTGAGGTTACAAGGTGTAGGAGAGACCGTACTTGGCGTGGCGAAATCAAAAGTTGCACTAGAACTACGACCCAAATTTTGGAGCAACATTAAATTGAAGCAGAAGCGCTAGTCCTTCCAGCACTTGCATCAGCACATCCAGGAAGAAGGTTCCATTATGACGTTGAAAAATTGAGAAATGTACATTTAGCAGATCCAAATTTCAACAGCCCGGAAAGAATCGATTTAGTCATTGGCGCTGATCTTTACTCACGAATATTGGCAGAAGGTGTTCGTCGTGATGAGCAAATTGTAGGACAAAATACGAAGTTACGAATGGATTTTATCAGGAACCATTTTAATGAATCCTGAATTAAACATAACGAAATCGGCAGCAACAACAACAATTAAGACATTCTGGGAAATAGATGAAATAGAAGACGAAAAAACGCCCATGGAAGACAAATACTTCCTTAAACTATATAACCTCACGAAGAGACATTTCAGGAGGATTTGTCGTGTGTTTACCGTTAATTGAAGAAAATGATTTAAGAGTTTCATATAAAAGAGCGATGGCGAGGTTTATACACCTGGAAAAAAAAAATTAGAAGATAACGCGGAATTACAGGCAGAATTCGAGAGAACAATGGACAAGCTCATATCCATGGGTCAAATGGTAAAGGTGGATCCAAGAAAGAAGGTTTTGCATTATGTGCAGTGGTACGTGAAACAAGTCTAACAACAAAAGTAAGAGTGGTGTTTAATGCTTCATCGAGAACTTCAAATGGGAAGTCGCTGAATGACATACTTCACGCGGGGCCAAGACTTCAAAAAGACATAGTAAAAAAGTGGAGATCGTGGAAGTTTGTATTTTTGAAAATTGCAAAATTCGTTCCAAATTGTGGAGGGAATTCAAAGTTCGGCCCGGCCAAACTTACAGCTTTTTTAATTGTTATATATCCTCATTGATTAATTCTGTTTCGTTGGACATGTTTTTTTTTTGAAGATAATTTTCAAACATACTATTTTTCGTCTTATAATTAAGGGAAAGGTGAAAAAATTGTCCTCCTCAATAATCATAAAACGTGAAATAAAGAAATTTGCGAAAGTCGATATTGGTTTGGACAATTTAATTTGATTTGAAAGTAAAAAAGGATTGCACATTAAAACTAGGGGCCAGCAATGCGGACCGGTTCAGCTAGTATATGCACATACTCTAGCTACATTTTTAAAAAAATTGGTATTTAAAACTTGAAATTGAAAACAATCCTTGTAGTAAAATATTCTCTACGTGTTAACGTTTTGTTATTGCGCCCACAAACTGTACCATTTACTTTTCTCCAACCGATCAAAATTGTACTTACAAAGGGGAACACTTTTGCACCTTACAGTATGTGCAAACTTGTCGGGTTCATTGACATTTTTTAAAGTTTTTCTAATTTGTAATTTTGCATTAAAAATTTGTGGTATTTTTTCTTTGGCAATTATATCTGCGATAATTTGTTATACTTTTTGTGTATTCTACCATACACTGGAAACATTTTACTAGATTTTGAATTTATTGAGAGCAGTTGTGAGTAAATATATTATTTTTTCCAATTTCCAAGCAATCACTATATATTGGATTTTGTAGTTAATTTTATTCAAGTTGATTGTGAGTTGATAACTGAAAACTACACTTAATAAACAAGCACATATCGTTTTGCTTCGTTTTTCACGTTCTTCCGTTCTGCCGACCTGTCTTTCATTCCTGTTGGATCGCCAACTAGTGTTTGAACATGTAGATGGCTTTTTTCGTTGATAAGTTGGGAATATGGCAAATTTTCGGTTTATCATTATAAATCCTACCCCCATATCATAATAACTCCTACCTCCGTCCTGGTCCTCGTTACTGAGTTTTTAATTGTAACTTTAACAGACCCAGTTATGAAAAATTTCTTCTTTATCACTGCTCTTCGTCAAAGCAAAATGACAATAAATGAATAACTTAACTTTTTAAATGTCTGATATGACGGAGATTCTGAAGATTTTTTGTGGTGGAGGTAGGATGCGCTTAATATCTCAATATGTTCTGTTAAATTTATAGTAGAAGACCTTGGTTGCAGTGGTACTGTCGAATTTTCCTTGTAATATACGCCGCCATCGATTTTCATATGATATTTGAATATAATGAGGTGGGTCCAGTAGACCGACGTGATCATTGATGATAACCATTCCATCACCCATTAATGTTAAAAGGATAACATCATTAAACGTCATATTAAAATTGGCGCTGTTGCAGAGCACATGATGTGGTTGAAGACGACAGACAAAAAGTTGTTAACCTGTGGCTAACGGCTAAAGTGGGGTTTGAGAATGTAACTAAAGTAGAGCCTGGTAAGTGGAGTATTTGATAGCCCTGTGCTACCGGAAATATAAGAGCTTCCCTACATTTAAATTCTGGGACTGGGTATCTTATCAAAAAATATATTAGGTTATTATACAGCATAATTTTAATATTAGCTATTGATATAACTTCATGTATGGATATGTTAGAGAAGTTTTCATTTCGCAATAAATTTTTTTCGTTTCTATTTGAAGAATTGTAGGCAAAACGTATACCATTATTACGCCTCTGTTCGTTAGAAGGATATCGTTAGAATGATTATGCGTCCATGTGTTTCCCTAATAGCAAGTTCACCTCTAGACACCGGAATGTACCTCGCAACAAATATGAATCCTGAATTAAACATAACGAAATCGGCAGCAACAACAACAATTAAGACATTCTGGGAAAAAGATGAAATAAAAGACGAAAAAACGCCCATGGAAGACGAATACTTCCTTAAACTATATAACCTCACGGAGTGACATTTCAGGAGGATTTGTCGTGTGTTTACCGTTAATTGAAGAAAATGATTTAGGAGTTTCATATAAAAGAGCGATGGATATGTTAGAGAAGTTTCATTTCGCAATATATTTTTTCGTTTCTATTTGAAAGAATTGTAGGCAAAACGTATACCATTATTACGGTTCTGTTCGTTAGAAGGATATCGTTAGAATGATTATGCGTCCATGTGTTTCCCAAATAGCAAGTTCACCTCTAGACACCGGTATGTACCTCGCAATAAATAGTTGTCGTATTAGAAAATATGCTTAGTAACTGTAGGAGCTGCGGCTTAATATTCACTGTTGTTCTGGACTTTAAAGTTTTTACAACCGCAAACTTCGAAAATTTGTCAAAGCTAGTCAGAAAGAACTTCGAACCAGTGTAAAAGATGTCGATATGGAGAAGCAATGAATTCCTTCTTATTTTTGGTGACAATCGTTTTTAACCTGAGAGAGCACCTATGTTTCCTTCGTTTTTATTGAAAGTGGTTTATAGTTCTTTTTTTAAACAACTTTAATTTTTTTTTATTGTAACGCCGTGTCTCGCCCACATTCTCTGAATGTCCGATAGTGGTTTGGTTATTTTGACATAATACTTTATAAATCATCGATAGCATCCTGATAAACTCAGAAATGATCTCACCCCTCTTAGGGGTGGTAGGTTCAGTAAAGTTTCGAATTACTCCTACATGTTAGCACTCGTTTGGATGCCACTTTCAGAAACCCTATACCACAAGTGTTCAACATTGTTTGGAAAAGTTTTGATTTTTCCGAAGAGACCTTCATTCATTCACTCTCTGAGAATATGATAACATCGTCAACATAGACGAAACATCTCTTCCCAATGTGATAACTTTACACATCATTTATTGCCCTCTGGATAATACTTGAGGCGTTCTTTAATACGAAGGGAAATCTACGAAATCTATACTTCCCATTTTTCTTTACCGAAAACGCTGTTTTTCCCTACCCTATTTTAAATAGAGCGTGGTAAAACTTCTACTACCACCCAGATTTGATAACGTTTTCATTATATCCGGAATTGGGTATTTGTCGCTAATAGTTTATAGAATTATTATACTGGGATCACGATTTTCTTATGCTACCATTTGTTAACAAGTCTCTTCTTATTAAACAAATATTAAAGGGATACGGGAATAGTCTAGAAAGCGCGGTGTCTTTGTTTACTGTGCGGATTATTGCCACTACATTTGTGTTGTATGGAAGTCTCATTAGGATCTGCAAATATCCCGTTCACATTGCAAATTACATTCAAGAAAGAGTTTTGCAAATTTTTGCAAGGATAGTAGGATAAAAAGAAAGACAAAATCAAGAAATGAAAAAAAGATAAATTAGTATTTTCTAAATATAATTTATGCTTTATTGCGACTCTTTCTTTTCAAACGACAGAATTACCTCCAGAGATTGGGGTGGCGACAGAGGCCGTGTATTGATGCTTTCGTTTTTAAAAGACAAGTGAACGCAGAGGTTCTAAGTGATCGCAGAGGATCCCTTGTCTATTTCTAATACATATGCAAATACAGACAAGTAAACGCAGAGGTTCTGAGTGACCGCTGAGGGTCCCGTGTCTGTATATTATTACAACTACAACTACTTCCAATGAGAGCAAGGTGAGCCTACCGCCAACAACCAATACCCAGCGGCGATCCGCTCACTACGGTATCCGCCAAGGGAATTGTAGAGGAGATGCCAGTGTGCCAATCAGCATCCGTGATTGACGAGTATTGGAAAGTTATGGTGGAACGTATCTAACTTATACATTCCGGCCCCCTTGCTAGAATTATAAGTCTAGCAATCTATAAAAGTTATCATAAATTAGGAAGGAACGTAAATTCAGATTCCTTTGTGAGCTATAGTTGCAGATTTTCGTATTTTCATCATAGCGAATTGACGAATTGCCGATCTATTCGGTCTACAATTTCAATGTTTAGCGCAATTAATGTTTTCAGCAAATTTCGATTATAAATGATACGATTCTTGTCTAAATTGGTCGATTTCAATTCTTGATGCAAGATTAGGTTACAGTTGCGGGAGGTACTGAACCGGTAGGGATGTACCCGAAAATAGATTTTTGGGCCAGCAAAGAATCTAAAACAATTTTTGGCGGTTCAGCTTCAATAATCTTAGGGTATAGATCAGCGCCAAGTAGCAAATCTATTGGGCTGTCTTCGAAAGAATTCGCTAATTCAAGATTAGGAATTCGAGTCTTTAAATTTGTCATGGGTGGAAGAGAAAACAATTTCCCTGTGACAGTAGGCTTGACTTTAGCGAGTTAAAATGCAAAGTTTATTTTTAAGTTTTTTACTAACAATTGATGCCTTAGAAGAAGGGTCTACAATTGCACGAGTAGTGTAAGATTTACCATTATGAACAATGTTTACCAGTGCAGTTCCCAAGAGCACATGATCTTCAGTGGTATTGGGAGACTGGCTATTTGAATTATGTTTTGCAGAGAGAGGGTGCGTTTTAGAGGGCTTTGGAACTCGACTTTGGACCTTCGTAAAAGTCGGAGGGGGATTTGGACCTCGACTTTTGACTTTGGTAAAAGCCGGAGGTACCTTCTTAGATTTCAAAACTACTTTTTGCGATGTTGAAACAACTCTAATTTGTGGCCGGTGAAGGAGGCTGTGATGCCTTTGTTTGCACGATTTGCAACTACTTGTGCTGTGACAATTTTTAACAGCATGACCACGAGATAGGCAATTTATACAACACTTATTCTTCTTGACAATCGAAAATTTGTCCTCAAACGAAAGATTTATAAAGGTTGGGCAGAGTCGAAGAACATGACTCTAGTTAGAACAAATCGGGCAATAAGTGATAGGCTGAGGAGATGGAGCAACACATTTTGGCTCATGTACCAACGACTTTTTAATGGCGGAACTAGATGTAGAAACATGATTGGATGCCAACGATCTACTGGAGGAGCGATGAGGTGAAACGCTCTTTGATGACAATGATTTCTTTGCAGGTCTGGGAGGAGTAACATTCTTTGGCGACAACGATTTAATCGAGAGACTAGGAATAGAGGCAATATTGGGCAAGGACTTTTCTATGGACTGATTTTCCTGTATGCTCTGAATACACTGCAAAGTTTGTATTCTGTTTGTGAGGAAAGCATCTAAATGTGGCCAGGAAGGCAACAACGACTTATTTTTGATGCTTTGCTCCCACAAAGTCAAGGTGGTTAAAGGCAAGCGCTGCAAACAGATATGTACAAGAATTGGATCCCACTGATCCGTGGCGACGTCATAGACGGCCATTGCAGCAAGACAACTATTTATTCCGCGTTGGACACTTTTCAAACCCGAACAAGTTTCAATTTTTAGTGGAAGAATATCAAACAAATTTTTGATATGGCTATTTACTACGATGCGCTTATTGTCGAAAGCCTCCGTCAAAGCTTTCCATGCCAATGTAAAACTAAAATTTGTGAGTGGAAATCTGCAAACGATTTCGCGAGCCTCACCGGAAATTTTCTGCCTAAGATAGCAGAGACGTTCTATGTTTGAAAGGCGGGCATTATTTACATACAGAGTGGTGAACATATCACGAAAAGTGTGCCAAGACATAAAATCACCAGCAAAAATTTCAATATCAATAGGTGGCAATACAAGAGAATGACTATGGAAGGGTGGATTGGAGCAACTATTATTGACAGAAGATGTGGAGCAAGCATTAACCGGTGGAGAAGCAGACAGACAGGAACCGATGAGTTAGGTTCGCTCGAAAGCAAGCCTGAAGGTGGTCTAACACTATTAGGAGGAGGAGCTATAGCAGAACAATTCTCATAGACTGGTGATTTGAGACGAGCCAGATGCCGCTTAATTGTGGTCAAATACCAATGGTATGCGATAAATGAAATATTATATTTATCCTCAACGCCATCCAAATTATCAACCTGTGCAGTCTCGGATGCCGTGAGGTAGTTTTTGCACTCAGTGTAAGTGTGCAAGACCCTTTTCACAATTCTTGAATTTCCGTAATTCGAATTTCAAGGTTGCATTCAGTAAATTGAGATTCTTTTATCTGTCCGAAGAATTCAACAGATTTGAGAAGAGTGTTAGAAGCTCTAACAAAGCGAGTAACTGGCGTTATCGACATTATGTAACTAGTTTAGATAAACTACTTTTATGTAAATAAATTAAATCCGCTATAGCTCAAAGAAATTAGCAAAACGCGAAGTGAATAGATTTTCTGATTAAGCCACAACTATGTACGAGAAAATTTAAAAAAACCTTCCTCTGTTCGACAAGATGTACTAAGAATGGTAGTAGACTGATGTAAGATGCTCCAATAGCAACGACTATTTGTCTCAATATGTAATTGTAATTACCAATAAGTGCAACAATATTCAATTATATGGCAAAATATTTAATATTAGTGGTCCAAATTTGTTTTAGTGTATGCCAAATTAGGGTGTATTATTCCAAAAATACCAAAACCCCACGAAGAGTCACAAATATTACAAACAACTATTAAATAATTGCCCAAACAATCAAAAGAATAGCCACAAAACGAAAAATTTCAACTAATATATGTTTCTCGAATATGTGCAAAGAATGCCGAAGGTAGGGTGAATTTGTCCAAAAATTTCAAAAACCCAACATAGAGTTTCAATTGATCAAGCAAAAGATAATAAATATTTTAATTTGTGCAAAACTAGACAAAAAAACGATGAATTGTCACCAATATATTTTGCTAAATATTTCTGCAATGAATGCCGAATGTGGGGTGAATTTGTCCAAAAATTCCAAAAACCCTACTACCAATCAAAAGTATTTCAGAAAATTATCTAAAAATAATTTCTAAAATTAAATACAAAATATTCACAATTTGTGCTGTTTTATCCCACTGTGCCGAACCAACAACGGATATCGCACAAAGAGGAATAAAACACAAGCGACGTCGGCAGAGAAATGACTATGCGTAAGCAGCTACGCACCCACACAACAAGCGACGCCACAAACGATCCAAGAGTGAGTTGGAGATCAAAACACTTTGTTGTTATTTTTACTGAATATCAAACCGACGCTAAAAAAGCGGGTGTAATGATGGTATATTGTTGTTGCAACTTTTGGCAATGTAAATTCTCAAGTGAGAATTGATCTACGTTAAGAAAACGAAGGAGAATTGCAAAAAATCAAGTATTTTTGGAGAGGACGACAAATAACCAACCGACAGAGATGTGGACTGTTATTATATGAGCGTTGTTACTGTTAATTAGAAACAAACAATTCTCGTTAAAGGGCTCAACCTTTGAAACGTGAAGGGGATAACAACAGCGAACGTTTGGTTGGTGAGAAATTGAACAACAAATAAACCAAACGACCAAATATAAAAGAATGTGAATGTATGCTGTGGTGATGCAAATTTTTTTTCAACTAAGGCGAGGGAGTAGAGCAACAACGAGGGGACACTTTCTATTCTCACAAAGTGCTCAACATTTGATATGAGAGATAGAAATGGAAATAATGAACGAAGCAGAGCAAGAGCATCAAATATTTTTGTATGATCAACGCGACGAAGGATGATCAGTACAAAGAAAGATAATTAATGTCACAACAACAGAACTACTTGTTGTAGGGGAATGCACTTAATTAACACAAGAAGTGTTAATACGAGTCGACCAACTGACTTGTTCTTAAACGAAAAGCAATTGTATGATCAACGCGATGTTGGATGATCAGTACAACAAGTAATATTTTATGCAAAGACGAGAGTGGATTGTATTTCATATGTAGCACGCGCGTAGAGCAATTGAGATTCGACAAAACCGAAACAATTTAAATATTCACTAAGAAACCGCGGGTAGCTCACTTCAAATGGTAATCTGAATTTACGTACCTGTTTCTTAGTGTTGATGATAATGATGAAAGAGAATCCAATGACTTATTCATGCAATACAGGGAGCAACGACAAAGAGATGGCTTCTATCCGGCTCGATGCGACCAAATGTTAAACTCAGGGGAGTGGGGAAAGGCTTCGACAGCGGTAGCAACAACAAAACTCCCCAGAGTAATTATGTGATGTGAGAATGAGGTATGCGATGTGTGGGTGAGAGGTTTGGTGAGTGGTGTAGGATACAAAAAAGACAAAATCAAGAAATGAAAAAAAGATAAATTAGTATTTTATAAATATAATTTATGCATTATTGTGACTCTTTCTTTTCAAACGACAGAATTACCTCCAGAGATTGGGGTGGCGACAGAGGCCGTGTGTTGATGCTTTCGTTTCTAAAAGACAAGTGAACGCAGAGGTTCTAAGTGATCGCAGAGGATCCCTTGTCTATTTCTAATACATATGCAAATACAGACAAGTGAACGCAGAGGTTCTGAGTGACCGCTGAGGGTCCCGTGTCTGTATATTATTACAACTACAACTACTACCAATGAGAGCAAGGTGAGCCTACCGCCAACAACCAATACCCAGCGGCGATCCGCTCACTACGGTATCCGCCAAGGGAATTGTAGAGGAGATGCCAGTGTGCCAATCAGCATCCATGATTGACGAGTATTGGAAAGTTGTGGTGGAACGTATCAAACTTATACATGGGGGCTATATGAAAACGTGGACATTCATACTACGAAATTAACCTGCCTACTGGCAAAATAAGCATGTCTGCAATATTTTAGCCGTCTATCTCGATTCCTTCGAAAGATACTGTGATTACAACAGACAGGCAGATAGACAGACACACAGACAGGCGGACATTGGTAAATCGACATAGAATTTTACGTTAGTCAAGAATATATATACTTTGTTGGACTTACATGAGTATTTCAAGGAGTTGCATATGGAATGACAAATTTAATATATATCCATAGTATGGTGGAGGGTATAAAAATGTTACAATGAAGTTAAATGCCAGAAGTGTGGAATGAATCACATCACAGTGATGCATTTAGCGAAAGCAATTAACACCAATGCAGCAACAAATGTTCTGCTAGTAACGGCCCAAGTTCGTATAAAATTACTGCATGGAGAATTTGTAACAGTCAAAGCGCTGAGAGACCAAGGATCACAAATTACATCCATATCAGAGGACGTGGCTCAATTGTTGCAGCTACCAAGAAAGAAGACTGAAGTGAGGTTACAAGATGTAGGAGAGACCGTACTTGGCGTGGCGAAATCAAAAGTTGCACTGGAACTACGACCCAAATTTTGGAGCAATATTAAATTGAAACAGAAGCGCTAGTCCTTCCAGCACTTGCATCAGCACATCCAGGAAGAAGGTTCCATTATGACGTTGAAAAATTGAGAAATGTACATTTAGCAGATCCAAATTTCAACAGCCCAGAAAGAATCGATTTAGTCATTGGCGCTGATCTTTACTCACGAATATTGGCAGAAGGTGTTCGTCGTGATGAGCAAATTGTAGGACAAAATACGAAGTTACGAATGGATTTTATCAGGAACCATTTTAATGAATCCTGAATTAAACATAACGAAATCGGCAGCAACAACAACAATTAAGACATTCATGAAATAGAAGACGAAAAAACGCCCATGGAAGACGAATACTACCTTAAGCTATATAACATCACGGAGAGACATTTCAGGAGGATTTGTCGTATGTTTACCGTTAATTGAAAAAAATGATTTAGGAGTTTCATATAAAAGAGCGATGGCGAGGTTTATACACCTAGAAAAAAAAATTAGAAGATAACGCGGAATTACAGGCAGAAATCGAGAGAACAATGGACAAGCTCATATCCATGGGTCAAATGGTAAAGGTGGATCCAAGAAAGAGGGTTTTCCATTATGTGCCGCATCAGGCAGTGGTACGTGAAACAAGTCTAACAACAAAAGTAAGAGTGGTGTTTAATGCTTCTTCGAGAACTTCAAATGGGAAGTCGCTGAATGACATACTTCACGTGGGACCAAGACTTCAAAAAGAAAGTGGAGATCGTGGAAGTTTGTCATCTCAGCTGATGTGGAGAAAGTGTTTCGTCAGATTAAAGTTGAAAAAGAAGATCAGGAATACCAATATGGGCTGTGGAGGAGTAATCCGTTAGAGCCTATCCAACAGTATAAACTTACTAACGTAATATATGGCACCGCTTCTGGCTGTAAGATCGCTCTTAGAAATTAGTAATAGGTGCGAGAATCAAGAAACCGCCCAAAGAATAAAAGAAGATTTCTAAATGGACGATCTTTTAACAGAAGCGAATACAAAACAAAATACCGGGACGTGCAAGAGAGGATGTTGCTGCAAATGGAGGATTGTGGATTTTATTTAAGAAAATGGATATCAAACTCTCCTGACGTATTGAGAGCGGTAAAATTTAATGAAGAAATTGATGAATTGCGAATAGAAGAAGACGAATGTTTCAAAACATTAGGATTACAATGGAATCCACAGAATGACTGCTTTACATTTAGCATGCAAATTAAAAAAGAAGACAAGTTGACAAAACGAATAGCATTGTCAATGCTGGCAAAAATATTCGATCCATTAGGTTGGCTGACGCCAGTCACGGCAAAACTATTTATACAGCAGTTATAGATACAACAAATAGAATGGGATGCTCTACTGGACGAGAATTTTAATGGAGATTGGAGGCAGTTTACATACGGTCTGTCAACACTAGAAAATCTAAGGATTCCAAAATGGTTTGTAATATTGGAAGACAGAACTGCATAGTTACATGGGTTTGCAGATGCTTCCGAAAAGGCATACGCTGCATAGTAGTTGCAAAAAGCAAGGTAAACCCAGTAAAAAAACAGAAAGACACTTTCAAAGCTGGAACTGTGTGCAACACATCTATGGGCTAAATACTACACCAACTTATGCTTGAAGTGATTCCATGACTTCCTTGGCATGGACTCAAAACTCTAAAAACAAGGATAAATTCATAAAAACAAGAGTGATCGATATTTTGGAAATAATACCCGAAGAGAAATGGGGTATGTAAAGTCAAAGGAGAATCCAGCAGATATGGGTTCAAGGGTGTCCCACCGCAGACTTTGACAGGCAACACATTATATTGGGAAGGCCCCGAATGGCTGAAAAAAAGATGAGAAAGATTGGCCAAAAGCAACAAGAAACAAGCAGCAACAAGGTTTTCGACAGAAAATTACGTATATAAAAATATGACGAAATATTCATCATTTAAAAAACAAATACATGTAATGGCTTACGTACTGCCTTTTATAAAGGAATTAAAAAAGAAGCGAACAGTAAATGAACATTTGACTAAAGAAGAGTTAGAAGTAGCAAAAATGGAGTTAATTAAACTACATCAAGAAAGTGAATGGCCAGCGGAAGTAAGAAAATTGAAGACATTGAAGTAACATAGATTCACTATATCCACAGTTGGATCGAAATGTCATAATGCGTGTAGGTGGAAGACCTGCTTTGTCAGAGCTGACCTATAACGAAAAACATCAAATCAATGTCCAGAGGTCAAGATTAGCGGGAAATATCATTCAAAATACTCATATTGTAACGATGCATAGAGGAAATCGACTTATGGCTATACTAAGACGAAAGTATTAAATTATTCGAGCTAAAAATAGAATAAAACTTTGCATTAGTTGCTGTCCAAGATGTACGCGCTTAGAGGTGAATTGAAGAGAAACTTACTAGCTTACAGAGTCAGTATAAATCAACCCTTTCAACATTGTGGCATTGATTATGCGGGTACGCCACAAATACGATGCTCCAAAACAAAGGGGGTGAAGTCCATGATGCGCTACGTAGCGGTGTTCGTATGCATAGTAACTAAGGTGGTACATTTGGAAGGTGTCAGCGGACTTACAACGGAAGCATTTCTGACGGCGTTAAGGTGATTTTTCGCGAGAGAGAGAAATCAAGTGATTTATATTCCGACAACGGAACGAACTTCGTAGGGGCAGCAAGGCAGCTTGACAGAGAGGCCGCTAAAAATAAAACTAAGGTAGCTGCCATTTTAGAAAATGACAAAATAAGTCGGCAGCTCATCACATTGGAGGAATTTGGGAAGCAGCAGTAAAGTCAATGTAATATCACCTAAAAGGAATAATTGGTGTCACGAAATTGACTTACGAGGAATTAAGTACGATGCTATCTAAGATTGAAGCCGTATTGAATTCGAGGCCACTACATGTACTTGGAAGCAATACAGAGTATATTGACACTCTAATACCTGGATATTTCATAATTGGCCGTCCGATGTTAGAATCACCTGTGACTATCGATGAAGGTAACTTGGGATTTCTTAATAGGTGGAAACTGCTACAACGAATTAAAAGTCACTTTTGGGGCAGATGGTAAGAAGAGTATTTAACCACATTACACCACCGAATGAAATGGAAGAAACAAAATAATAATGTGGAAATATGGGATGTGATGATATTGAAGAACAAAGAAACATACCCGGCGCGATGGCCACTGGCGGAGGTGGTAGAGGTCCATCCAGGAAAAGGAATCTTAAGGGTTGTGACTGCTTAGACACAAGATGGCGTGATAAAGAGACCAGTTAACAAAGTATGTCCATTGGAGCACGTGGACGAAGAACCTGAAGTAATGTCCACAGAGGAAAAAAAGGCGGAAATTGCACATACTAATATGACGAGTTGTGAGCGAAAAATGAGGAAACAAACAATAATGATGTGGCCAATGATGTTGAACTTTTTCTTACTAATGTCTACCAAGGCATCATCCGTACATGAACTTAATACGGCGGTATATTTGGATCCCAAGTCGCAGATTCACATGGTTTCCTCATCATAGAATATGGTTGTGTGCTTTGAACTGAAAACATATTTACAAACATTAGACCTGGCTTCCGAATTGCTGAAAACATCAAAAATCTTATGCCCACGACTTCAGACTTTTGAGGAGCAGTGTTGATCAAGATTAATAACAACCAATTTTTCCTGCTTCCGTTCTGCCGACCTTTCTTTCATTCCTGTTGGTACGCCAACTAGTGTTTGAACTAACTAAGCCCCCCTAAGACTTTTGTTGTATCTTAGTACTTCAGTAATATATTTTTCTCAGTAAAATTATAATTAAACTGACAATCGAACCAACAAGTTGTAGTATTTTGATTCTCCCGCTAACACATTCACAATGGATTAATTTAAGTGTTTAAAATAATTGTTGGAAATTGGTACTTTTTTATGCATGTTATATTAAGTTTGTCATTACGTTTGTAACACCTCGAAATATACATTTTAGACCCCACACAGTACATATATTCTTGTTCAGCATAAAATTATATGTCGATTTATCGATGTCCGTTCGTCTGTCCGTCTGTGAAATCACTCTAGCTTCCGAACGAAATGAAGTATGTTGATAAAATTTTACTGAAATATATGTTATGTCTGCAGAACTTATGGTATAGAAAATGGGCTATGTAGGTCTACGTTTTGGAATAGCCTCCACATAATGGTACCTCTGGATATTTGGCATTTTGTTGATATTAACGAAATTATTCACAGAATATGTTTCAAATTTGGTATTTGAAGTTCGTAATGGATACTACGTCTACTACTACTACGTCTTCGTATAGCCCCCATATAAAGGTACCTCCCGATATTCGGTATTTTTATGGCTTTAGCGACATTATTCAATGGATTTGTTTTAAATTTGGTACTTAATGTTCGTAATAGATACTACATCCTATGACAGAAAATTGTAAGTGCGGGTCCACGCCTTTGTATGGCCCCACATAAAGGTACCTTCCGACATTCGGTATTTTGGTGATTTTAGCGACATTATTCACCGGAAATGTTTAAAATTTGGTACTTAAAGTTCGTAATGGATACTGTTTATGCAAGAAAACGCTACATTGCAACACTTGCAAATGCGTTTTCCACTCCCAATTATTACGGCGATGGATGATGCCGACTTCGTTTTTTGTTGTCTCTGGCTCTACCTCTCTCTTTGTTGCTACTTTTTTGCGTGCATGAAAAACAAAAAGAAATGGTTGTAGTCACAGAATGCACACAGCCGCATTAGCATCGTCAGTTTAAGAACAACCACCAAAAGGCAAACACCGCAAAGAGAGAGGAAGAGTTCAGTAGAATTTTATTGTTTGTTTCGTTGACTCAACAAGTTAAATTGGCATGTGCCAAAATATATTTTGTAACACAATTGAAATATTAAACAAAATAAAAGTGCAGTGAAACTGAACCTGTGTGTCATCTTATTGTTGGGAAAAGGTGGTTCGTGCTGAACAAGAACACGCATTTCAGTTGCCTCAAAGCGTGAAAGCCAACAGGGACACATCACGGTCATTCCAGCGGACCAAAGGAGACAAGTGTGGGCAGACCGAGCTGACCCGGAAAGTTCCTTTCGTGGTGGTCAGCTTTTGTAAGTTGGGTGATTGACCCAAACATTGGTCCTTCAAGAGCCGTCGCTGAAAACTACAACAAGGGAAAAGGAATATTGGAACAGTGAGTACACAAATTATCTTTAAAAAACTGTGTGATATAAATTGGCTCGGCTGCTTGGGTATTTGAAGAAAATTTTGTAAATTAATTATTACAAAATTGTGTGACAACGTAGATGATCACCATCCGATTTACCGTTGCTACGGTTTTTTTGATTCCCTACCCTGTTGTTATTGTTGTATGTTGAACCGGCACTTTTTTCGTTTGCCTGCATTGTTGGTCGGTCTCGTTGGAGATTTTGGACCCTGGTAAACATTGTTGTTTTTGCTGAATGTTGGTTCACTGCTTGTGCGCTGACAGTGCTGCTGGCGTGCAGTTAAATGCGTGGTGCGCTGCCTCTGTTGCTATTGTTGTTGTTTAACACTGAAGCAATGTGTTTATGATTTTGCCTCATTGAATGCAGGTAGTTGTTGTGCCTGCTCACAACCATTGTGTTGTTTTTGTTATTGCTTTGCGGTTTTCTATTTGTCGTGCGAGGTTGACAGATTTCTTGTTCTAATGGAAAGACAAGTAAACCAAGCAAAGGCAAATTAATATTTTTGAATTTGGATTTGGGCATAACCACTATTGAAGAAAGTGGTTGAAGTAGAGAAATTCTAATTGTATCATTGGCTCTATGTCTCATTGGAAACATATTTTTTTGGAGCGCTGTGTTTCTCAACAGTAGGTTGGAAGCTGTTTTTGGAAACAGTGTTGAAGACAGCATCTTGCGAAGTGGAAGTTTAGTTTATTGGAAAACTGTTGTACGCTTCTACACCTGCGGTTGGAAAAAAAAATATCAGAAGTTTTGAATTTTCTGAAAATTTGTAAAATTGTCCCGACCAGAATTGTGAAGTGGCATAATATTTTTTAATGCTGTACAATTCGATTATGATAAAAATAAATTATTGAGGATCTTTGTCGGTTGTTTTTGGAGATTATTAGAAACCACAAGTTTACTCATTTGGAGATCTGAAGTTTAGTTCAGACAAAGAGGAGCGATAAATTGAAAGCTGTGGACATTTTCTCATTGACTCATTGACATAGGAGTACTTCACAATATTTTTTAAAAATATTGGGATGAAATGGCACATTCATTTGGTGGACTGGTGACACACTTTGGTTCTAAGATATTTTTTGTCGCATATTGGCAATTAAATTTATCGTTTTTGAATACGTTCAGAAAGCCAATATTTTTTGTCTCGGTTATCATTTTTGTCTCTCGACTTTTAGTCAAAAATTGTGATGGAAGACTTTTTGCTTCAATGTGATGAAATCACATCCTTCGAGGAAAACCTTGTGGAATCTGATGCCTCAATTTATAATGACTCAGCGATTGAGGCTGAGATAGCGGAGCTTCAGAAATTGTGGTCCGAATGGAAGGGCACGTACAAAACATGTACCGAGGACCACGAATGTATGAAGAAGAATAAAGATGTCATCAAAATGAAAAAGAAACTTGCTCATCAGAGCTATATAAAATGTATAAGTCTCCTAGGAGATATGAAAGAAAAAGTTAAGGTTGTCCCAAGCAGTACTAATCAGAAGTCGCCTTCCTCAATTGCGGTTCCACCGTGCGATACTGAAATTTTTGAAGGGGATTATATATCATGGCCCGGTTTTCGTGATTTATTCACGGCAATTTACATAAATAATAAAAGGCTCAGCTCGGTAGAGAAGCTCTACCATCTTTTTCAAAAAACGAGCGGAGAAGCCAGAGAGATAAATCGCCATATTCCTTTATCGGCGGAAGGTTTTACAATTGCCTGGGACAACCTACGTAACCAGTACGAGAATAAAAGAATCTTGATAAATTCTCAGTTAAGAATCTTGTTTAATTTGTCTCATTGTGGGCAAGAAACTGCAAGCTGTCTCAAAAAATTGCAGCGAGATGTGACAAATTGTATTTCGATTCTGGAGCTATACAAAATTGACGTAAAGTCATGGGATCCAATTTTTGTTTACCAATGTTCTTCTAAGATGCCCAAGTTAACTCTGTCTCTATGGGAACAGTCATTGGTAAAGAAAACAGAATTGCCTCGTTGGGAGGATTTAAATAAGTTTCTCACTGAGAGATTTCAGTCCTTGGAAAGCGTATCAGATATGACTTCCTCAAATATGGCTCAACAGAATCAGGGACCTCGGCAAAAGTTTACCCAATTCGATAAGCCCAAAAATTTTAAGGTTCATCACACTAAAGTAAACGAGAACAAATGTAATTTGTGTAGAGGTTCTCATTATTTGAAATCTTGTCCAAGATTCTTGAGCATGGATTTTAGGGGCAGGTTAAATGTAGTAAAGCGACAGAACAAATGTATAAATTGTTTGACACAGGGTCATAGAGCAGCAGAATGCAACAATCAAGGTTGTACAAAGTGCAAAGCTAAACATCATATACTTTTGCACAAGGAAAGCAACGCTCAAACTATTGGCTCTGATGCAAATGGAAGTCCCAGTCTGCCTCAGTTGTCTATGTCGATTAAAAATTTATCATCTGCTCCAACAACAAATGGACGAAATTTTCACACATCTGTGTCGAATAAAACTATGCTTGCCACGGCATGGGTAAACATTTTAAAAAACGGGACTTCGTTCAAAATCCGTGCATTAATTGACCCTTGTTCGGACGACACTTTTATTTCCTCACGCATGCAGAAAAAGTTGAAGCTACCAACAACTTCTGTATACGCCGATATTTCCGGAATGGGTGGTGGACACTTGGCCAGGTGTACCAAAATTGCCTCAGTCACGATTGGATCGCTAAAGAGTACTTTTTCTCTAGATTTAGAGGCATTTGTTGTCCCAGAGATAACTGGAGATATTCCTACGCAGCCTTTGGATAAAATCTCTATCGATAAGTTGCCGGGTCTGGATTTGGCTGATCCGGAATTTTACCAAAGTGCACCAGTTGATATCTTACTTGGTGGAAACGTTTATCCTATTATTTTGCTAAATGGAGTGAAAAAGGATATTATGGGTTCTTTGTTGGCTCAGGAGACAGTCTTTGGGTGGATATTGACCGGCCCAGCGACAAATTTGGGCAATCGTCAGAGAGTCAGTGTTTCCCATTGCACTAGGGTGGCGGTAAAAGATCAATTGGCAAAATTCTGGGAGATTGAGGAGGTTCCCAGAATACCTGTTGTCTCAGATGATGACCGTAGATGTGAGGAAATTTACGTATCAACTACTATTCGAAGTCCTGATGGGAGGTATACAGTGGACTTACCTTTCCGGTCGAATTTACCCTTTTCATTTTCCTCCAAATCAAGTCGATATGTAGCCCTTTCACAATTTTTGCGCAACGAGACGTCACTTGCGCGAAATCCCGAGCGAAAGATTGATTATAACAATGTCCTGTTGGAATATTTGTCTTTGGGACATATGGAAAAGGTGGAAGGGTTAGTAGACTATCAGGACTGTTATTATTTGCCTCATCATGGCGTTTTCAAGCCAGAAAGTGCAACGACTAAACTAAGAGTCGTGTTTAATGCCTCTTGTCCCTCAGTGGAGGGAAGAAGTCTGAATGATGCTTTATATGTTGGCCCTGCACTTCAAAAAGATATTGTTTCGTTGGTGCTGAATTGGAGAATATATCAGTTTGTCTTTAACGCTGATATTACTAAAATGTATCGTCAGATTTGGGTAAATCCTAAACATACAAAATATCAGAGGATACTGTACAGATCATCCCCAGAAAATGACCTGACTGATTATCAGTTGAAGACTGTGACGTTTGGCGTCAATTGCGCTCCCTATTTAGCCCTTAGGACGCTTTTAAAGCTTGCAGATGATGAAGAACATCGTTTCCCAGTTGGCTCTAAGATATTGCGGAACAATATGTACGTTGATGACGCTTTAGTCGGCGTACATACTATTTCCGAAGGAATTGAGGCAAGAGAATCTCTTATAAATATTCTTAAAACCGCAGGGTTCGAACTAAGAAAATGGACATCGAATTCCAAAGAAATTATTAAGGGTCTGCCTCGGTGTGACCTTCTGAATAATGAATTTCTTGAATTGGGAGACAAAAGTTCGGCGAAAACGTTAGGTATTCGCTGGAACGCGTCCTGCGACTCTTTTTATTTCGTCATGGACAAAATCGAAGATAAAAGTTCTTATACTAAAAGACAGGTACTTTCGATTATCGCCAACGTTTTTGACCCTTTGGGATGGCTTTCGCCCATCGTTGTAACAGCAAAAATTCTGATGCAACAATTATGGCTTGATGACATTGGATGGGACGATCCTTTAAAGCCACTCCCGTATATAAATTGGAAAACTTTTGTCTCGAATTCTGAGGCAATTGGACAAATTAATATTCCTCGCTGGGTAGAATATTCGCCTGATTGCAAAATAGAGTTACATGGATTTTGCGACTCATCGGAGTCAGCATATGCAGCGGCACTATACCTGAGGGTAGAAGTTGGAATGTCTGTTGTCTCGAATTTGCTTGTGGCTAAATCCAAGGTGGCCCCATTGAAAAAGACGTCGTTACCTCGTTTGGAGCTCTGCGGTGCTCTTCTTCTTGCTGAATTGGTAGATTCAGTAGTCCCACAATTAGAGCTTCCTAAAGCCCCTTTGATAGCCTGGTCTGACTCGACCATCGTACTGTCTTGGCTCAAAAAACCGTCATATAGCTGGACAACCTTTGTTGCTAACAGGGTGTCAACTATCCAGGAAAAGATTGGTGGTGATTGGCGTCATGTACCAACATACGATAACCCTGCAGATTTGGCAACCCGGGGGCGGACTCCTTTAGAGCTAAAGGAGTGTCATATGTGGTGGCACGGACCAAGTTGGCTCACATTGGACATGAAGGAATGGCCCTCAGGCATAATTATACCGGAAACCACCCTCGAATCAAAACCGACTAAAGTGCATCTTGCCCAATCCGCTGTTCAACATGACGTTTTGGACCGATTTTCTCATTTTTCTACAGCTATTCATGCTATAGCTTACATTTTCCGCTTTGTCCGTCGAACTCATCCGAATACAAAGAAATTGTCTCAATTTGACAACATTAGGTTGTCGGCAGAGGAGATACGTTTCGCTCGTTACCGATTGATGTCCATCTCTCAGAGAATTCACTTTCCCCAGGAATTCGATTGCCTCAATAAGAAATTAAAGTTAGAATCTGGCAGCACTCTCTTGTCTCTCAATCCTTTTCTCGACGAACACCAGCTTATCCGAGCGAACGGACGTTTAGGCAATGCTCTATCTCTGTCGTATGATGAGCGGTATCCAATTATCTTGGCATATAGTAGCAGGTTCGCTGAGCTCTACGTCGACCATATTCATAGGCAAACGAATCATGGCGGCATACAGCTAACTTTGGCTACGACTAGACTCGAGTGCTGGATAATAAGAGGAAGAAATCTTGTGAAAACTCGCTACAGGAAGTGTGTACGATGTATAATGGCTCAGAAGAGGCGTCAAGTTCAGCTTATGGCGGCTCTTCCTCCTGAGAGGACAACCTTCAGCAGACCATTTGCCACCTCAGGCGTAGACTTTGCTGGGCCATTTGAAATTAAAACCTTTAACGGTCGTGGGTGTCGTATATCCAAGGGATACATATGCTTATTCGTTTGCTTTGTCACAAAGGCCATCCACTTGGAACCTGTAAGCGATCTTTCCACCCCCGCCTTCTTAGCTGCGTTGTCTCGTTTTGTGTCTCGACGGGGTTGTCCTCATCACATTTATTCGGATAACGGCAAAAATTTCGTTGGTGCCGATCGAGAGCTTCGAGCTAATTTCACAAAAGTTGTCTCAGAGCTGAAAGACGAAGCCGTGGTAAAGTACGGATTCCAAAAATTAGAATGGCACTTTATACCTGCTGCAGCGCCCCACATGGGTGGGATTTGGGAGGCGGGCGTAAAAAGTTGTAAAGCACACTTAAAAAAGATCTCAGGTCAGATCAAACACACCTTTGAAGAATTTGCCACAATTCTTGCCAATATCGAAAGTTGCCTCAATTCGAGGCCTCTTACCCCTTTGTCTAACAATGTCGATGACTTTGGCGCTCTAACTCCCGGGCACTTTCTCATCGGAAGCTCACTGCTTTCTATCGCTGAACCAGAACAGACGGAGAAAATGTCGATGCAAAACCGCTGGCGACGGTTGAGGTTCATTACACAGGAATTCTGCAGACGTTGGAAATCAGAATATATAAGGGAGCTACACAAGCGCACAAAGTGGAAGCAGGCTCAGGACGACCTGCAGGTAAATGACCTGGTGGTTCTTCATACTGACTCAATAGCATCGAATGAATGGCGACTAGGCCGCGTTATAGAATTGCACCGAGGTCATGATGGTCGCGTTAGGGTCGTGAGTTTGAAAACTCAGAATGGGACAATTTCGCGCCCCATCCATAAACTCGTCTTACTTCCTCGTGCATAATAATGGTCCAGCAATAATCCAGCCAATGTTGTCTCATAGCTAACCCAATAAAATTGTCCCCAAACTACTACATTTTCTCTATTGCAGATGAGCTACAACGACAACTACAAATGCCCCTTTTGCCACGCTCGTCATGGGCTTAGAAACTGTCGCACGTTCCTACAATTGCCACCTACCCAAAAGGCCGTTTGTGTGACCGTTCAGGAATACTGCGCCAACTGTCTTGGAATGTCACATAAAGTTGCGGATTGTCCCCTACTGGAAGGGTGTAGGAGATGCCAATTGCCCCATAACACCATGTTGCACGCGCTCGATGAAACCGGAAAGGAGTGGTTGAAAATGACGGCGGAGGTACTTCTGCACATACCTGGTCTCATAGACTCCCCAATAAAGGCAAGGGTGTACATAAACCCGTTAAAGACCGAGAGTACTATACGTTTCGGTGGCCCCCTTCCCGCATTCAAGCCAGAATTCGGAGCTTCGGTTCGTGTGGTGTTGACCTCTATGAGGAATCGGGTGCGTACATATACTGGCACACTAAAGCGACGTCACAAAGCACCACGCACTATGCCCAGTCGTCCGCTTGATTTACGTTGCCTCAAGGGCCTGTACCCAAAGAAGGATGTAGCGGATCAGGAACTCTATCGACCTGGGCCTGTGAATATTGTTTTGGGAAGTGATGCCTCAGAAGGCATATTCATGGGACTACCAGTCTTCAGGCCTAACTTGCCGTATGCCCAAAAAACCATATTCGGGTGGACGTTCTTTGGGGAAGTTCCAGTCAATCGTTCCCAAATTGTGATACCTGACTCCATGGCACTTCAGGATTAGAATTTATTTGAATTTAAAATTACCTCACAACAAGGCTGGACCTTGCATCAATTCATTGAACTACAACATATATATTCGTATTTAGTTAAGTAGCTATAAGTCATAAATATTACAATGAATTCACATATGTATAGTTGGGAACTAGTCCCAAGGGGTGGAGGATGTTTATGCAAGAAAACGCTACATTGCAACACTTGCAAATGCGTTTTCCACTCCCAATTATTACGGCGATGGATGATGCCGACTTCGTTTTTTGTTGTCTCTGGCTCTACCTCTCTCTTTGTTGCTACTTTTTTGCGTGCATGAAAAACAAAAAGAAATGGTTGTAGTCACAGAATGCACACAGCCGCATTAGCATCGTCAGTTTAAGAACAACCACCAAAAGGCAAACACCGCAAAGAGAGAGGAAGAGTTCAGTAGAATTTTATTGTTTGTTTCGTTGACTCAACAAGTTAAATTGGCATGTGCCAAATATATTTTGTAACACAATTGAAATATTAAACAAAATAAAAGTGCAGTGAAACTGAACCTGTGTGTCATCTTATTGTTGGGAAAAGGTGGTTCGTGCTGAACAAGAACACGCATTTCAGTTGCCTCAAAGCGTGAAAGCCAACAGGGACACATCACGGTCATTCCAGCGGACCAAAGGAGACAAGTGTGGGCAGACCGAGCTGACCCGGAAAGTTCCTTTCGTGGTGGTCAGCTTTTGTAAGTTGGGTGATTGACCCAAACAGATACTAAAGCCTATGATAGAAAATTGTCTGCGCATGTCTACGCCTTCGTATAGCACCCATATAACGGTACCTCTCGATATTCGATATTTTGATGGTTTCGACATTTTTCAACGGAATTGTTTCAAAATTTCTATATGAAATTGGTAATGAATACTACAGCCTATGACAGAAAATTGTCTGTGCGGGTTCACGCCTTAGTATAGCCAGCGACATTATTCACCGCAATTGTTTTAAATTTGGTATCTAAAGTTCGTAATGAATATTACAGCCTGAGACAAAAAATTGTGTGTGCAGGTCCACTCCCGATATTTGGTATTTTGATGATTTTAGCGAAATTATTCACCGATAATTTTTTTTTAAGTTTCGTTAATATTACAGCTACATTCGTTACTATTAAGATTTTATATTTTTGAAAATTGCAAAATTCGTTCCAAATTGTGGAGGGAATTCAAAGTTCGGCCCGGCCAAACTTACAGCTTTTTTAATTGTTATATATTCTCATTGATTAATTCTGTTTCGGTGGACATGTTTCTTTTGAAGATAATTTTCAAACATTCAATTTTTCGTCTTATAATTAAGGGAAAGGTGGAAAAATTGTCCTCCTTAATAATCATAAAACGTGAAATTAAGAAATTTACATAAGTCGTTATTGGTTTGGACAATTTAATTTGATTTGAAAGTTAAAAAGGATTGAACATTAAAACTAGGGGCCAGCAATGCGGACCGGTTCAGCTAGTATATACACATACTCTAGCTACATTTTTAAAAAATTTGGTATTTAAAACTCGAAATTGAAAACAATCCTTGTAGTAAAACATTCTCTACGTGTTAACGTTTTGTTACTGCGCCCACAAACTGTACCATTTACTTTTCTCCAACCGATTGAAATTGTACTTACAAAGGGGAACACGTTTGCACCTTACAGTATGTGTAAGCGTGTCGGGTTCATTGACATTTTTTAAACTTTTTCTAATTTGTAATTTTGTATTAAAAATATGTGGTATTTTTTCTTTGGCAATTTATATCTGCGATAATTTGTTATACTCTTCGTGTATTCTACCATACACTGGAAACATTTTACTAGATTTTGAATTTATTGAGAGCAATTGTGAGTGAATATATTATTTTTTCCAATTTCCAAGCAATCATTATATATTGGATTTTGTAGTTAATTTTATTCAAGTTGATTGTGAGTTGATAACTGAAAACTACACTTAATAAACAAGCACATATCGTTTTGCTTCGTTTTTCACGTTCTTCCGTTCTGCCGATCTGTCTTTCATTCCTGTTGGATCGCCAACTAGTGTGTGAACATGTAGATGGCTTTTTTCGTTGATAAGTTGGGAATATGGCAAATTTTCGGTTTATCATAATAAATCCTACCTCCATATCATAATAACTCCTACCTCCGCCCTGGTCCTCGTTACTGAGTTTTTAATTGTAACTTTAACAGACCCAGTTATGAAAAATTTCTTTTTTATCACTGCTCTTCGTCAAAGTAAAATTACAATAAATGAATAACTTAACTCTTTAAATGTCTGATATGACGGAGATTCTGAAGATTTATGTAATGGATACTAAAGCCTATGATAGAAAATTGTCTGCGCATGTCTACGCCTTCGTATAGCACCCATATAACGGTACCTCTCGATATTCGATATTTTGATGGTTTCGACATTTTTCAACGGAATTGTTTCAAAATTTCTATATGAAATTGGTAATGAATACTACAGCCTATGACAGAAAATTGTCTGTGCGGGCTCACGCCTTAGTATAGCCAGCGACATTATTCACCGCAATTGTTTTAAATTTGGTATCTAAAGTTCGTAATGAATATTACAGCCTGAGACAAAAAATTGTGTGTGCAGGTCCACTCCCGATATTTGGTATTTTGATGATTTTAGCGAAATTATTCACCGATAATTTTTTTTAAGTTTCGTTAATATTACAGCTACATTCGTTACTATTAAGATTTTATTTTTTTGAAAATTGCAAAATTCGTTCCAAATTGTGGAGGGAATTCAAAGTTCGGCCCGGCCAAACTTACAGCTTTTTTAATTGTTATATATTCTCATTGATTAATTCTGTTTCGGTGGACATGTTTCTTTTGAAGATAATTTTTAAACATTCAATTTTTCGTCTTATAATTAAGGGAAAGGTGGAAAAATTGTCCTCCTCAATAATCATAAAACGTGAAATTAAGAAATTTACATAAGTCGTTATTGGTTTGGACAATTTAATTTGATTTGAAAGTTAAAAAGGATTGAACATTAAAACTAGGGGCCAGCAATGCGGACCGGTTCAGCTAGTATATACACATACTCTAGCTACATTTTTAAAAAATTTGGTATTTAAAACTCGAAATTGAAAACAATCCTTGTAGTAACGTGTTAACGTTTTGTTACTGCGCCCACAAACTGTACCATTTACTTTTCTCCAACCGATTGAAATTGTACTTACAAAGGGGAACACGTTTGCACCTTACAGTATGTGCAAGCGTGTCGGGTTCATTGACATTTTTTAAACTTTTTCTAATTTGTAATTTTGTATTAAAAATATGTGGTATTTTTTCTTTGGCAATTTATATCTGCGATAATTTGTTATACTCTTCGTGTATTCTACCATACACTGGAAACATTTTACTAGATTTTGAATTTATTGAGAGCAATTGTGAGTGAATATATTATTTTTTCCAATTTCCAAGCAATCATTATATATTGGATTTTGTAGTTAATTTTATTCAAGTTGATTGTGAGTTGATAACTGAAAACTACACTTAATAAACAAGCACATATCGTTTTGCTTCGTTTTTCACGTTCTTCCGTTCTGCCGATCTGTCTTTCATTCCTGTTGGATCGCCAACTAGTGTGTGAACATGTAGATGGCTTTTTTCGTTGATAAGTTGGGAATATGGCAAATTTTCGGTTTATCATAATAAATCCTACCTCCATATCATAATAACTCCTACCTCCGCCCTGGTCCTCGTTACTGAGTTTTTAATTGTAACTTTAACAGACCCAGTTATGAAAAATTTCTTTTTTATCACTGCTCTTCGTCAAAGTAAAATGACAATAAATGAAAAACTTAACTTTTTAAATGTCTGATATGACGGAGATTCTGAAGATTTATGTGGTGGAGGTAGGATGCGCTTAATATCTCAATATGTTGTGTTAAATTTATAGGAGAAGACCTTGGTTGCATTGGTACAGTCGAATTTTCCTTGTAATATACGCCGCTATCGATTTTCATATATTTGAATATAATCAGGTGGGTCCAGTAGACCGACATAGGAGCCTCGTTGCTTTCTTGTATAATAGCTGCTTGATCACCGATGACAACCATTCCATCACCCATTAATGTTATCGGTTTAAGATCATTAAACGTCATATTAAAATTGGCGATGTTGCAGAGCACATGATGTGGTTGAAGACGACAGACAAAAAGTTGTTAACCTGTTGCTAACGGCTAAAGTGGGGTTTGAGCATGTAACTAAGGTAGAGCCTGGTAAGTGGAGGATTTGATAGCCCTGTGCTACAGGAAATATAACAGCTTCCCTACATTTAAATTCTGGGCTGGGTATCTTATCAAAGAATATATTAGGTTATTATACAGCATAATTTTAATATTAGCTATTGATATAACTTCATCTATGGATATATTAGAGAAGTTTTCATTTCGCAATATATTTTTTTTCGTTTCTATTTGAAAGAACTGTAGGTAAAACGTATACCATTATTACGGCTCTGTTCGTTAGAAAATATGCTTAGTAACTGTAGGAGCTGCGGCTTAATATTCACTGTTGTTCTGGACTTTAATGTTTTTACAACCGCAAACTTCGAAAATTTGTCAAAGCAAGTCAGAAAGAACTTCGAACCAGTGGAAAAGATGTCGATATGGAGAAGCAATGAATTCTTTCTTATTTTTGGTGACGATCGTTTTTAACCTGAGAGAGCACCTATGTTTCCTTTTTTATTGAAAGTGGTTTATAGTTCTTTTTTTAAACAATTTTAACTTTTTTGATTGTAATGCCGTGTCTTGCCCACATTCTCTGAATGTCCGATAGTGGTTTGGTTATTTTGACATAATACTTTATAAATCATCGAAAGTATCGAATTACTCCTACATGTTAGCACTCGTTTGGATGCCACTTTGAGAAACCGCATACCACAAATGTTCAACATTGTTTGGAAAAGTTTTGATTTTTCCGAAGAGACCTTCATTCATTCACTCTCTGAGAATATGATAACATCGTCAACATAGACGAAACATCTCTTCCCAATGTGATAGCTTTACACATCATTTATTGCCCTCTGGATAATACTTGAGGCGTTCTTTAATACGAAGGGAAATCTACGAAATGTATACTTCCCATTTTTCTTTACCGAAAACGCTGTTTTTCCCTACCCGATTTTAAATAGAGCGTGGTAAAACTTCTACTACCACCCAGATTTGATAACGTTTTCGTTATATCCGGAATTGGGTATTTGCCGCTAATAGTTTTTTCGTTAAGTTTACGAATATCTATTGCAAAATGGTATTTTCCATCACATGCCATCAAACCTCTTTTTTAAACACCCATATAGAATTATTGTACTGGGATCACGATTTTCTTATGCTACCACTTGTTAAGAAGTCTCTTATTATTGAACAAATATTAATGGGATACGGGAATAGTCTAGAAAGCGCGGCGTCTTTGTTTACTTTGCGGATTATTGCCACTACATTTGTGTTGTATGGAAGTCTCATTAGGATCTGCAAATATCCCGTTCACATTGCAAATTACATTCAAGAAAGAGTTTTGCAAATTTTTGCAAATACCGAATATCGGGAGGTACCGCTATATGGGGGCTATATGAAAACGTGGACATTCATTGTCCATTTACGAAATTAACCTGCCTACTGGCAAAATAAACATGTCTGCAATATTTTAGCCGTCTATCTCGATTCCTTCGAAAGATAATGTGATTACAACAGACAGGCAGATAGACAGACACACAGACAGGCGGACATGGGTAAATCGACATCGAATTTTACGCTAGTCAAGAATATATATACTTTGTTGGACTTACATGAGTATTTCAAGGAGTTGCAAATGGAATGACAAATTTAATATATATCCATAGTATGGTGGAGGGTATAAAAATGTTACAATGAAGTTAAATGCCAGAAGTGTGGAATGAATCACATCACAGTGATGCATTTAGCGAAAGCAATTAACACCAATGCAGCAACAAATGTTCTGCTAGCAACGGCCCAAGTTCGTATAAAATCACTGCATGGAGAATTTGTAACAGTCAAAGCGCTGAGAGACCAAGGATAAACAAATTACATCCATATCAGAGGACGTGGCTCAATTGTTGCAGCTACCAAGAAAAAAGACTGAAGTGAGGTTACAAGGTGTAGGAGAGACCGTACTTGGCGTGGCGAAATCAAAAGTTGCACTGGAACTACGACCCAAATTTTGGAGCAACATTAAATTGAAGCAGAAGCGCCAGTCCTTCCAGCACTTGCATCAGCACATCCAGGAAGAAGGTTCCATATGACGTTGAAAAATTGAGAAATGTACATTTAGCAGATCCAAATTTCAACAGCCCGGAAAGAATCGATTTAGTCATTGGCGCTGATCTTTACTCACGAATATTGGCAGAAGGTGTTCGCCGTGATGAGCAAATTGTAGGACAAAATAAGAGGTTACTAATGGATTTTATCAGGAACCATTTTAATGAATCCTGAATTACACATAACGAAATCGGCAGCAACAACAACAATTAAGACATTCTGGGAAATAGATGAAATAGAAGACGAAAAAACGCCCATGGAAGACGAATACTACCTTAAACTATATAACCTCACGGAAAGACATTTCAGGAGGATTTGTCGTGTGTTTACCGTTAATTGAAAAAAATGATTTAAGAGTTTCATATAAAAGAGCGAGGGCGAGGTTTATACACTTGGCAAAAAATTAGAAGATAACGCGGAATTACAGGCAGAACTCGAGAGAACAATGGACAGGCTCAAATGTACACAAACATGTACATGCTGACCTTGGTTCTGCTTGGTTTGTCAGAACGTCATCCACCACAGATCTGTTTCGTTGCGATGTAATGGATGCAGAGAATGGGTGCACTTCAAGAACTGTTCCGGACTAAGGCTTTTGCGAGACTACAGCGAAAGGGATTATGTTGCGACTTGCTGCAGTAACGTAGTCCCCCAGCGAGTCCACTTCTTCGTCGTCCTCATCTGAGACGTCGTCGGAGTATGGCACTCCACCGCAGTCTCCAGAACAGCAACCAACACCGCAACACCTAACGCCACATGTTGCTGTTCCTACTCCGGATTGTGCAGCATTCTTGCAATTCAATTGGAACGGACTTCGAGGCAAAATAGATGAGATAGTGGAATTTAAGAGTCGGAGGAATATTAAGATCGCAGCGGTGCAGGAAACCAAGCTGAATGAAAATTGCAGCCTACAACGTTGTTATGGTTATAACGTACTGAGGAAAGATCGCACCAGAAGTGGAGGTTGGGGATTAGCGTTCCTGTTACACCATTCTGTTCAGTACAGACCTATCTCGCTTGAGCTAGTCTCAAGTGTTGAACTGCCGAGGTAGAGGTGCTTAATGTGTATATCCCGCCGATTAATAGCTGTATACTGCGTTATTTGCCTGATATTAGCCCGTTGTTGATAGGCAATAACCGCCTGGTACTAGGGGATTTTAATGCCCACCATGAGTTGTGGCATTCCGTCCTAGGTAATGACCAGAGGGGATCAGCGCTGGCAGAGCAGATTGACTTCTCCACATTCTGCACGGTTAACGAGGATGCTCCCACCCGAATAAGAGGAGAGTGTCACAGTTCGCCAGTTAACCATAGTGTCACCCGGTCTGATAAATGACGTGACTTGGCAACCCGTCATTTCTCTTGGCTCACACCATCTCCCGATAATCGTCTTCATAAGCAGGTCGCCCGATTTCATAACCTCACTGGCCAGAGTTCAGAGAATTCACCAACCGCCGCTTCAGAGAACTGCCCAACCCTTCTGATGTTGGGGTAGCAGAAAGGATTTTCCGAAACATCATCAAAGCTGTGGCCGCTCGCTATATACCTGTTGGTCGAATACCCGAGATAAGACCAAACTTCCCAGCAGAGGCAGCGGGATTAGCAAACGAGCGTGATGATCTCCGTCGTACCAACCCTACTGATCCTAGAATCAGTGATTTGACAGTGGAAGTCAACCGGTTGGTACAGGAGCATAAGAGGAAAAAGTGGCTAGACCATCTGAAGTGCTGCAACATTGGAACCGATATGAGTAAGCTGTGGGTAACGGTTAAGTCGCTCTCGAACCCTGGAAAAAAGGATGATAGGACCTCAGTCACTTTTAACGACGTAACGGTGACTGATCCGAAGAGGTGCGCGGAATATTTTAATCGACAATTTGTCGAGCACCCCGAGAGCGATAGGGCGATGCGAAGAGTACTACGTCGTATCAGATCTCTTCCTGCCGAGGAGGAACCATCACAGTTTACGATGGGTGATGTTGCAAATGTCATCCGTAAAGCTAAGTCATCCAAAGCGCTGGGCCCAGACGGAATCTCAATGGTAATGTTGAAGCAGCTGGATAAGCCAAGAGTCGAGTACTTAACGAAAGTTCTCAATTTGTCGCTAGCCACCCACATAGTGCCCGAAAATGGGCCGGGAGGTCCCGCTACTGAAGCCAGGCAAGGATGCCAGTAAAGGCGAATCGTACAGGCCGATTTCGCTTTTGTCGCCAGTAGCAAAGACTCTTAAGGCTTTACTCCTCCCCAGCATTAGAGGAAGCTATACAGTTGCTAACCACCAGCACGGATTCCGTCCACAACATAGTACCACAACAGCATTACACGCCATTTCCACACATATTAGTAGAGGACTGAACCAGAACAGGCCGTGTGACAGAACAGTGTTGGTAGCCCTTGACCTATCAAAGGCATTTGATACGGTCAATCATGCCACACTGTTCGAGGACGTGCAGAGAACTACCATCTGGCCAAGTTTGAAACGTTGGATAATCAACTATATGTGTGGACGCCAGTCATACGTGGAATTCCGGAACAAGAAGTCCAATCCCGTAGAGTGAAACAGGGAGTTCCCCAAGGTGGGGTGATACCGTCGGAACTGTTTAACCTCTACCTTTCCGGAATTCCTTGCCCTCCAGACGGCATTGAGATCGTAACGTATGCGGATGATTGTACGATCATGGCGTCGGGTGCAGTGGTCGATGACATATGCGAAAGGTTGAACCCCTATCTCACGGAGCTTGCCGCATACTGCCACGCGAGGAATATGAAAATATCCGCCACAAAATCAACGGCCACACTCTTCACCACATGGTCTGCGGAGATGAGAACACAGCTGAATGTTCAGGTCGAGGGGAATCTAATACCGACCACGAACTACCCCAAGATTCTTGGGGTCATGTTCGACAGCATGTTCAAGTCGTCCGCGCAAGCCACAGCTATCTGCGACAAGATAAAAAGTAGGAACAAGGTCCTCAAGGCGCTAGCCGGCAGCTCTTGGGGTGCGGACAAAGAAACCTTGTTGACCTCTTATAACGCGATAGTTCGGTCTGTGGTCAGCTATGCGGCTCCAGTGTGGTCTGCGAATACTAGTGCTACGCAGTGGAAGCCAGAACGCTGCCCTGAGAACTGCGACAGGGTGCCTCCTCATGACATCAATGGACCATCTACATGAGGAGGCGAAAGTCCTTCCCTTACATCAGCATAATCATATGCTTTCGTTGCAGTACATGCTTGGGTGTTACCGTGAGAGTCATCCCAACCATCATATGGTGGATAAATCTCCCCCACCCAGGCGTGTCAGGAAGGACATACATGATCTAGAGAGGGAGGTCCAGCGCTACAAGAGAGAACCTCTAGATCAAGAAGCCTATCAGGCAGGTCTGAGTGAGCAGGTCACCGATGCAGTCGCGGATGCTATTAGCTCGGAGTTCACCCCCCATCCATTGCAGCTGAAGAACGTCAGCTGCCTAGACAAACCAGGGTAGTTTTGACGCAATTACGTTCAGGATGGTGTAGTCGTCTCAATTCGTATTGGGCACGAATTGATGAAGATGTGCGTGACGCCTGCCCGGCGTGCGATACAGGCCCGCACAATACGCTACACCTCTTTAATTGCACAGCCAAACCTACCCAACTCACTCCAGAAGATCTCTGGCTACAGCCCGTTAAAGTAGCCGAATTTCTAAACCTGGAACTGGAACCAGATTAGCAGAACGCAAACACATACACGTACTACTGCTACAACAACAATCTCATATGCATGGGTCAAATGGTAAAAGTGGATCCAAGAAAGAAGGTTTTCCATTATGTGCCGCATCAGGCAGTGGTACGTGAAACAAGTCTAACAACAAAAGTAAGAGTGGTGTTTAAAGCTTAATCGAGAACTTCAAATGGGAAATCGCTGAATGACATACTTCACGTGGGACAAGACTTCAAAAAGACATAGTAAGAAAGTGGAGATCGTGGAAGTTTGTCATCTCAGCTGATGTGGAGAAAATGTTTCGTCAGATTAAAGTTGAAAAAAAAAAGATCAGGAATGCCAACATGGGCTGTGGAGAAGTAATCCGTTAGAGCCTATCCAGCAATATAAACTTACTAACGTAATATATGGCACCGCTTCTGGCTGTAAGATCGCTCATAGAAATTGGTAATAGGTGCGAGAATCAAGAAACCGCCCAAAGGATAAAAGAAGATTTCTAAATGGACGATCTTTTAACAGAAGCGAATACAAAATAAAATGCCGAGACGTGAAAGAGAGGATATTTCTGCAAATGGAGGATTGTGGATTTCATTTAAGAAAATGGATATCAAACTCTCCTGACATGGGTTTGCAGATGCTTCCGAAAAGGCATACGCTGCATAGTAGCTGCAAAAAGCAAGGTAAACCCAGTAAAAAAAAGAAAGACACTTTCAAAGCTGGAACTCTGTCCAACACATCTATGGGCTAAATACTACACCAACTTAAGCTTGAAGTGATTCCAAGACTTCCTTGACATGGACTCAAAGCTCTAAAAACAAGGATAAATTCATAAAAACAAGAGTGATCGATATTTTTGAAATAATACCCGAAGCGAAATGGGGGTATGTAAAGTCAAAGGAGAATCCAGCAGATATGGGTTCAAGGGTGTCCCACCACAGACTTTGACAAGCAACACGTTATATTGGGAAGGCCCCGAATGGCTGAAAAAAAGATGAGAAAGAATGGCCAAAAAGCAACTAAAAACAAGCAGCAGCAGCAACAGCAAGGTTTTCGACAGAAAACCGCGTATATAAAAATATGACGAACTATTCATCATTTAAAAAAAAAAAATACATGTAATGGCTTACGTACTGCCTTTTATAAAGGGATTAAAAAAGAAGCGAACAGTAAATGAACATTTGACTACAGAAGAGTTAGATGTAGCAGAAATGGAGTTAATTAAACTACATCAAGAAAGTGAATGGCCAGCAGAAGTAAGAAAATTGAAGACATTGGGAACTGTGGATCATCGAAGTAACATAGATTCACTACATCCACAGTTGGACCGAAATGTCATAATGCGTGTATGTGGAAGACCTGTTTTGTCAATGTCCAGAGGTCAATATTAGCGGGAAATATAATTCAAAATACTCATATTGTAGCGATGCATAAAGGAAATCGACTATATCAAGACGAAAGTACTGGATTATTCGAGCTAAAAATAGAATAAAACTTTGCATTAGTTGCCGTCCAAGATGTACGCGCTTAGAGGTGAATTGAAGAGAAACTTACTAGCTTACAGAGACAGTATAAATCAACCCATTCATCATTGTGGCATTGATTATGCGGGTACGCCACAAATACGATGCTCCAAAACAAAGGGGGTGAAGTCCATAATGCGCTACGTAGCGGTGTTCGTATGCATGGTAACTAAGGTGGTACATTTGGAAGGTGTCAGCGGACTTACAACGGAAGCATTTCTGACGGCGTTAAGGTGATTTTTCGCGAGAGAGAGAAATCAAGTGATTTATATTCCGACAACGGAACGAACTTCGTAGGGGCAGCAAGGCAGCTTGACAGAGAGGCCGCTAAAAATAAAACTAAGGTAGCTGCCATTTTAGAAAATGACAAAATAAGTTGGCATTTCATCCCGCCGGCAGCTCCTCACATTGGAGGAATTTGGGAAGCAGCAGTAAAGTCAATGTAATATCACCTAAAAAGAATAATTGGTGTCACGAAATTGACTTACGAGGAATTAAGTACGATGCTATCTCAGATTGAAGCCGTATTGAATTCGAGGCCACTACATGTACTTGGAAGCAATATAGAGTATATTGACACTCTAATACCTGGATATTTCATAATTGGCCGTCCGATGTTAGAATCACCTGTGACTATCGATGAAGGTAACTTGGGATTTCTTAATAGGTGGAAACTGCTACAACGAATTAAAAGTCACTTTTGGGGCAGATGGTAAGAAGAGTATTTAACCACATTACACCACCGAATGAAATGGAAGAAACAAAATAATAATGTGGAAATAGGAGATTTGGTGATATTGAAGAACAAAGAAACATACCCGGCGCGATGGCCACTGGCGGAGGTGGTAGAGGTCCATTTAGGAAAAGGAATCTTAAGGGTTGTGACTGCTAAGACACAAGATGGCGTGATGAAGAGACCAGTTAACAAAGTATGTCCATTGGAGCACATGGACGAGGAACCTGAAGTATTGTCCACAGAGGAAAAACAGGCGGAAATTGCACATACTAATATGACGAGATGTGAGCGAAAAATTAGGAAACAACCAATAATGATGTGGCCAATGATGTTGAACTTTTTCTTACTAATGTCTACCAAGGCATCATCCGTACATGAACTTAATACGGCAATATATTTGGATCCCATGTCGCAGATTCACATGGTTTCCTCATCATATAATATGGTTGTGTACTTTGAGCTGAAAACATATTTACAATCATTAGACCTGGCTTCCGAATTGCTGAAAACATCAAAAATCTTATGCCCACGACTTCAGACTTTTGAGGAGCAGTGTTGATCAAGATTAATAAGATAAAGACCAACAACCAATTTTTCCTGCTTCCGTTCTGCCGACCTTTCTTTCATTCCTGTTGGATCGTCTACTAGTGTTTGAACATGTAGATGGCTTTTTTCGTTGATAAGTTGGGAATGTTGCAAATTTTCGGTTTTTCATAATAAATCCTACCTCCATATCATAATAACTCCCACATCCGCCCTGGTTCTGGTTACTGAGTTTTTAATTGCAACTTTAACAGACCCAGTTATGAAAAATTTCTTGTTTACCACTGCTCTTCGTCCAAGTTAAATGACAATAAATGAATAACTTAACTTTTTAAATGTCTGATATGAAGGAGATTCTGAAGATTTATGTGGTGGAGGTAGGATGCCCTTAATAGCTCAATATGTTGTGTTTAGTTTATAGTAGAAGACCTTGGTTGCAGTGGTACAGTCGAATTTTCCTTGTAATACAAGCCGCCATCGATTTTCATATGATATTTGAATATAATCAGGTGGATCCAGTAGACCGACAAAGGAGCCTCGTTGCTTTCTTGTATAATACCTGCTTGATCATTGATGACAACCATTCCATCACCCATTTATGTTATCGGTTTAAGATCATTAAACGTCATATTAAAATTGGCGCTGTTGCAGAGCACATGATGTGGTTGAAGACGACAGACACAAAGTTGAGCATGTAACTAAGGTAGAGCCTGATAAGTGGAGGAGTTGATAGCCCTGTGCTACCGGAAATATAACAGCTTCCCTACATTTAAATTCTGGGACTGGGTATCTTATCAAAAAATATATTAGGTTATTATACAGCATAATTTTAATATTAGCTATTGATATAACTTCATCTATGGATATGTTAGAGAAGTTTTCATTTCGCAATATATTTTTTTGCGTTTCTATTTGAAAGAATTGTAGGCAAAAAGTATACCATTATTACGGCTCAGTTCGTTAGAAGGATATCGTTAGAATGATTATGCGTCCATGTGTTTCCCAAATAGCAAGTTCACCTCTAGACACCGGAATGTACCTCGCAATAAATATGAATTCTGAATTAAACATAACGAAATCGGCAGCAACAACAACAATTAAGACATTCTGGGAAATAGAAGACGAAAAACGCCCATGGAAGACGAATACTTCCTTAAACTATATAACCTCACGGAGAGACATTTCAGGAGGATTTGTCGTGTGTTTACCGTTAATTGAAGAAAATGATTTAGGAGTTTCATATAAAAGAGCGATGGATATGTTAGAGAAGTTTTCATTTCGCAATATACTTTTTTCGTTTCTATTTGAAAGAATTTTAGGCAAAACATATACCATTATTGTGGCTCTGTTCGTTAGAAGGATATCGTTAGAATGATTATGCGTCCACCTCTAGACACCGGAATGTACCTCGCAATAAATAGTTGTCGTATTAGAAAATATGCTTAGTAACTGTAGGAGCTGCGGCTTAATATTCACTGTTGTTCTGCACTTTAAAGTTTTTACAACCGCAAACTTCGTTTGCGACTTTGTCAAAGCAAGTCAGAAAGAACTTCGAACCAGTGGAAAAGATGTCGATTTGGAGAAGCAATGAATTCGTTCTTATTTATGGTGACGATCGTTTTTAACCTGAGAGAGCACCTATGTTTCCTTCTTTTTTATTGAAAGTGGTTTATAGTTCTTTTTTTAAACAACTTTAATTTTTTTTGATTGTAACGCCGTGTCTCGCCCACATTCTCTGAATGTCCGATAGTGGTTTGGTTATTTTGACATAGTACTTTATAAATCATCGATAGTATCCTGATAAACTCAGAAATGATGTCACCCCTCTTAGGGGTGGTAGGTTCAGTAAAGTTTCGAATTACTCCTACATGTTAGCACTCGTTTGGAAGCCACTTTGAGAAACCGCATACCACAAGTGTTCAACATTGTTTGGAAAAGTTTTGATTTTTCCAAAGAGACCTTCATTCATTCACTCTCTGAGAATATGATAACTTCGTCAACATAGACGAAACATCTCTTCCCAATGTGATAGCTTTACACATCATTTATTGCCCTCTGGATAATACTTGAGGCGTTCTTTAATACGAAGGGAAATCTACGAAATCCATACTTCCCATTTTTCTTTACCGAAAACGCTGTTTTTCCCTACCCGATTTTAAATAGAGCGTGGTAAAACTTCTACTACCACCCAGATTTGATAACGTTTTCGTTATATCCGGAATTGGGTATTTGTCGCTAATAGTTTATAGAATTATTATATTGGGATCGCGATTTTCTTATGCTACCATTTGTTAACAAGTCTCTTCTTATTAAACAAATATTAATAGGATACGGGAATAGTCTAGAAAGCGCGGCCACTACATTTGTGTTGTATGGAAGTCTTATTAGGATCTGCAAATATCCCGTTCACATTGCAAATTACATTCAAGAAAGAGTTTTGCAAATTTTTGCAAATACCGAATATCGGGAGGTACCGCTATATGGGGGCTATATGAAAACGTGGACATTCATTGTCCATTTACTATATTAACCTGCCTACTGGCAAAATAAACACGTCTGCAATATTTTAGCCGTCTATCTCGATTCCTTCGAAAGATACTGTGATTACAACAGACAGACAGATAGACAGACACACAGACAGGCGGACATGGGTAAATCGACATAGAATTTTACGCTAGTCAAGAATATATATACTTTGTTGGACTTACATGAGTATTTCAAGGAGTTGCAAATGGAATGACAAATTTAATATACATCCATAGTATGGTGGAGGGTATAAAAATGTTACAATGAAATTAAATACCAGAAGTGTGGAATGAATCATATCACAGTGATGCATTTAGCGAAAGCAATTAACACCAATGCAGCAACAAATGTTCTGCTAGCAACGGCCCAAGTTTGTATAAAATCACTGCATGGAGAATTTGTAACAGTCAAAGCGCTGAGAGACCAAGGATAAACAAATTACATCCATATCAGAGGACGTGGCTCAATTGTTGCAGCTACCAAGAAAGAAGACTGAAGTGAGGTTACAAGGTATAGGAGAGACCGTACTTGGCGTGGTGAAGTCAAAAGTTGCACTGGAACTACGACCCAAATTTTGGAGCAATATTAAATTAAAACAGAAGCGCTAGTCCTTCCAGCACTTGCATCAGCACATCCAGGAAGAAGGTTCCATTATGACGTTGAAAAATTGAGAAATGTACATTTAGCAGATCCAAATTTCAACAGCCCGGAAAGAATCGATTTAGTCATTGGCGCTGATCTTTACTCACGAATATTGGCAGAAGGTGTTCGTCGTGATGAGCAAATTGTAGGACAAAATACGAAGTTACGAATGGATTTTATCAGGAACCATTTTAATGAATCCTGAATTAAACATAACGAAATCGGCAGCAACAACAACAATTAAGACATTCATGAAATAGAAGACGAAAAAACGCCCATGGAAGACGAATACTACCTTAAGCTATATAACATCACGGAGAGACATTTCAGGAGGATTTGTCGTATGTTTACCGTTAATTGAAAAAAATGATTTAGGAGTTTCATATAAAAGAGCGATGGCGATGGTTTATACACCTAGAAAAATTTCGAGGCAGAATTCGAGAGAACAATGGACAAGCTCATATCCATGGGTCAAATGGTAAAGGTGGATCCAAGAAAGAAGGTTTTCCATTATGTGCCGCATCAGGCAGTGGTACGTGAAACAAGTCTAACAACAAAAGTAAGAGTGGTGTTTAATGCTTCTTCGAGAACTTCAAATGGGAAGTCGCTGAATGACATACTTCACGTGGGACCAAGACTTCAAAAAGAAAGTGGAGATCGTGGAAGTTTGTCATCTCAGCTGATGTGGAGAAAGTGTTTCGTCAGATTAAAGTTGAAAAAGAAGATCAGGAATACCAATGTGGGCTGTGGAAGAATAATCCGTTAGAGCCTATCCAACAGTATAAACTTACTAACGTAATATATGGCACCGCTTCTGGCTGTAAGATCGCTCTTAGAAATTAGTAATAGGTGCGAGAATCAAGAAACCGCCCAAAGAATAAAAGAAGATTTCTAAATGGACGATCTTTTAACAGAAGCGAATACAAAACAAAATACCGGGACGTGCAAGAGAGGATGTTGCTGCAAATGGAGGATTGTGGATTTTATTTAAGAAAATGGATATCAAACTCTCCTGACGTATTGAGAGCGGTAAAATTTAATGAAGAAATTGATGAATTGCGAATAGAAGAAGACGAATGTTTGAAAACATTGGGATTACAATGGAATCCACAGAATGACTGCTTTACATTTAGCATGCAAATTAAAAAAGAAGACAAGTTGACAAAACGAATAGCATTGTCAATGCTGGCAAAAATATTCGATCCATTAGGTTGGCTGACGCCAGTCACGGCAAAACTATTTATAAAGCAGTTATAGATACAACAAATGGGATGTCCTACTGGACGAGAATTTTAATGGAGATTGGAGGCAGTTTACATACGGTCTGTCAACACTAGAAAATTTAAGGATTCCAAAATGGTTTGTAATATTGGAGGACAAAACTGCATAGTTACATGGGTTTGCAGATGCTTCGGAAAAGGCATACGCTGCATAGTAGCTGCAAAAAGCAAGGTAAACACAGTAAAAAAAACAGAAAGACACTTTCAAAGCTGGAACTCTGTGCAACACATCTATGGGCTAAATACTACACCAACTTATGCTTGAAGTGATTCCAAGACTTCCTTGGCATGGACTCAAAACTCTAAACACAAGGATAAATTCATAAAAACAAGAGTGATCGATATTTTGGAAATAATACCCGAAGCGAAATGGGGTTATGTAAAGTCAAAGGAGAATCCAGCAGATATGGGTTCAAGGGTGTCCCACCGCAGACTTTGGCAAGCAACACATTATATTGGGAAGGCCCCGAATGGCTGAAAAAAAGATGAGAAAGATTGGCCAAAAAGCAACAAAAAAAAGCATCAGCAGCAACAGCAAGGTTTTCGAAAGAAAACCACGTATATAAAAATATGACGAACTATTCATCATTTAAAAAACAAATACATGTAATGGCTTACGTACTGCCTTTTATAAAGGGATTAAAAAAGAAGCGAGCAGTAAATGAACATTTGACTAAAGAAGAGTTAGAAGTAGCAAAAATGGAGTTAATTAAACTACATCAAGAAAGTGAATGGCCAGCGGAAATAAGAAAATTGAAGACATTGGGAACTGTGGATCATCGAAGTAACATAGATTCACTACATCCACAGTTGGATCGAAATGTCATAATGCGTGTAGGTGGAGCTGACCTACACGCATTATGACATTGTCAGAGCTGACCTATAACGAAAAACTTCAAATCAATGTCCAGAGGTCAAGATCATTCAAAATACTTATATTGTAACGATGCATAAAGGAAATCGACTTATGGCTATACTAAGACGAAAGTATTGGATTATTCGAGCTAAAAATAGGATAAAACTTTGCATTAGTTGCCGTCCAAGATGTACGCGCTTAGAGGTGAATTGAGGAGAAACTTACTAGCTTACAGAGTCAGTATAAATCAACCCTTTCAACATTGTGGCATTGTTTATGCGGGTACGCCACAAATACGATGCTCCAAAACAAAGGGGGTGAAGTCCATAATGCGCTACGTAGCGGTGTTCGTATGCATGGTAACTAAGGTGGTACATTTGGAAGGTGTCAGCGGACTTACAACGGAAGCATTTCTGACGGCGTTAAGGTGATTTTTCGCGAGAGAGAGAAATCAAGTGATTTATATTCCGACAACGGAACGAACTTCGTAGGGGCAGCAAGGCAGCTTGACAGAGAGGCCGCTAAAAATAAAACTAAGGTAGCTGCCATTTTAGAAAATGGCAAAATAAGTTGGCATTTCATCCCGCCGGCAGCTCCTCACATTGGAGGAATTTTGGAAGCAGCAGTAAAGTCTATGTAATATCACCTAAAAAGAATAATTGGTGACACGAAATTGACTTACGAGGAATTAAGTACGATGCTATCTCAGATTGAAGCCGTATTGAATTCGAGGCCACAACATGTACTTGGAAGCAGTACAGAGTATATTGACACTTTAATACCTGGATATTTCATAATTGGCCGTCCGATGTTAGAATCACCTGTGACTATCGATGAAGGTAACTTGGGATTTCTTAATAGGTGGAAACTGCTACAACGAATTAAAAGTCACTTTTGGGGCAGATGGTAAGAAGAGTATTTAACCACATTACACCACCGAATGAAATGGAAGAAACAAAATAATAATGTGGAAATAGGGGATGTGGTGATATTGAATAACCAAGAAACATACTCGGCGCGATGGCCACTAGCGGAGGTGGTAGAGGTCCATATAGGAAAAGGAATCTTAAGGGTTGTCACTGCTAAGACACAATATGGCGTGATAAAGAGACCAGTTAACAAAGTATGTCCATTGGAGCACATGGACGAGGAACCTGAAGTAATGTCCACAGAGGAAAAACAGGCGGAAATTGCACATACTAATATGACGAGTTGTGAGCGAAAAATTAGGAAACAACCAATAATGATGTGGCCAATGATGTTGAACTTTTTCTTACTAATGTCTACCAAGGCATCATCCGTACATGAACTTAATACGGCGGTATATTTAGATCCCAAGTCGCAGATTCACATGGTTTCCTCATCATAGAATATGGTTGTGTACTTTGAGCTGAAAACATATTTACAAACATTAGACCTGGCTTCCGAATTGCTGAAAACATCAAAAATCTTATGCCCACGACTTCAGACTTTTGAGGAGCAATGTTGGTCCACTTTTAACAATATGGAACTCAAGATTAATAAGATAAACACCAACAACCAATTTTTCCACCAACAACCAATTTTTCAAAAAAGAGGTCCTCCGTTGAAATTCGTGGATTCGTTTCAACACTGGACATTTGGGGTAATGGAGGATCGAGTAGCTATGGATAATAATATGAAGAATCTATTAGCCAATTAAAAGCATTTTAAGAAGCTAGCAAAACAGCAGACATCTGTAGTTGATGCTATAATAAATCTTTTGAAGAGAACAACAGAGAAAGTGAATTCGCAGTTTTTCAGATATCAAAGACAAATTTGAGAATATAAGTGATACTAAGAATGAGAATTACTTCGTGTATATAAAATCCATTAGATTCTTTATAATAGCAAAACAAATTCATGAGCTTTTGCAAGAATGTGACGAAGAGGCCGTTGACGACTTAATTGATGTAAACAGTGGGAAATTTCATCCTGTCCTGATAACTTCCAAACAATTAAAAGACGAGATGGTTACAAGTAAAAAAAAACATTAAGTTCGGCCAGGTCAAACTTTTAATACCCTCCACCTTAGGGTAAAGGAAACATTTAAGCCCATTATGACCCACATATATCAATTTTTGGAAATATTCATAGGATACGGCTATATGGGGGCTTTACCAAATCGTTGGCCTATACATGCAATTTTTCACCAGAGGAGCTAGAATCCATTATGACCTAAAAATACCAATTTTTACACAAATCCGTGAAAACATTTGGGAAAATAATCAAAATACCGAATATCGGAAAGGACTATACCAAAGCATGGACCTATACATGCAATGTCTCGCCACACGAAATGGAATCCGCTATGACCTACAAATACCAATTTTCAGACAAATCCGTGAAAAAAATGTGGCATAAATCATCAAAATGCCGAATATCGGGAGGTACCGTTATATGGCGGCTATACTAAATCGTGGACCCATACATGCAATGTTTCGATACCGAAGCTGGAACTCATTATGACCAACAAATACCAATTTTTACACAAATCCGTGAAAAAAATATGGGAAAAATAATCAAAATACCGAATATCGGAAGGTACCTTTATATGGGGGCTATACCAAAGCGTGGACCTATACATACAATGTCTCGCCACACGAAATGGAACCCGTTATGACCTACAAATACCAATTTTCAGACAAATACGTGAAAAATGTGGCATAAATCATCATTCAACACCAACCATCCTAGACACAATACAAATTGCTCTGCTAAATATTGGCGCTCGATATCAAATAGTATGGGCTGTATCGTGATTTCAACAGACAAACGGACAGACAGACATCTTTAAATCGACTTGGAATTTTATGTTGATTATGAATATATATACTTTATGAGGTCTAAGACGAATATTTAATGATGTTACAAACGGAATGACAAAATTAATATACTCTTCTTTCCAAGGTGGAGGGTATAAAAATACTAGAAACTCTACCTGACAAATATGTACTGCCAGGAAAGCGTTCAGGAATGGAATTAAACGAGATCTTAAATTTGATGACACGGAACTTTTGAGGGGTCCCAACTGGTAATAGATATAAAAATACCACTGTTCAATCGGCAGTCATCCCAGTTCTGCAAAGTAATTTCGATACCATTTGAAGAAGGAGATGCGATATTGAAAGCCCGTGTAAAATCCTCGTACATTGTATATAATTTTGAGCTGGACTCCTTCCATTTCTTAATACAGCTTATGCTGAATGAGTGCGAGGAGACGTTGGGTAAGAAGATAATGTGTGCAGGGAATTTTCCATGGAGAGATGCAACCACACAAGAATCTATCAAACCCCTTGGACATGTACTTATCAGTCATCTCCAAGAAATTGCCAAGCTAACTAAATTCGTGGACAAGTTAAAGAAAGAAAATGTGGAATTGAGAGGCTTGAAGCTCCATCACATCTCACCACACATAGCCTTTATACTAGTAATTATAGTAATAATAATTTTAAGTATAAATTGTTTGCCGCCCGGGAGACTGTTTATAAAACTATGAACATGATAGACCATAGGAATAAATTAGATCTTTAAGTGGTTTAGGCAATAAATTTTTGTGTATTAAAACAAAGTAAATATATTCTTGATCAGCAGAAAATTCTATGTCGATTTAGCTCTGTTCACTCTAGCTTTCGAACGAATTGAAGTAGATTGATAAAATTTTACCTAAATGTATATTGTGTCTGCAGGACATTTGGTATTGAAAATAGGCCATGTAGGTCCACGTTTTGGTATGGCCCCCATATAATGGTACCTTCCGATATTAGGTATTTTGATGATTTTAGCGACATTATCCACCGGAATGGTTTCAAATTTGGTATTTGAAGTTCGTAATGGATACTAAAGCACATGACAAGAGATTGTCTGTGCAGGTTCACTTCTTCGTACAGCCCTCATATAACGGCACCTCCCTACATTTAGTGGTTTGTTGATTTTAGCGACATTATTCATGGGAATTGTTTTAAATTTGGTACTTGAAGTTCGTAATGAATACTACAGCATATGACAGGAGATTGTCTGTGCAGTTCCACGTCTTCGTATATCCCCCATATAACAGTACCTCTCGATATTCGGATTTGATGATTTTAGCGACATTATTCACTGGAATTGTTTCAAATGTGGTATTAGAAGTTAGATACTAAAGCCTTTGACAAAAAAGTGTATGTGCAGGTATATATTTTGGTATAGCCCACATATAATAGCACCTCCCTATATTGATGATTTTAGCTACATTATTCATTAAAAAACAGAAAGGCACTTTCAAAGCTAGTACTCTGTACAACACATCTATTGGCTAAAGTACTACACTAACTTATGCTTGGAATGATTCCATTTTTTCCTTGGCATGGATTCAAACTCTTAAAAAAGCATAAGTTTATAAAAACAAGAGTGATCGATATTTTGGAAATAATACCCGAAGCGAAATGGGGGTATGTAAAGTCAAAGGAGAATCCAGCAGATATGGGTTCAAGGGTGTCCCACCCCAGACTTTGGCAAGCAACACATTATATTGGGAAGGCCCCGAATGGCTGAAAAAAAGATGAGAAAGATTGGCCAAAAAGCAACTAAAAACCAGCAGCAACAGCAAGGTTTTCGAAAGAAAACCACGTATATAAAAATATGACGAACTATTCATCATTTAAAAAACAAATACATGTAATGGCTTACGTACTGCCTTTTATAAAGGGATTAAAAAAGAAGCGAACAGTAAATGAACATTTGACTACAGAAGAGTTAGAAGTAGCAGAAATGGAGTTAATTAAACTACATCAAGAAAGTGAATGGCCAGCGGAAATAAGAAAATTGAAGACATTGGGAACTGTGGATCATCAAAGTAACCTAGATTCACTACATCCACAGTTGGATCGAAATGTCATAATGCGTGTAGGTGGAAGACCTGCTTTGTCAGAGCTGAACTAAAACGAAAAACATCAAATCAATGTCCAGAGGTCAAGATCATTCAAAATACTCATATTGTAACGATGCATAAAGGATGCATACTAAGACGAAAGTATTGGATTATTCGAGCTAAAAATAGGATAAAACATTGCATTAGTTGCCGTCCAAGATGTACGGCATCTGGTGAATTGAAGAGAAACTTACTAGCTTACAGAGTCAGTATAAATCAACCCATTCATCATTGTGGCATTGATTATGCGGGTACGCCACAAATACGATGCTCCAAAACAAAGGGGGTGAAGTCCATAATGCGCTACGTAGCGGTGTTCGTATGTATGGTAACTAAGGTGGTACATTTGGAAGGTGTCAGCGGACTTACAACGGAAGCATTTCTGACGGCGTTAAGGTGATTTTTCGCGAGAGAGAGAAATCAAGTGATTTATATTCCGACAACGGAACGAACTTCGTAGGGGCAGCAAGGCAGCTTGACAGAGAGGCCGCTAAAAATAAAACTAAGGTAGCTGCCATTTTAGAAAATGACAAAATAAGTTGGCATTTCATCCCGCCGGCAGCTCCTCACATTGGAGGAATTTGGGAAGCAGCAGTAAAGTCAATGTAATATCACCTAAAAAGAATAATTGGTGTCACGAAATTGACTTACGAGGAATTAAGTACGATGCTATCTAAGATTGAAGCCGTATTGAATTCGAGGCCACAACATGTACTTGGAAGCAATACAGAGTATATTGACACTCTAATACCTGGATATTTCATAATTGGCCGTCCGATGTTAGAATCACCGTTGACTATCGATGAACGTAACTTGGGATTTCTTAATAGGTGGGTAATGCAACAACGAATTAAAAGTCACTTTTGGGGCAGATGGTAAGAAGAGTATTTAACCACATTACACCACCGAATGAAATGGAAGAAACAAAATAATAATGTGGAAATAGGGGATGTGGTGATATTGAAGAACCAAGAAACATACCCGGCGCGATGGCCACTGGCGGAGGTGGTAGAGGTCCATCTAGGAAAAGGAATCTTAAGGGTTGTGACTGCTAAGACACAAGATGGCGTGATAAAGAGACCAGTTAACAAAGTATGTCCATTGGAGCACATGGACGAGGAACATGAAGTATTGTCCACAGAGGAAAAACAGGCGGAAATTGCGCATACTAATATGACGAGATGTGAATGAAAAATTAGGAAACAACCAATAATGATGTGGCCAATGATGTTGAACTTTTTCTTACTAATGTCTACCAAAGCATCATCCGTACATGAACTTAATACGGCAGTATATTTGGATCCCATGTCGCAGATTCACATGGTATGGGGGCTATACCAAAGCGTGGACCTATACATGCAATGTCTCGCCACACGAAATGGAACCCGTTATGACCTACAAATACCAATTTTCAGACAAATACGTGAAAAATGTGGCATAAATCATCATTCAACACCAACCATCCTAGACACAATACAAATTGCTCTGCTAAATATTGGCGCTCGATATCAAATAGTATGGGCTGTATCGTGATTTCAACAGACAAACGGACAGACAGACATCTTTAAATCGACTTGGAATTTTATGTTGATTATGAATATATATACTTTATGAGGTCTAAGACGAATATTTAATGATGTTACAAACGGAATGACAAAATTAATATACTCTTCTTTCCAAGGTGGAGGGTATAAAAATACTAGAAACTCTACCTGACAAATATGTACTGCCAGGAAAGCGTTCAGGAATGGAATTAAACGAGATCTTAAATTTGATGACACGGAACTTTTGAGGGGTCCCTACTGGTAATCGATATAAAAATACCACTGTTCAATCGGCAGTCATCCCAGTTCTGCAAAGTAATTTCGATACCATTTGAAGAAGGAGATGCGATATTGAAAGCCCGTGTAAAATCCTCGTACATTGTATATAATTTTGAGCTGGACTCCTTCCATTTCTTAATACAGCTTATGCTGAATGAGTGCGAGGAGACGTTGGGTAAGAAGATAATGTGTGCAGGGAATTTTCCATGGAGAGATGCAACCACACAAGAATCTATCAAACCCCTTGGACATGTACTTATCAGTCATCTCCAAGAAATTGCCAAGCTAACTAAATTCGTGGACAAGTTAAAGAAAGAAAATGTGGAATTGAGAGGCTTGAAGCTCCATCACATCTCACCACACATAGCCTTTATACTAGTAGTTATAGTAATAATAATTTTAAGTATAAATTGTTTGCCGCCCGGGAGACTGTTTATAAAACTATGAACATGATAGACCATAGGAATAAATTAGATCTTTAAGTGGTTTAGGCAATAAATTTTTGTGTATTAAAACAAAGTAAATATATTCTTGATCAGCAGAAAATTCTATGTCGATTTAGCTCTGTTCACTCTAGCTTTCGAACGAATTGAAGTAGATTGATAAAATTTTACCTAAATGTATATTGTGTCTGCAGGACATTTGGTATTGAAAATAGGCCATGTAGGTCCACGTTTTGGTATGGCCCCCATATAATGGTACCTTCCGATATTAGGTATTTTGATGATTTTAGCGACATTATCCACCGGAATGGTTTCAAATTTGGTATTTGAAGTTCGTAATGGATACTAAAGCACATGACAAGAGATTGTCTGTGCAGGTTCACTTCTTCGTACAGCCCTCATATAACGGCACCTCCCTACATTTAGTGGTTTGTTGATTTTAGCGACATTATTCATGGGAATTGTTTTAAATTTGGTACTTGAAGTTCGTAATGAATACTACAGCATATGACAGGAGATTGTCTGTGCAGTTCCACGTCTTCGTATATCCCCCATATAACAGTACCTCTCGATATTCGGATTTGATGATTTTAGCGACATTATTCACTGGAATTGTTTCAAATGTGGTATTAGAAGTTAGATACTAAAGCCTTTGACAAAAAAGTGTATGTGCAGGTATATATTTTGGTATAGCCCACATATAATAGCACCTCCCTATATTGATGATTTTAGCTACATTATTCATTAAAAAACAGAAAGGCACTTTCAAAGCTAGTACTCTGTACAACACATCTATTGGCTAAAGTACTACACTAACTTATGCTTGGAATGATTCCATTTTTTCCTTGGCATGGATTCAAACTCTTAAAAAAGCATAAGTTTATAAAAACAAGAGTGATCGATATTTTGGAAATAATACCCGAAGCGAAATGGGGGTATGTAAAGTCAAAGGAGAATCCAGCAGATATGGGTTCAAGGGTGTCCCACCCCAGACTTTGGCAAGCAACACATTATATTGGGAAGGCCCCGAATGGCTGAAAAAAAGATGAGAAAGATTGGCCAAAAAGCAACTAAAAACCAGCAGCAACAGCAAGGTTTTCGAAAGAAAACCACGTATATAAAAATATGACGAACTATTCATCATTTAAAAAACAAATACATGTAATGGCTTACGTACTGCCTTTTATAAAGGGATTAAAAAAGAAGCGAACAGTAAATGAACATTTGACTACAGAAGAGTTAGAAGTAGCAGAAATGGAGTTAATTAAACTACATCAAGAAAGTGAATGGCCAGCGGAAATAAGAAAATTGAAGACATTGGGAACTGTGGATCATCAAAGTAACCTAGATTCACTACATCCACAGTTGGATCGAAATGTCATAATGCGTGTAGGTGGAAGACCTGCTTTGTCAGAGCTGAACTAAAACGAAAAACATCAAATCAATGTCCAGAGGTCAAGATCATTCAAAATACTCATATTGTAACGATGCATAAAGGATGCATACTAAGACGAAAGTATTGGATTATTCGAGCTAAAAATAGGATAAAACATTGCATTAGTTGCCGTCCAAGATGTACGGCATCTGGTGAATTGAAGAGAAACTTACTAGCTTACAGAGTCAGTATAAATCAACCCATTCATCATTGTGGCATTGATTATGCGGGTACGCCACAAATACGATGCTCCAAAACAAAGGGGGTGAAGTCCATAATGCGCTACGTAGCGGTGTTCGTATGTATGGTAACTAAGGTGGTACATTTGGAAGGTGTCAGCGGACTTACAACGGAAGCATTTCTGACGGCGTTAAGGTGATTTTTCGCGAGAGAGAGAAATCAAGTGATTTATATTCCGACAACGGAACGAACTTCGTAGGGGCAGCAAGGCAGCTTGACAGAGAGGCCGCTAAAAATAAAACTAAGGTAGCTGCCATTTTAGAAAATGACAAAATAAGTTGGCATTTCATCCCGCCGGCAGCTCCTCACATTGGAGGAATTTGGGAAGCAGCAGTAAAGTCAATGTAATATCACCTAAAAAGAATAATTGGTGTCACGAAATTGACTTACGAGGAATTAAGTACGATGCTATCTAAGATTGAAGCCGTATTGAATTCGAGGCCACAACATGTACTTGGAAGCAATACAGAGTATATTGACACTCTAATACCTGGATATTTCCTAATTGGCCGTCCGATGTTAGAATCACCGTTGACTATCGATGAACGTAACTTGGGATTTCTTAATAGGTGGGTAATGCAACAACGAATTAAAAGTCACTTTTGGGGCAGATGGTAAGAAGAGTATTTAACCACATTACACCACCGAATGAAATGGAAGAAACAAAATAATAATGTGGAAATAGGGGATGTGGTGATATTGAAGAACCAAGAAACATACCCGGCGCGATGGCCACTGGCGGAGGTGGTAGAGGTCCATCTAGGAAAAGGAATCTTAAGGGTTGTGACTGCTAAGACACAAGATGGCGTGATAAAGAGACCAGTTAACAAAGTATGTCCATTGGAGCACATGGACGAGGAACATGAAGTATTGTCCACAGAGGAAAAACAGGCGGAAATTGCGCATACTAATATGACGAGATGTGAATGAAAAATTAGGAAACAACCAATAATGATGTGGCCAATGATGTTGAACTTTTTCTTACTAATGTCTACCAAAGCATCATCCGTACATGAACTTAATACGGCAGTATATTTGGATCCCATGTCGCAGATTCACATGGTTTCCTCATCATATAATATGCTTGTGTACTTTGAGCTGAAAACATATTTACACACATTAGACCTGGCTTCCGAATTGCTGAATACATCACAAATCTTATGCCCACGACTTCAGACTTTTGAGGAGCAGTGTTGATCAAAATTAATAAGATAAAGACCAACAACCAATTTTACCTGCTTCCGTTCTGCCGACCTTTCTTTCATTCCTGTTGGATCGCCAACTAGTGTTTGAACATGTAGATGGCTTTTTTTGTTGATAAGTTGGGAATATGGCAAATTTTCGGTTTATCATAATAAATCCTACTTCCATATCATAATAACTCCTACCTCCGCCCTGGTCCTCGTTACTGAGTTTTTAATTGTAACTTTAACAGACCCAGTTATGAAAAATTTCTTGTTTATCACTGCTCTTCGTCAAAGTAAAATGACAATAAATAAATAACTTAACTTTTTAAATGTCTGATATGAAGGAGATTCTGAAGATTTATGTGGTGGAGGTAGGATACCCTTAATATCTCAATATGTTGTGTTTAATTTATAGTAGAAGACCTTGGTTGCAGTGGTACAGTCGAATTTTCCTTGTAATATTCGCCGCCATCGATTTTCATATGATATTTGAATATAATCAGGTGGGTCCAGTAGACCGACAAAGGAGCCTCGTTGCTTTCTTGTATAATAGCTGCTTGATCATTGATGACAACCATTCCATCACCCATTAATGTTATCGGTTTAAGATCATTAAACGTCATATTAAAATTGGCGATGTTGCAGAGCACATGATGTGGTTGAAGACGACAGACAAAAAGTTGAGCATGTAACTAAGGTAGAGCCTGGTAAGTGGAGGATTTGATAGCCCTGTGCTACCGGAAATATAACAGCTTCCCTACATTTAAATTCTGGGACTGGGTATCTTATCAAAAAATATATTAGGTTATTATACAGCATAATTTTAATATTAGCTATTGATATAACTTCATCTATGGATATGTTAGAGAAGTTTTCATTTCGCAATATATTTTTTTGCGTTTCTATTTGAAAGAATTGTAGGCAAAAAGTATACCATTATTACGGCTCTGTTCGTTAGAAGGATATCGTTAGAATGATTATGCGTTCATGTGTTTCCCAAATAGCAAGTTCACCTCTAGACACCGGAATGTACCTCGCAATAAATATGAATCCTGAATTAAATATAACGAAATCGGCAGCAACAACAACAATTAAGACATTCTGGGAAATAGATGAAATAGAAGACGAAAAAACGCCACTTTGAGAAACCGCATACCACAAGTGTTCAACATTGTTTGGAAAAGTTTTGATTTTTCCGAAGAGACCTTCATTCATTCACTCTCTGAGAATATGATAACATCGTCAACATAGACGAAACATCTCTTCCCAATGCGATAGCTTTACACATCATTTATTGCCCTCTGGATAATACTTGAGGCGTTCTTTAATACGAAGGGAAATCTATACTTCCCATTTCTCTTTACCGAAAACGCTGTTTTTCCCTACCCTATTTTAAATAGAGCGTGGTAAAACTTCTACTACCACCCAGATTTGATAACGTTTTCGTTATATCCGAAATTGGGTATTTGTCGCTATTAGTTTATAGAATTATTATACTAGGATCACGATTTTCTTATGCTACTTATGCTACCACTTGTTAACAAGTCTCTTCTTATTGAACAAATATTAATGTGATACGGGAATAGTCTAGAAAGCGCGGCGTCTTTGTTTACTGTGCGGATTATTGCCACTACATTTGTGTTGTATGGAAGTCTCATTAGGATCTGCAAATATCCCGTTCACATTGCAAATTACATTCAAGAAAGAGTTTTGCAAATTTTTGCAAATACCGAATATCGGGAGGTACCGCTATATGGGGGCTATATGAAAACGTGGACATTCATTGTTCATTTACGAACTTAACCTGCCTACTGGCAAAATAAACATGTCTGCAATATTTTAGCCGTCTATCTCGATTCCTTCGAAAGATACTGTGATTACAACAGACAGACAGATAGACAGACACACAGACAGGCGGACATGGGTAAATCGACATAGAATTTTACGCTAGTCAAGAATATATATACTTTCTTGAACTTATATGAGTATTTCAAGGAGTTGTAAATGGAATGACAAATTAAATATATATATCCATAGTATGGTGGAGGGTATAAAAATGTTACAATGAAGTTAAATGCCAGAAGTGTGGAATGCATCACATCACAGTGATGCATTTAGCGAAAGCAATTGACAATAATGCAGCAACAAATGATCTGCTAGCAACGGCCCAAGTTCGTATAAAATCACTGCATGGAGAATTTGTAACAGTCAAAGCGCTGAGAGACCAAGGATAAACAAATTACATCCATATCAGAGGACGTGGCTCAATTGTTGCAGCTACCAAGAAAGAAGACTGAAGTGAGTTTACAAGGTATAGGAGAGACCGTACTTGGCGTGGCGAAATCAAAAGTTGCACTGGAACTACGACCCAAATTTTGGAGCAATATTAAATTGGAACAGAAGCGCTAGTCCTTCCAGCACTTGCATCAGCACATCTAGGAAGAAGGTTCCATTATGACGTTGAAAAATTGAGAAATGTACATTTAGCAGATCCAAATTTCAACAGCCCGGAAAGAATCGATTTAGTCATTGGCGCTGATCTTTACTCACGAATATTGGCAGAAGGTGTTCGTCGTGATGAGCAAATTGTAGGACAAAATACGAAGTTACGAATGGATTTTATCAGGAACCATTTTAATGAATCCTGAATTAAACATAACGAAATCGGCAGCAACAACAACAATTAAGACATTCATGAAATAGAAGACGAAAAAACGCCCATGGAAGACGAATACTACCTTAAGCTATATAACATCACGGAGAGACATTTCAGGAGGATTTGTCGTGTGTTTGCCGTTAATTGAAAAAAATTATTTAGGAGTTTCATATAAAAGAGCGATGGCGAGGTTTATACACCTGGAAAAAAAAAATTAGAAGATAACGCGGAATTACAGGCAGAATTCGAGAGAACAATGGACAAGCTCATATCCATGGGTCAAATGGTAAAGGTGGATCCAAGAAAGAAGGTTTTCCATTATGTGCCGCATCAGGCAGTGGTACGTGAAACAAGTCTAACAACAAAAGTAAGAGTGGTGTTTAATGCTTCTTCGAAAACTTCAAATGGGAAGTCGCTGGATGACATACTTCACGTGGGACCAAGACTTCAAAAAGACATAGTAAGAAAGTGGAGATCGTGGAAGTTTGTCATCTCAGCTGATGTGGAGAAAGGGTTTCGTCAGATTAAAGTTGAAAAAGAAGATCAGGAATACCAACATGGGCTGTGGAGGAGTAATCCGTTAGAGCCTATCCAACAATATAAACTTACTAACGTAATATATGGCACCGCTTCTGGCTGTAAGATCGCTCATAGAAGTTGGTAATAGGTGCGAGAATCAAGAAACCGCCCAAAGAATAAAAGAAGATTTCTAAATGGACGATCTTTTAACAGAAGCGAATACAAAACAAAATGCCGGGACGTGCAATAGAGGATATTGCTGCAAATGGAGGATTGTGGATTTTATTTAAGAAAATGGATATCAAACTCTCCTGACGTATTGAGAGCGGTAAAATTTAATGAAGAAAATGATGAATTGCGAATAGAAGAAGACGAATGTTTGAAAACATTGGGATTACAATGGAATCCACAGAATGAATGCTTTACATTTAGCATGCAAATTAAAAAAGAAGACAAGTTGACAAAACGAATAGCATTGTCAATGCTGGCAAAACTAATCGATCCATTAGGTTGGCTGACGCCAGTCACGGCAAAACTATTTATACAGCAGTTATATATACAACAAATAGAATGGGATGTTCTACTGGACGAGAATTTTAATGGAGATTGGAGGCAGTTTACATATGGTCAGTCAACACTAGAAAATTTAAGGATTCCAAAATGGTTTGTAATATTGGAAGACAAAACTGCATAGTTACATGGGTTTGCAGATGCTTCCGAAAAGGCATACGCTGCATAGTAGCTGCAAAAAGCAAGGTAAACACAGTAAAAAAAAACAGAAAGACACGTTCTAAGCTGGAACTGTGTGCAACACATCTATGGGCTAAATACTACACCAACTTATGCTTGAAGTGATTCCATGACTTCCTTGGCATGGACTCAAAACTCTAAAAACAAGGATAAATTCATAAAAACAAGAGTGATCGATATTTTGGAAATAATACCCGAAGCGAAATGGGGGTATGTAAAGTCAAAGGAGAATCCAGCAGATATAGGTTCAAGGGTGTCCCACCGCAGACTTTGACCAGCAACACATTATATTGGGAAGGCCCCGAATGGCTGAAAAAAAGATGAGAAAGATTGGCCAAAAGCAACAAAAAACAAGCATCAGCAGCAACAGCAAGGTTTTCGACAGAAAACCACGTATATAAAAATATGACGAACTATTCATCATTTAAAAAACAAATACATGTAATGGCTTACGTACTGCCTTTTATAAAGGGATTAAAAAAGAAGCGAGCAGTAAATGAGCATTTGACTACAGAAGAGTTAGAATTAGCAGAAATGGAGTTAATAAAACTACATCAAGAAAGTGAATAGCCGGCGGAGGTAAGTAGTAACATGGCTTAACTACATCCACAGTTCAATTCCACGGCAGCGGGTTCTACGACACCGGATTGACCCGAAACAACAACACTCCAGTTTCGGCCAGCGGCTGCCAACCCAGTGTATACATGTTCGTGTTGATTTATTTTTGTGTATTGGAAGCAGCACATGCCGGAATGCCTGCTCCGGATTCTTTTGGTTCGTGCCGGGCTTGAGGATAACCCCGGACCATGGTTTGCCAAAATACCATCCACCATAGACCAGTCTCGGTGCGATGTAATGGATGCAGCGGATGGGTGCATTTTAGGAATTGTTCCGGTTTAACCCGGTTGTGAGACTATAGCGATAAGGACTATGTTGCATCGTTCTGTACCAACGTAGTCCGCAGTGAGTCCACGAGTCGTCGTCGGAGTATGGAACTCCCCCACAGTCTCCAAAACAACCTTACCGCAGCACCTAACGCCACATGTTACTGTTACAATTCCGTACAGTGTATCATTCTTGCAATTCAATTGCAAGGTAAAATTGATGAGATAGTGGATTTTATGAATCGGAGGAATATTAAGATCGCAGCGGTGCAGGAAACCAAGCTCAATGAAAATTGTAGCTTACAACGTTGCAATGGTTACAACGTATTGAGGAAAGATCGCACCAATAAGAGGAGAGTTCTCCAGATTTAAACATTGTGTCACCCGGTCTGTTAAATGACGTGACTTGGCAATCCGTCATTTCCCTTGGCTCAGACAATCTGCCGATAATCGTCTCCATAAGCAGATCGCCCGGTTTCATAACCTCTGAACGCCGCTCTTAACCATGGGAAAGCCCACTGGCCTGAGTTCAGAGAATTCACTAGGTAAGGTTAGGTTGAAAAAAGGGGCGAAGCAATTTCGCCGCAAGCCCTGTTGGGCATACACTTAAGCCAGTATAGGCCTGTTGTGCGCTCTAGTCAGAGGGGTTTTACCGAGGAAGATGTAACTGCACAGTCTGCACAGTCTGTTATAATTGAAATTCTGTTGCCTTTATGTAATTCTTTAACTGTTTTATATCATTTACCATGATCCGACTAAGGTCTGGTATAGTGTCGCTCGCTAAGAATTGGGCTCTGATATTAGCAAACGCTGGGCATATACAGAGAAAATGTTCCAAAGTTTCGTCATCTTCCCTGCACGCCCTGCATATGCTGTTATCTGTGCAACCTATCTTGTATAGATGAGCTTGTAGGCCCAGTTGCCCCGTAAGGATGCCTGTCACCTCACTGATCTCCTTCTTGCCTAGCAATAAAAGATTCTTCGTTTTTATCTCATTTGGGTCACCCCACAGGATTTTGGTGGTTTTCCCTACGCCCTCTTCGTTTCATAAGGATATATGAGCGTTTTTTGTCCATGTCTTTAACATTAGACTTGACGCTTTTAGCGGCAGTGGATTGTCTAAGTTTACTGCTGCTAAGTTTACCCTGCCTGTTCTAGCGAGAGAATTTGCTATCTGGTTACCTCTAACTCCGTTATGACCTGGTACCCATATAATGCGAACTAAGCCGTGTTGAGAGTAGTTGTTGATTGAGTTTATACATTCCAATACAGTTCTTGAAGTTACGGTTTTCGATGTTATAGCGTTAATGGCTATCTTACTGTCCGTTAGGACGTTTACGATAGCCGGTCTCGTGTTAGCATTTAACCAGTTCAGACACTCTGTAATCGCCCGGACCTCCGCTTGCAGGATCGTATTGTGATCGGTCAGGCAGAAAGAGATTTTGGTATTCATTTCTTCGATAAAAAGACCCAGTCCTACTCTCTCCCCCAACACTGAACCATCTGTGTAACAACAGTTACCAGTCAGCATCTGTGATAGGAATCCATCGATCCACGAGTCTCTGTTTGGGATTAATGTTTCACAAGAGGCAGCTACAAAAGATTCAGATATCCGGTCCGATACAAAGTTTTCTATTGATTCTCCCGTTGTTACCTGTAAGATTCTTTGATGGTATGTAGCGTGGCCTTTGATTAACCACTCGTCCGTCACCCTAAGCCTTAAGGCCGCGACGGTTGCTTCATACCGAATCTGAATGTCTATCGGGTGAAGAAATAGTAATGTCTCTAGTGCCCTAGTTGGTGTTGTCCTCATTACCCCGCAGATGCTTAAGCAGCACATTCGTTGGACATTCTGCAGTATTTTCATATTACACTATTTATCCATGGCTGTCCACCAGACTATTGACGCGTAAGTTAGAACAGGTCTAATCACGCTTTTTTATAGCCAGTGTATCATGTTTGGATTGAAACCAAATTTAGAGCCTATAGCTCTTTTACAGGTTGCCCAACATCTATGAGCTTTGTTTGCTCTTTCCTGGATGTGGTCCCTCCAATTAAGTTTTCTATCTAGAAACTCACCCAGATATTTAACCTTATTGGAAATTTTGATTGTCCTGTTCAGGAAAACCGGTTCCTCGAAAAGACCCAGTTTCCAGTTAGGGTTCTTTCCCCTCCGAAGTATTATAACATCGTCTGCATAGCAGACTGGTTCAAAACCTTCATTTGTTAAAGTCCTTAGGAGACTATTTATGGTAGTAACCCATAGGAGGGGTGATAATATTCCTCCCAGTGGAGTTCCTTGACCAACTTTGTCCCCTATGATGACGTCATATAGCCCACAACTTATCCATCTATTCCTTAGCATATGGTTTATCCAGTCCCTTAGGGTCCTGCTGACCTGAAAGCTATCTAAGGATTGGATAGCCGTGCTGACGTTGTTGACATCGCCTTCGATGTCAATGCATACTGCTAATGTGTACATCTGTTTATCGAAGGTGCTCTCGATGTGGTGTACCACCTCATGTAGAGCGGTTTCCACTGAACGCCCGTTTGCAGTCCTGCTCTTGATCATGGTATCGATTATGCGTTCCATGGTTTTGAGTAAGAACGATGTTAGACTTGAAAATTCCGGCTAAGTTGGACGAAATAACGCTCACTTCCTTTTGGAACAGAGCCGGGAAGACCATATCTGGTCCCGCTGCCTTAAACGGTTTAAAACTTTTGATGGCTTCTTTTACCATGGATTCGTCAATTTTTGGTGCTTCCTCCGTCACATTCCTTCTATCTTCCGATGTATCCACGTTTGTCGTGACGCTCGGTGGGAAGTGTGTTTTTATCAGTAGCCCTAGGGTTTCTTCTATTGTTTCCATCTTGTTACCCATATCATCCACCATTATCTCGGCTTGGGTATGGGTTTTTGAAAGAAACTTTTTTATTTTTTTAAACATCATTCACGCTTTAAACCTGTTCACAGAAAAGCTTCCAGGAATTTCGTTTAGCTGTTCTGACTGTTTTGTTGTATTCTTTAAGTTTATTATGATAGATGTCCCAGAATACAGCCAATTTTTTACGTCGAACTCTGTTGTACAGCCTACGGACCTCCTTCCCTTTGTTACGAATATCCCCTGTCATCCAGGGTTTTTCGTAGGCGGATTTCCTCTCTCGAAGTTCCTCGAAAGACTTTACTAGGGTCTTGGTTAATCTATTAACATCTCTGTCTATGTCATCTATGCTTAGGCATTCATTGTTACTCTGCCGTAGCCTTTGTCTAACTAGTCTTCCATACTTCATCCAGTCAGTCTTGGATTTGTTCCGGAAACGTATTGGGTTCGGCGGCGGCCGTGTTAGTTCTAATCTTATATACTTGTGATCCGAGAAAGAGTGCTCTTCCGAGACTCTCCAATTCTGGATCTCGTTTACAAGATTCTCTGAACAAAAAGTGATGTCTAAAACCTCCTCCCTAATCTTGTTTACAAAGGTCGCTTTATTCCCAATGTTAAGAGTTGTTAGGTCATTAGTATTTAGATAATTTAGCAGGGACTGACCCCTTTTGTTAGTGTTAGTACTACCCCACGCAATGTAATGTGAGTTAGCATCGCTACCTACTAGTACTTCGTTACATGTTTGTTTTGTTTTACTCACCAGCCGCTGCAGTTCCGACGTGGGTGGTAATGTCGGCGCGTCGAACGGTTGGTATACCGACGCCAGGTATATGTTGCCATTCCCCTGCCTCAGTACCGTTGCGTCCGATAATGACAACTCTGGGGATAAAAGAAATCATAAATTTTTGTGACATATTATACAAGTTCTCGGTCGAGACCTTGTGTTAGCATAAAACAGTTGATAGTTAATATGGTTTAGTCCAGAGACTAAATGTGTATCTTACTTGTATTTATTAATTTCATCAGAGGTATTGTTGCCGTCTCGCTCCGATGAAGATTGATCTGGATGACCTCAATCATTGGTCCTCCAGTAGGCGGGCTTCCTGAGAGTCGGTGATTTTATCGTCGGCTCCCTGTGTTGTGTTGCTAGGGGGTTTTCTTTCTCCTCCTCGCTGTCTCCCTTGGGTCCTTCGTCTCCGATGCTGACCTTGTTATTTTTGAATCGGACCGCGTTCGAGACGAAGAAAGCTAGCTGTCAAACTAGCCATGGAGAGATCGTCAATCCCTATCACAAGGAGAGTGCCATCCTCCTTCTCCTCCCTGTGAAAGACTTCCCATCTCTTCACGTCCAAAGTCTTATTTTGGTTACCAAAGATCTCGAGCATGCGTTCCGTCCCGAGTCTGCTGCCGTATCCCCTGACGTACACCGTCGTTTTAGTTAGGCGAGGAATCTCGCTCCACCTCACCAACTTAAGGCTGCCATTTTCCCAAGGGGGTTTTATCTTCTCAATAATCCCCTCTAAGGCGGCGGTGTTAGCAGAAGCAGCGAGATTAAAGAACATTATATTGTTCTTAATCCCACTGCTCATGATAGGGATTGGATCTCCACCTTCCAAGATGTGATCCAGGATTTTGCTGTTGACCATTTCCTCTATCTCTTCTATATGGTCATTTCGTCCCTGTTGTGTTTCCTGGCGACTTTTGCATACGAAGGCGGCTTCGTATCCGTTTCTCCGACCCGTTTTCTCTTCTGATGAGCGAGGGATTTCTTTTCTGAAACCCCAGGCTTGGCAGCCGATTTCACGGTCGGGCTCACCATTGCAGTGCTGGGGCTGGCCTTGTCACCCTCGGACAAGGGATTCCTTTTACAGTCTCCCTTGTGGGTTCCTTGCCTTGATTTACCCGACGCATCAGTAGGTGGGAAGCTCTTATTCTTTTTCGCCGGCTTCGCACTATTCTGTTCCTCAGGGGACCTGATCCTCTTCCCTGTTTCCAACGGAGTGGGGGGAGTATTTTTGGTTCCCTTCGGAGCGTCCTGCTACTTTGCGTTTTTGCTGTTCCGTTACCTCTTGAGCTTTCGCCGCTGGGCCCCAGACAGCCTTTTAGCCTTAGTTGTGAGCTTCGCTAGGCTGTCGCTCACTTTTTCTATCGTTCCTCATTAGGGAGTCGCAGAACGGTAGTATTGTTGCTGCTGTTGTCGGACTCAGAGTCTGAGGCGCTACCTGTCGTTGAAGGTTGGGTCGAGCGTACGCTTCCCCTGAGTTCCCCAGCCTCTCCGTCTATCTTGTTGCCCGAGGGCTGTGTGCTTGTAGCAGTACCTTCGACCGCAGATGCCAAGGCACCCACATCTACGGGAGAGTTTTGCTCGCGATCTTTGGATGACGACAGGGTGTGACTCGTGGCTGGATCACAAACACCCGCCGGTACTGCACCGTAACTTTTTCTTTTAAAACTTCCTCCATGTTTGTTTTAGGGGAACATCCCGTAGTCAGTTTTTTGTCCGCGGGAAACAATTTCCTGGGAGAATTCACTAACCTTCGCTTCAGAGAACTGCCCCATCCTTCTGATGTTCGGGTAGCTGAAAGGATTTTCCGGGACATTACTAAAGCTGCAGCCGCTCGCTACATACCTGATGGTCGAATACCCTAAGTAAGACCAAATTTCCCAGCAGAGACAGCTGGATTAGCGAATGAGCGTGATGAGCTCCGATGTACCAACCATAATGATCCCAGAGTCAGTGAACTGACAGTGGAAGTCAACAGGTTGGTACAGGAGCATAAGCGGAAAAAGTGGCTAGACCATCTGAAGTGTTGCAACATTGGAACCGATTTGAGTAAACTGTGGGTAACGGTAAAGTCACTCTCGAACCCTGGGAAAAGGATGATAGGCAGTCAAATTTAACGACGTAACTGTGACTGATCCGAAGAGGTGCGCTGGCCATTTTAACCGCCATTTTGTCGAGCACCCCGAGAGTGATAGGGCGAGGCAAAGAGTACTACGTCGTATAAGAGCTCTTCCCGCCGAGGATGTACCTCCACAGTTTACGATGGGTGAGGTTGCGAATGTCATCCGAACGCTTAGTCATCTAAAGCGTTGGGCCCGGATGGAATATCAATGGTACTGTTGAAGCAACTGCATACGCCGGAAGTTGAGTATCTAACCAAAGTCCTTAACTTGTCGTTAGCCACCCACATAGTTCCCGAAGCCTGGAAAATGGGCAGGGTGGTCCCGCTACTGAAGCATGGGAAGGATGACAGCAAAGGCGAGTCATACAGACCAATATCGCTTTTGTCGCCAGTAGCAAAGACTCTAGAGGCTTTACTCCTCCCCAGTATCAGAGGAAGCTATTCAGTTGCTAACCATCAACACAGCATTGCACGCCATATCCACGCATATCAGTCGAGGACTCAACCAGAACAGGCTGTGCCATAGAACAGTAGTGATGGCCCCGACCACGCTGTTCGAGGACGTTGAGAATACTACCCTCCGGCCAAGTTTGAAACGCTGGATAGTATATGTGGTGACGCCAGTCGTACGTGGAATTCCGGAATAAGAAGTCCAAGCCTCGTCTAGTGAGACAGGGAGTTCCCCAAGTTGGGGTGATATCTCCGGAACTATTTAACCTCTACCTTTCCGGAATTCCCCGACCTCCAGATCGTAACTTATGCGGATGACTGTACGATCGAGGCTTCGGCTGCTGTAGTTGATGATATATGTGTCAGGGTGAACAACTATTTCGCGGAGCTTGCCGCCTTCTTCCATGCGAAGAACACAGCTGTATGTGTCGAGGGGCACATAATTCCGACCACCAACTACCTCAAAATCCTTCTACGCAAGTCACAACTATTTGCGATAAAATAAAAAGTAGGAACAAGGTCGTCAAGGCGCTAGCCTGCAACACTTGGGGTGTGGATAAGGAAACCTTGTTGACCTCTTATAAAGCGATAGGTCGGTCTGTGGTTAGCTATACGGCTCCAGTGTGGTCGGCGAATATGAGTGCGACGCAGTGGAAAAGTATTCAGACCTGCCAGAAAGCCGTCCTGAGAACTGCAACAGGGTGCCTCCTCATGACTCCTATGGACCATTTACATGAGGAGTCGTCAGCATAATCATATGCTTTCGTTGCAATACCTGCTTGGGTTTTATCGTGGGAGTCACCCTAACCACCATATGGTGGATAGAACTCCCCCACCCAGGCGTGTCAGGAAGTACCTGCATGATCTAGAGAGAGAGGCCCAGCGATATAAGAGAGAGCCCCTAGGTCATGAAGCCTATCAAGTGGATCTGAATAGCATTTATACTGATGTAGTCGCAGAGGTAGTTAATAATTACAGTATGAATGCCATCCTAGGAGTCCATCCCCCACCCATTGCAAATGAAGAACGTCGGCTGCCTAGGCAAACCAGGGCAGTTTTGGCCCAACTACGTTCAGGATGCTGCAGCCGTCTCAATTCGTATTGGGCACGAAATGACGAAGATGTACGGAATGCCTGCCAAGCGTGCGATACAGGCCCGCACAATAGGCTGCACCTGCTTAATTGTCCAGCCAAACCTACCCAACTCCGTCCAGAGGATCTCTGGCTACAGCCCATAAAGGTAACAGAATTCCTAAACCTGGACATTGAGGAAGAGCCGGATTAGTCAGAATATAAACAACGGAGCATGTTAAAACTGCTACAACAACAACATCCACAGTTGTATCGAAATTGCATAATGCGTGTAGGTGGAAGACTTGCTTTGTCTGAGCTGACCTATAACGAAAAACATCAAATCATTATTCAGAGGTCAAGATTAGCGGGAAATATCATTCAAAATACTCATATTGCAACGTTGCATGGAGGAAATCGACTTATGGCAAATATACTGAGACGAAAGTATTGGATTATTGGAGCTAATAGTAATTTTGCATTACGTGCTGTACAAGATGTACGCGCTTGAAGGGAAACTTACCAGCTTACAGAGTCAGTATAAGTCAACCCTTTCAACATTGTGGCATTGATTATGCGGGTACGCCACAAATACGATGCTCCAAAACAATGGGAGTGAAGTCCTTGAAGCGCTACGAAACGGTGTTCGTATGCATGGTAACTAAGGCGGTACATTTGGAAGCTGTCAGCGGACTTACAACGGAAGCATTTATGACGGCGTTAAGGCCATTTTTCGCGAGAACAGGAAAAGCAAGTGATTCATATTCCGACAACGGAACGAACTTCGTAGGGGCAGCAAGGCAGCTTGACAGATAGGCCGTTAAAAATAACACGAAGGTAGCCCCATTTTAGAAAATGACAAAATAAATTGGCATTTCATCCCGCATGTAGGATAAGAGGACTTTATGCTGCTGGAGACGCATTAATAATGAAGAATTTTCTCACATAAACATGCGCTCAGCTGGGGAGAAAATATAGATCACGACAATTGTGTGTTGTGTAAGTCTTATGCATAGAATTAGAAATGTCAAGTTTTGTAGTCTTAAGCAGATGCATAAAACCCCCCTAAGATTTCTCTTGTGTCTTAGTACTTAAGTAATATATTTTTATACACTCCACTATAGTATGGAAGTTATATTAAGTATATCGTTCCTTTTGTAACACATAGAAATATACATTTCTGACCCCACAAAGTATATATATTCTTTATCAGCATAAAATTCTATGTCGATTTAGCTATGTTCATCCTTCTGTCCATATGTGGAAATCACTCTAGCTGCCGAACAAATTAAAGTAGATTGATAAAATTGTACTCAAATGTATATTGTCTCTGCAGGACATTTGGTTCTGAAAATGGGCCATGTAGACCATGTAGCATATGATAGGGGATTGTCTGTGCAGTTCTACGTCTTCGTATAGCCACCATATAACAGTACCTCTCGATATTCGATATTTTGATGATTTTAGCGGCATTATTCACCGCAATAGTTTCAAATTTGGTATCTAAAGTACGTAATGAATACTACAGCCTGAGACAAAAAAATGTCTATGCAGGTCCAAGTCTTCGTATAGCCCCCATATAACGGTACCTCCCTATATTTAGTAATTTGTTTATTTAAGCGACATTATTCATCGGAATTGTGTCAAATTTAGCATTGGAAGTTCGTAATGGATACTAAAGTATATTACAGAAATGTGTCTGTGCAGGTGCATCTCCGTATATTGATGATTTTAGCTACATTTTCACTGATTTTTTTTAATTTTCGCATTTGAACATTGTAATGGCATATGACAAAAGTTGCCTATAATACACGTCATTGTTTAGACTCTAATATGTCGGCTGCATTTGGTATTTTTAAGATTTTAACAGAATTTTTAACGGATTTTATTTTTTTTTTTTAAATTGCCAAATTCCGATACCATTTGAAGAAGGAGATGCGATATTGATACTCCGTGTAAAATTCCCGTACATTGCATATCATTTTGAGCTGGAATCCATTCATTTCTTAACACAGCCTATGCTGAATGAGTGCAAGGAGACGGGTAAGGAGATAATGTGCGAAGAAAATTATCCATGGAGAGATGCGACTGCAAATAATTGTGAATTATCTCCTCTGTGACCGCACATAAAACTAAACTGCGCCTATGATGAGATAGAACGAATGCCTTATTGGATGCCGTTGAAACAAAATGGCAATTGGCTTTTTAACACATTTTCCAGTACAACAGCTCATCTTCAATGCTCCCACAAACAACAGACGATTACGGTACTTCCACCATTCGTTTCTCCTGAAGGATGTAGGTCCGGTCGAAAAAGAATCTATCAAACCCCTTGGAAATGTACTTATCAATCATCACCAAGAAATTGGCAAGCTAAATAAATTTGTGGACAAGTTAAAGAAAGAAAATTTAATTGTTTTATTTATAAGAAGAAAAATAGAAATTAGACGCATAACAGAAATCAAATTCCCTCAAGGCCAGGATGTCTAAATAAATTGTTTGCCGCCCGGGAAAATGTTCAAAAATCTATGAACATGATAGACCATAGGAACAAATTAGATCTTTAAGTGGTTTAGGCAATACATTTTTATGTATTTTTAGTCCAACATTTTAGAGTACTTGTAGATGTCTGCGCATGTATGATAAGAGCATAAGGGATGATAACACTTTATGCTGCAGGAGACGCATTCATAATAAAGAATATTCTCACATTAACATGCGCTGAGCTGGGGAGTAAATATAGATCACGACAATTGTGTGTTGTGTTAGGCCTATGCATAAAATTAGAAATGTCAAGTATTGTAGTCTTAAGCAGATGCATAAAACTAAGCCCCCTAAGATTTCTGTTGTGTCTTAGTACTTAAGTAATATATTTTATACCCTTCACCATAGTATGAAAGGTATATTAGGTTTGTCATTCCTTTTATAACACCTGGAAATATACATTTTTGACCCTACAAAGTATATATATTCTTGATCAGCATAAAATTCTATGTCGATTTAGCTATGTTCGATCCTCTGTCGGGCTATCCGTCTGTGGAAATCGCTCTAGCTTTCGAACGAATTGAAGTAGATTGATAAAATTTTACTCAAATGTATATTGTGTCTGCAGGACTTTTAGTATTGAAAATATGCCATGTAGGTCCACATTTTGGTATAGTCCCCATATAAAGGTACCTCCCGATATTCGGTCTTTTAATGATGTTAGCGTCATTTTTCACCGGAATTGCTTTAAATTTGGTACATAAGTTCGTAATGGACACTACAGCCTATGACAGAAAATTGTCCGTGCGGGTCCACGCCGTATAGCCACCACATAACGGTACCTTCCGATATTCGGTATTTGGTGATTTTAGCGACTTTATTCACCGGAAATGTTTCAAATTTGGTATGTAAGGTTCGTAATAGGTACTAAAGCCTATGAAAGAAAATTACCTGTGCAGGTCCACGTCTTCGTATAGCTCCCGTATAACGGTACCTCTCGATTTTCGATATTTTAATGATTTCGACATATTTTAACGGAATTGTTTTAAATTAGGTTTAAGAAATTTGTAATGAATACTACAGCCTATGACAGAAAATTGTCTGTGCCGGTCCACGCCTTCGTATAGCCCCTATATAACGGAACCTCCGATATTCGATAGTTTGGTGATTTTAGCAACATTATTCACCGATATTTTTCTCAAGTTTCGTTAATATTACAGCTACAGTCGGCTTTTTAAGATTTTATCAGAATTTTTAATATATTTTATATTTTTGAAAATTGCAAAATTTTTTCCAAATGGTGGAGGGTATTCAAAGTTCGGCCCTGACGAACTTACCGCTTTTTAATTGTTATATATTCTCATAGATATATTCTGTTTCGGTGGGCATGTTTCTTTTGAACATAATTTTTAAACTTTATATTTTTCATCCTATAATTACGGGAAAGGTGAAAAAAAAATTGCTCCTCAATAATCATAAAACGTGAAATCAAGGAATTTGCAAAAGTCGATATTGGTTTAGAAAATTTAATTTAATTTGAAAGTTAAAAACAAGCATTGAACAATAAAACTATGGGCCAGTTTAAGACTAGGAATTGAAAACAATCCTTGTAGTAAAATATTGTCTACGTGTTATCGTTTTGGTATTGCGCCCACAAACTGTACCATTTACTTTTCTTCAACCGATCTAAATTGAACATACAAAACATTTGGTTGCACCCAAACCAACTACTTACAACCATTCTTGGGAAACCTTCATGCTCCCGTATTCCCACAAGTAACACGAGCCGCCTATTCAACACCCCACTGCAGGTTAATAGCCCAATATTCTACACGGGCCACTGTGTCAGCAAGAAATGCAATGGCAACGTTGGCAGAGCGACAGCGGCGCAGCATAATGTGGTGGCTTAGTTTTAAGTAACAGCATTATTGTAAGTTTAGTTTTTAACTCATACTCAATGAATAAAGTTTAATCCATTCATTTTGATTAATTGGCGCCCAACGTGGGGCACTTCGCGAAAAGAACTCTAAAAAAGTTAGAACTGTGAAAAGTGAAACTACAAAATATAAAATAAAAATACAAATCCTAAAAAAGGAAAAGTAAAAACGTACGTGGTTCACTTCGCGAAAAGAACTCTAAAAAAGTTAGAACTGTGAAAAGTGAAACTACAAAATATAAAATAAAAATACAAATCCTAAAAAAGGAAAAGTAAAAACGTACGTGGTTCACTTCGCGAAAAGAACTCTAAAAAAGTTAGAACTGTGAAAAGTGAAACTACAAAACATAAAATAAAAATCCTGTGAGAAAAAAAATATAAATAGGAAAGAAAACTCAGTCAAAACTGTACCAAAATACCCTTAAGAAAAAAAGAGTCAATTGTGTTCGAAAATAAGCTTAAGTCACCAAGGAACGAATATCCTTGGGCAGCGAAAGGCAACATCGAAAACGATCTACAGAATCACCAAGGAACGAATATCCTTGGGCGGCGAAAGAAAGTGAAAAACAATCAGAAAGCTCATCAAGAAACACACATCCCGAGCCAAGAAGTGGAAGAAGCTACCGAAGAGCAACAACAGAAATTAATTTTAATTAATTTACCTAACATTTAAGGATGATAAGGTAAGTGAAGTGCCATTTTTTTTTTTTTGTTTTAAAAGAGTAATTGCCAACGTAAACGGAGTATTTGCAGACCCCAATGAAGCACTCCCATACAATACGAATGTGGTTGCGACCATCCGCACGGAGAACGAAGACCCAGTTTACTCAAGACTGTACCCGTACCCACTGGGCGTTGCGGATTTTGTTAATAAAGAAATTCAGGATTTACTGGCAAACGGTATCATTCGAAAGTCTAGGTCCTCCTATAACAACCCAATATGGGTCGTTAAGAAAAAGGGCTTTGATGAAAATGGACAGGAAAAAAAGCGATTAGTTATAGATTTTCGAAAACTTAATGATAAAACTGTCAGTGATAGGTACCCGATTCCAGAAATAACGGAAACTCTATCCAACCTTGGTGGGAGTAAATTCTTCACTACACTAGATCTAAAATCAGGTTTCCACCAAATTCAGTTGTCTGAACCCGATAGAGAAAAAACTGCATTTTCTGTAAAAAATGGAAAATATGAATTCTGCAGACTGCCCTTCGGTCTGAAGAACGCGCCCAGCATTTTCCAAAGGGCGATAGACGATTAGTTTCACAAGGAGGAATTAAAACTTGCGCTGAAAAAATTGAAAGGAGGAATTAAAACTTGCGCTGAAAAAATTGAAACAATTCGAAATTTTCCTGAGCCCAGCACCTTAAGAGGTCTAAGGTCATTCTTAGGCTTAGTGGGATACTACCGCTGCTTCATACGCGACTTCGCTAAGATTGCGAAACCACTATCAAACATACTGAGAGGAGATTACGGCCGAGTTACTGCAACACAGTCGAAAAAAATCAAGATTGATTTGCCTAGTGAACAGAAAAAAACCTTTATTAAAATAAAAGATATACTTGCCTCCGAAGACGTAACCTTAACATACCCAGATTTCCAAGAAGCGTTCGATTTAACCACAGACGCATCCTCCCATGCTATAGGTGCTGTCCTTTCACAGGAGGAAAAACCTATAACCATGATTTCCCGCACTTTGACAATTAGCGAGGAACGTTACGCTACTAATGAACGGGAATTATTAGCCATTGTCTGGGCACTTAAAACGCTTAGAAACTACATTTATGGTGTGTCAAAATTAAACGTATTCACGGACCACCAACCATTAACCTTTGCCGTTTCGGACAGAAATCCGAATTCTAAAATTAAAAGGTGGAAAGCTTTCATTGATGAATGCAACGCAAAGCTAATCTATAAACCAGGCAAGGAAAACGTAGTTGCAGATGCGCTGTCCAGACAGCACATTAATGCTTTAGACAATGCGAGTGTTGAAACAATCCACAGCGAAGAATCATCTACCAACACGATTGAGAGAACCGATAAGCCGGTAAATTGCTTCCGTAATCAGATACTTGTTGAGGAAGGCACAGAACCCCAGAAGAGAACTTTCATTATTTTTGGGAAAAAGTCGAGACACTTGATTACATTCCGAACCAATGACGATTTAATTAAAAATCTACAGGAAGCCGTGAACGTAGATGTAGTAAATGCTCTGCAGTGTGATCTGCACACATTGGCACGATTCCAGCATAAATTGATCGAACTCCGAGCAGCCCAGGAAAACGTGAAGCAAATAATTGAAGACTATTTTTTTTCCAAAAATGGAAAAGAAGACTAAACAATTTGTAGCAAATTGTCGCGTATGCTCTCAAGCGAAGTATGACCGCCATCCAAAAAAGCAACTCATTGCTCAAACGCCCATACCCACATATTGTGGAGAAATTCTCCACATTGATATATTTTCAACAGGGTCGAAATATTTTTTGACATGCATTGACAAATTTTCAAAATTTGCAATAGTACAGTCTTTAAAGTCTAGGACGATAGTAGACGTTAAGCCTCAGCTTCTGCAGTTGCTCAATGTGTTTTCAAATACGAAAACTATTTACTGTGACAACGAGAAGTCGCTCAATTCACATAGCATCAAGGCCACGTTAAAGAACCATTTCGACATCGATATTGCGAACGATCCACCCTTGCACAGTACCTCAAATGGACAGGTAGAGCGATTTCACAACACACTGATGGAAATATCTAGATTTCTTAAACTTGACAAAAATTTAGATGATATCGAAGATATAGTTCTTTTGGCTACCATCGAATATAACAGGCCAATACATTCGGTAACTGAGACGAAAACTATTACAGCCTTTCATTCCTCGGAAGCCGACGCACAAATAGTATCGCGTATAAAAAACACTCAGATCAAAAACTTAGAAGCGCACAATAAGAATAGGCAAGATAGGGATTTTGCCGTTGGGGAGAAAGTGTTCGTAAAAAATAACAGAAGGCTAGGTAATAAACTTACACCTCTTTACACCGAAGAGGAAGTTGGAAAAGACCTGGGTACCACCGTTCTCATAAGGGGGAGGAGGGTCCATAAGGACAATCTCCGCTGAATTTTCTTCCTTTCTAGAATTAGCACAAGTTATATGCGGGAGACGAATTAAAAAAAAATTATAACTTACGTTTTCAGAATCGCTTTAAAATTGGTTATAGCCATATTGGTATCAGCAACATCTGGACGACTAATAGACTACTCAAATGCAGGATACATTCCGGTGACCGGTGGTGACCTTGTTATCTGGGAAAGTTATGGACACATCAAACATGTTACGAACCTGACTCTGTACGAACGACTAAAGGACGAGACAGCTAACGCTACGGACCATTTTCCTCAAACACACATGAGGAAGTTGCTAGACGCAGACGTAAATCAGATAAGTAGACTAATACAGACAGTAAATACTCATCACAGACAAGCGAGAAGCCTTCACTTTATAGGGACGGTACTGAAATATATTGCAGGGACCCCAGACCATGACGACTTTGACAGACTAACAAACAAGGCAGAACAACTAATCGACTCCCAGGACAGACATTTTACTATCAACGCGGAGGTACAGAAAGAAATTAATGGTCTCACCATTACAGTAAATAAAATCTTGAAGACAGAAAAACACAGAGAAATAGACACTAGCCACCTTTACGATATTCTATTAGCTAGAAACAGAGCAATAATAACAGAATTAGACAATCTTATCACTTCTATCACATTCGCAAAAATTGGAGTCTTGAACCCCATCCTTTTAGACAGTAACGAAATAAACTTCATAAGAAAAAATGAGCACTTCACGAACCTCTCCGGCCGATGTTATGGCTGTAGCTAATATTAAGATTTTGCAATACGATAATGTCATTTACTTCCTAATAAGATATCCTATTCCTAAGCTTAGATGTAAGAAAATTACTATTTTACCAGTAGCTCACGGCCACCAAATGCTCCACCTACAAGAATCCACCTTAGCGGTATGCCATAAACGTACCTTAGCGGTAAGGAACTGCAGCGACACGATACCAACTTTTGGCCTACCGTCATCAGCCACATCATGCGCTCTACAACTACTGACACGTAACACTGCAAGCTGCAGCACCACATTCAACAATCTCACGCCGATTACACCAATAGGCGATGGATTGGTAGTCATAAATGACCAACTGGCAATAGTAGAAGAAAGTAATGAAGCTCCTGTTACAATTAATGGCACTACCTGGTCATTTTCAAGGATCATGTAAAAATCAACGATTCGGTATATTACAACGAGAATTCGACGACTCCTCTGCAACCTGAAACTCCATGGGCTTCTGAGGCCAACCTGACACAACACACTGAGATACTAAGTTCCCCCTATCTGCACCACGTGAACCAACGGAACCTCCAACACATCCGCCATTTACAACGTGTGGTCGATCAGGGCCAAATCGCAGGTTTATCAACCATTGGTGGTTTTGCGATTGTGGGACTGGCAGGTTACCTATTACGACGAAGAACCATCACAAAAAAGAAGATCATCATAACCAGGTCAGTTGAAGATGCAATCAAAAACGCTATTACGAGGACGGCCCCCACTTAGAAGGGGAGGAGTTATCATGAGGAACCCTCGTGTTCCCGTATTCCCACAGTTTGGCTGCACTAAAGCAACCAAAAACCCCACACGAGCTGCTAAGTCAGCGCATTAAACACCTTATTCATTTGGTTGCACCCAAACCAACTACTTACAACCATTCATGGGAAACCTTCATGCTCCCGTATTCCCACAAGTAACACGAGCCGCCAATTCAACACCCCACTGCAGGTTAATAGCCCAATATTCTACACGGGCCACTGTGTCAGCAAGAAATGCAATGGCAACGTTGGCAGAGCGACAGCGGCGCAGCATAATGAGGTGGCTTAGTTTTAAGTAACAGCATTATTGTAAGTTTAGTTTTTAACTCATACTCAATGAATAAAGTTTAATCCATTCATTTTGATTAATTTGCATACGCATAGAATTATTATTACAGCTCTGTTTCTCGTTAGAAGGATATCGTTGGAAGGATTATGTGTCCATGTGTTTCCCATATAGCAAGTTCACCTCTAGACACCGGAGTGTACCTCGCAATAAATAGTTGTCGTATTAGAAAATATGCTTAGTAACTCTAGAAGCTGTGGCTTAATATCCAATGTTGTTCTGGACTTTATAGTTTGTACAACGGCAAACATCGAAAATTTGTCAAAGCAAGTCAGAAAGTACTTCGAACCAGTGGAAAATATGTCGATGATGAGAAGCAATGAATTCCTTTTTATATTAGGTGACGATCGTTTTTAACCTGAGAGAGCATAAATGTTTCCTTTATTTTATTGAAGGTGGTTTTTAGTTCTTTATTAAAAAATTTTAAATTTTTTTGATTGTAACGCCGTGTCTCGCCCACATTCTCTTTGGATAGTATTCTGATAAACCCAGTAATGATCTCACTCCTCTTAAGGTGGCAGGTTCAGGAAAGTTTCGAATTACTCCTACTTTTGCAGCAAGTCTTGTGTTTCCTTATTGAACAAATATTAATAGGATACGGGAATAGTATAGAATGCGCGGCGTCTTTGTTTACTGTGCGTATTATTGCCACTACATTTGTGGTGTATAGCAGTCTCATTAGGATCTGCAAATACCCCGTTCACATTGCAAAAAAAAAAACTCAAGAAAGAGTTTTGCAAATGTTCCGGTACGGAATAAGTCAGAAGTTGCAAATTGTTTATTTCATTATTGTTTATGAAATGAAATTTTTAGCAAAAGCATACGCTCGTTGTTGGCATCTACTGATTGGGCTAATGCAATTAGAATTTCGCCCTATACTTCTTATTCATTGTATAATCGATGCCAACATCATATTAGTGAAAAGGGTTTTTTTTCTACTTCATCGATCTTCGAATAGAAGCCATCGAATATTGTCCGGGTAGATGGTCTGAGAGTATTTCCTTTTCCGTCCTGTTTGGCCTGCTGTTTGTGACTTGACCTCCCCCTTGTGGACCTTGTCAGGCTTAGAGCTTGAAGGGGCTTGGGGGCGGTTTGGTCACGACCGACTTGCTGGCTGACGGAGTGGAAGTTGTAGGCATTGGCCGATAAGCCGGGACCGTAGATGCCTTCTTGGCCTCAGGGTGTGGTTCCTCTGTAGACCCACCCCTTTTGAACGCTGGGCGTGAAGAGGTTTCGGCTTTCGTTGGAACTGCCGAGGCTACGGCAGTTGAAATTACTTACAATTTGAGACGAGGAAATGACCGTGATGTCAAGTTCCTCATCCGAAAGTGGTAAGTCATTTCCAAAGCCAGAAGGAACACTTTCCTGACTGAGCCTTAGCGTTTTTGTCTTTTCCAGGAGAGCAGACAATTGTTCACTATGTTGCTGAATACTGTCATGGATGACGTCACTGTTGGAAATGAGTTGGAAATCGTGTCATGTGGCCAGTCCTTGGTCGTTGCTTCCTTGGGAGCAATGGTGTCATTGGTGGTAGTTGAGGGTTTGTTTTTGTTTGTATAATTGTTTTTCTCCTTGGAGGAGACGAGGTCCACCATGGCATAGCATCCCTACCATGGCAAGGACAACTACTACTGTAGTTGAGTACCTGTTATTCACTGAATCGCCCAGGTATCAATTAGGCAACCGTACGAATACAATCGGTACCCTGCCTGCAAACCGAGGAACACTGATGGGCACGGTTTACGTAGCACCCCAGCATTAGGGGGTCTTAATATTCGGTAGACCAACACCGATCACTGGATAGTTTGAGGCGCCAGTTGTTCGCCTCGTCGAACCAGGGATCATGAGCACTCGGATATTTGTTCCGAGACTCTCCCCCCGGTACAGCTGAGTTGTCCGCGACAGCTTATTTATTCGCAGCTGCCTAATATATCTATTGGGCGTTCCATTATCCGCAACCTGTGGACGCGTCCGGTAGCATCCAGCTATGCTTCCGATAATCGGCCGAATAGCTAATAAAGCTCAAGATATAACCATGAATAATAAAAACAAACAGCAAAGTTCGGCATTGCCGAAATTTTAATGCCCTCCACCATTAAAAATACCACCGTGAACACCGTTATGTGAGGGCTATACGAAGACGTGATAAGTGTTTTTTTTTTCGAACTGTAAATAAGAAATTTTAAACAATACGCATTTTCTTGGGCTGTACTACCCATTTCTAATTTCAAATACGAAATTCGTAAAAATTCCAGAAAGACATGCCGCTAATATCATCAAAATATCAAATATTGCGAGGTCATGTTATATGTGGCTTATACGAAAAACAAGTAAAAACATTAAGTTCGGCCGGGCCAAATTTTTAATACCCTCCACCTTAGGGTAAAAGAAACATTAGAAGAAATGTGGCAAAAACCATTAAAATGCCGAATATCGGGAGGTACCGTTATATGGGGGCTACACCAAAACGTGGACCTATAATTACAATGTTTCGCCACACGAACTAGGACCCATTATGACCCACAAATACCAATTTTTAGACAAATCAGTGAAAAAATGTGCAAAAACCATCAAAATACCGAATATCGGGAGGTACTGTTATATGGGGACTATACCAAATCATGGACTCATACATGCAATGTTTCGCCACCGGAGCTAGAACCCATTATGACCTACAAATACCAATTTTCAGACAAATCCGTGAAAAAAGGTTGCAAAAATCATCAAATTACCGAATATCGGGAGGTACCGTTATATGGGGGCTATATCAAATCATGGACCCATGCATGCAATGTTTCGCCACCACCGCTGGAACCCATTATGACCAACAAATACCAATTTTCAGACAAATCCGTGAAAAAATGTGGCAAAAATCATCAAATTACCGAATATCGGGATGTACCGTTATATGTGGGCTATACCAAATCATGGACCCATACATGTAAAGTTTCGCCACCGAAGCTGGAAACCATTATGACCCACAAATACCAATTTTTAGACAAATCCGTGAAAAAATGTGGCAAAAAAAACTAAAATACCGAATATCGGGAGGTACCGTTATATGGGGACTATACCAGAACGTGGACCGATATATCTTATTTTCAATGCCAACCATCCTAGACACAATGCAAATAGCTCTGCTAAATTTTGGCGCTCTACGTCAAATAATGTGGGCTGTATCGTGATTTCAACAGACAGACAGATAGACGGACATCGTTAAATCGACTTAGAATTTTATGGTGATTATGAATATATATACTTTATGGGGTCTAAGACGAATATTTAAGGATGTTACAAACGGAATGACAAAGTTAATATACCCTCCTTTCCAAGGTGGAGGGTATAAAAATTTTAACTTTCTATCTCAATTCGTTTGAAAAAATAGCGTCTAATGGAGATTTTCAAATAGCTAATAAATAACAATATATAACAATGAACAAGGTTTTGTGAGGTTTGCGTCATAATTTTTACCTGTCGCGTGTTCATAAATAAAAATGGATAGATACATAGACATACATAGCTAAATCGACCCAGCTCGGGGAGATAGGTAGATACATATGTAAAATCGTGGGTTTAGAACCAATATTTCAAGGATTGTGGCATCACCTAAACATTGGCGGATTAGTTTGATATTTCCGCCACCCCATTTATTTTATTTAAAATAAAAAATCCAAAACTGGCGTTAATCTCCACGGTCCTTATAAACCCCATTGCACTTATGGGGATTATGATATATACTTTTTTGTCATAGTCCCCATAATAAAGTGAGGAATATGACCGTTTGCTGTGGGGACTATTTACAAAAATTATTCAATGGAATAAACTTTGGTTCACGTTAGCCTATGCCGGACATACCCAGAGGAGAAAGTCCTTGGACATACCCATTGTTATGGGGGTTATGTCCGCTTCTTTCTGGGGTTTATGACCGGTTTTTTTTCTTGGGCATAATCGCTATTCCATTATCGGTCATAATTCCCAGAAAGTTGCGGACACAATCCCTATAATAATGGATTATATCCGTGAAGATTAAATCCGGGCACCGACACGGCGCCTCAAAAACCAAAGGACGCAATATTTTTTTTAAAAAATAAACAAATTTTGGTTTTGGAACCTTAAAAAAATTAAGAGTAGGACAATAGGTGAATTAAACTTTTTCTCCCAGACGAAAAAAATAAATGAACTTGAATAAAAATTTGATTGTCTGGTACAATTGCCTGTCTGCCTTAAACAAAAAATCTATGAACAGGCTATTAGCCTGCTGGGGCAAGACGTACAATTGTGCTAAATTGTATTCTTCCATCTCAATTCGTTTGAAAGATAGCATGATTACAAGAGGTAGACAGATACCGCTTAATCCAATTAGAATATTTACGCTTATCAAGATAATATAAATTCTTTGTTGCCTGTTCACAGAACTTTTTTTTAGGACAGATAAGCAATTGGTACCAAGACCATTAAGTTTTTATTTGATTTTAAATTTTTCGTCTGGGAGAAAAAGCTAATTTTACCTATTGCCCCTTCTGCCAATTTTTTTTATGTTTCCAAAACAGAACTCTGTTTATATACAGGGTGAGACGAAAAAACTGCAACCAACTTCAGATAGCTGTCATTTCGAAGCCAGCTGGAATTTCGTGATGGAATTCAAGGGTGATATTGTAATTTCTTTATATTTGGCTGGAAAACCACAAGTGGTTATCGTTTGAGCACTCCAGCATTTAAATGTGAATAAATCTTTTGTGTCTCGTACCATCGCTCGTTACCGCGATACTGGTAGCGTAGCCCGGCGTCAAAGAAGTGGACGGAAGAAAACAGCAAAATCAGCAGAAATATTTCGAAAAGTAAAGAAGCGACTTGATCGAAAGCGCACAATGGCCACCGAAATCTCCGGATACCAATCCGTTGGACTATTGTGTCTGGAGTTTTTTGGAAAGCAAGGTTGGCACTAAAAAATACCAAAGTGTCGATCACCTCAAGCAAGCGCTTCGCCGGGAATGGACCAAAAGACCGCAGAGCAACATTCGAGCAGCGTGTGACGATTTCATTGGCGGTTTGAAGACCATAATTCGTGCCAAAGGTGACCAATTCGAACAAGTCTAAACTTATTCTAAAATTTGATGCTATTTCCTACATTTTTGGCTTTCATTCGATAAAATTAAATAAAAAATATAGAAATTATGACGTTTGTAAATTTGTTTGTAAATTCTACCTACAAAAATATTTTTTTCATCTTCTCTTTTGTGCAATTGTTACAGCAATGAAGAAGTTCGCCATGTTCTCCGCAAACAGAGTTGACCCAGGCCAAGCAGTATGCCCGCGTTTTCTGCTGCCTTCCATATTCAGAAGGGCAAAGGCGACCTAGCCGCAAACGACGTTGCATTGACTTCCCGCGGTCTTGGTAATGCTTAATAAAAACAAAAAACTATATATTCTATATTCTTACCCTGACATTGAATGCTTCCATCGCATTGCGTATCCTTGGATATGAGGTTATCTTGTTGTTCAGGGCACGTTCGTCGATATTTGGTGTGGTCAATTGTTTCGTTAACAATAACATTGTACATTGTAAAAGTAGCCAATGCAGCCACATCTAGCATATTATAAAACATGGCCAACGGCCATCGTCGTGGTGCTCAGCTGCATCTTGAACCTCTGTGGAATGGATGTTTTGTTGCAGCGCACTGTACCAACATATGCTGTCTTCCTTCTCCACAAAATACGCGCCCAGTCAAGAGTGGTAAAGACGTTATCCGTGTATATAGTACAACGACTAAATATTTTTCCACAAGATCCAGGACAACGTTGTGCCATAGGTTTATCTCCCATTGTTGGTTTGACAGTTTTCCAAAATATATCATTCCCTTCTCAGGTTAATAACACTGTTGGTTATATATCCAAATCATACGGAATATATTGTGTGAAGCGGGTGCGGCCTCTGTAAGGGAGCGACTGGTCATCATGAGGAGTATAAGTTGCTGCGAAGTTATGTTGCAACATTTGCCAATTATCATCAATAGCCGCAGTTTTGCTGTTGATGGGTCGCTGTTATCGAGTATTTCCATTGTCGAACCGAATAAAATCGTCCAACAACGCAGCTAAAATATTGAAAATAGAGCAAGTCTTACCTAGAAGGATTTTTCCAACAAACGAGTCAAGCGTGGTATAAGAATTTGCGGGTTCCTTACAAATGTAGAAAACTTAAACAGATCCAAAAGAGAAAAAGGTGTCTGCAATCTAAAGTGTCTGTAGAAGTACAATATTGACCTTACATTCACACAACAATCAAATGAAAAACCAAGAAACTCTTTCACAGAAGGAGATATATGATCATGACATTTAACACAGTGAGTAGTGGTGTGCCACAAGGGTCTGTTCTTGGCCCTCTATTGTTCGTCATGTATGTTAATGATTTGCTGAGTTGTGTTAATGGTAGGAATTTTATGTCATTTGCATTTGCTGATGATATTCAAATGTTGTTTAAAAGAGAATATGTTTTTATGGCAGTGTTGCAGTCATCACTTGATTTTAGTGTTAAAAAGTTGGTTACTTGGTTGTCCTGTAATGGCCTCTAAATAAATACTCAAAAATCTAAAGTTATGTTTTTAAATACCTGCAAGAGGATTCAATAAACGTTTCCATTAATAGGACGTTTTTTTGTTTCTTGATTCTGGTTTGATATTTGATGTGCATGTGAATTCTTTAGTGTCCAAGGTAAATTTTTATTTATTTTTTAAAATAACTTCTGGGGAGAATATCCCAGACAAAAACAAGGATGAGGATTGGTGGCTCTTTCCGAAACCTAGGTATTCTCTGCCTTACCCCCTGGTAAACATTACCATCGTTCTCCACTAATAAACAAACGGTGTTTTTATAAAAACAACAATAAAGGGATAAAGCCAGACCATTTTGCAACAACAAAATTTTTATTTTATAAAAGTTGTACTGTTTAAATATAGTTTTGCCAAAGAAAAGTAGAATTCAGTTGGTCCACGCCTTAATTATGCCTCAAGTTATATATTGTATTGAAATTTTTTTGGAAAATTGTGATTTTGATTGCTGTGTGAATGTAAGGTCAATGTTGTACTTCTACAAACAATTTAGATTGCAGACACCTTTTTCTCTTTTGGATCTGTTTAAGTTTTCTACATTTGTAAGGAACCCGCAAATTCTTATACCACGCTTGACTCCTTTGTTGGAAAAATATTTCTACGTAAGAATTGCTCTATTTTCAAAAATCCGTGTTGACTCGGGTGTAATAGTGAATGCTCATTTATATATTCAAGCATTTGATCTTTCAAAACATATTCAACCATTTTAGAAAGAATTGCCATTATTTATATGGGTCTGTACTCATCAGAATAAACACCTTTATGAATAGGCACTATTCAGGAAACCTCAGGAAATGCAGACGCTGTCAACATAGTATTAACAACATGAAGTACAAAAGGATAAACGAAAGAAACACAAGTTTAAGAAATTTAAGTGTGAAGCCATCATAGCCAACTGCCTTTAAATTAATTTTATTAAAGCACAAACAATTTCATTGCAATTAATAGCTCGAAACGAAAAGCCATCAAACACATCTTCGAAGTAGCATATAGCCAAAGCATCCGAAATCACTGCTGGGTCAACAGAACAGTAGTCCGCATATTCATAATACAAGTGGCTACGACAATGAGGTACACTGAGAGACAAAAATATAAAAGAATTGATTTGAACATGCTAACAGACTCAAACGCGACACAAAAAATTATCAAACAAAGACGTTGAATTGTGCGCAACGTCAATATGTGTTGGCATTGAGTTATGGACAACAGACAAATTTAAACGATTACAAACATCTCGCACCAATACACTTCGGGTCAGATCAAACGTATTATTATTAAAGTCCCCTATAATGATAACATTGGAATATCTAACCACAAGGTCAGCAATTTCATCTTCCAAAGCTATTATATCCCCATGAGGCATATAAACAACACCAATTAAAAAAACACTATTATTAACAAAAACCTCACAAAAACATATTCAACAACACCATGAGAACTTCCCCTACACACAAGTTTATGGCACATGTCCTGTGTAACATACAAAACAACACCACCCCCACTGCTATTATATCTATTAGTCTTATAAGAAATGTAATTAGATATTTTTATGGCTTCGTTTGTAATTGTAGGCTTCAACCAAGATTCTGTCACTTAAAACTTCACCTAAGTTAGACGAAAAACTCATAACGATAATAAAGAGCAAACGATAAACAGAAAGAAATAACCAAGTAAAAAGCTGTAAGTTCGAGGCTGAATTTTGAATACCCTCCACCATTTGGAACGAATTTGGCAATTTTCAAAAAAATAAAATCCGTTAAAATTTCTGTTAAAATCTTAAAATTACGAACTTCAAATACCAAATTTGAAACAAGTCCGGTGAATAATGTCGCTAAAATCAACAAAATACCGCATATGCGAGGTACCTTTACATGGGGGCTATACGATGACGTGGACCTGCACAGACAATTTTTTGTCCTAGGCTGTGGTATTCATTACGAACTTTAGATACCAAATTTGAAACGATTGCGGTGAATAATGTCGCTAAAATCAAAAAAATACCGCATATGCGAGGTACTGTTATATGGGGGCTATACGAAAACGTGGACCTGCACAAATAATCTCCTGTCATATGCTGTAGTATCCATTACGAACTTCCAATACCAAATTTGATCAATCAATCAATCAATCAATCAACAAAATTCTAAATATAGGGATGTACCGTTATATGGGGGCTATACGAAGACCTGGACCTGCACAGGCATTTGCATTCGAGACAATTGCGGTGACAAATGTCGCTGAAATCATCGTTAAAGTCAACAAAATACCGAATATCAGGAGGTACCGTTATATGGGGGCTATACCAATACATGGACATACATGGCCTATTTTCGATACGAAAAGTCCATAATATACATTTGAGTAAAATTTTATCAATCTACTTCAATTCGTTCGAAAGCTAAAGTGATTTCCACATACGGATTGACGGACTAACATAGCTAAATCGACATAGAATATTATATAATATATACAGTAAACTAAACTACTCAACAAGCTCCAACAACAGCACATCTACATTCCGCTGCGAAACAGAAACAGCAGCAGTAGAAACACCATCACCGGGAAATATTAAATTCATCCTCCCTTCCATATGGGATTGAAACCAATGCCTTAGGGTTGTCGTCACTTTTAAGATTAAATCTTCGGAGCTTATTGTTTCTCCAAAGATTTCGGCAAAGGTCATTAATTTAGAGGCTGTGCGGTTATGGTGATCATTTAGGTACACTCTGCTTCTCACACCTACCCCAGAAATATCACCAAGCAACAATGAATTTCGAAGCTTTTGGTAGTTAGCCATAAGTTTGTCTCTAGCAAGCACAGAATTGAACTTCACAAGGACAGATTTACCTTTTTTTACAGACAGACAGTAGCTGGGCTGTCAGATGTAAGCTGGGCTGTCTTTTCGACACACACACCCTGTTTGTATGTGGGATGGGCAAGGGAGGAAAAGAAAAACCAAATAGGAAATAAAACAAGTTGTATTAATTTCTTTTCTCAGTAAGTCTGCTGATTTATTGAATTGCTTTGTAAGTTTATTTTTTCAACAATTAGGATTACCTCTTTTCAAATATGGTGTGTTGGCGACAGTGGCCGTGATGGGTTTCGCTTCAAAGACTAAAGACAAGTGAACGCAGAGGTTCTAGGTGATCGCAGAGGATCCCATGTCTGTCTACTAATACAACTACAACTAATTCCAATGAGAGCATGTGTAACAAGGTGAGGTTACCGACAACAACCAATGCCCAGCGACGATCCGCTCTCTACGGTCTCCGCCAGGGGAGTTGTAGAGAAGATGCCTGTACGCCAATCAGCATATGTGATTGATCGAGCAAGGGAAGTTGAGGGGCAAAGTATCTAACTTATACATTGCCGCCCACCTTCATATACATGCATGTGTATCAACTAAATAAAGCTTAAAGGAATTATGTTATATATAAATATGTACAATAAGATTTACAAGGACGTAAGTTCAGTTAATATGTGAGCAAATTTCATTTTATTAAATTCAATTCATTTTTTTTAACTATTGACAGTTAATTACTTGTTGACTGGGACCGAAATTACCCCACCAAACGAGGTATATTGCGCTATAGGGAGACCAGGCTGTTGAATCATTCTCGGCTTAATGATTTTATAATAAATTTCTGGACCCAATACCATCGCTACTGGACCCGAACAATCAAACGATGCGTCCGCGAGTTCCAGATCGAAGGCTTCGCGTACTGTTGATGAAATGGTCATCGGTGGTGTTACACCGCAAGTAATGTTTGCTACGCTGGCAGTAACAATTTGCCTTTGACCCGGGTCAAAACGGGAGGTAATCATAAAGTCGGCGTACGACATATGATTGACTTTTGTGGTGGGCCATCGAAGGTCATTTATTAGAGACGCACACACCTGACTGACTGGGCAGCAGGGGTCTAATAAAGCCCCGGTAGATTTAGGCAGACATATATTCACAAAAAATCAGCGACAAAAGTAACAACATTATCGGATGCCCGAATAAATTGAGTTAGTGGAGTGACCGACATGGTTTCAAAATTCGATTTCTAATAAAACATATTTAGCAAAATGACACATAGTCTTATTAAAGAATGCCAAAAATAAACGGCGCAAGTTTAAAATTACAAAGAAAATCTAATTCGGTGGAAAGAAAATTGAATAACTTCCCAAATTTTACCAAAGAAATAGCAAAAAAGGAACAAAGAGGCTATTAAAACCAAACTTATGAGGAATATCCAAGTAATAGTCAAAATATATTTAAATTTTGGATATTTATCAATCAGTATTGAAAAAATTCGAAAAATAAGAAAAATTGATAAATTGTCGGTGTGTGCCGAGTGTAGGGCACGTATTTCCAACTGACAAATATTGATATATACACACGAACTAATAATTTCTTTAAAATAAGTAAAACTTTTAAGATAAGTTACGAAAATATTGATATTTTTCTCCCTCTCAAAGGAGTACAATGATATGTGCATATAATATGCCGAATGTAGGGTGACAAAAAAATTAAAAAAAAGTCCAAAAATACTTTTTTATTAAATATTATCAAAAAAAAAAAAAATTAAATTATTTTTTTAAATTCACAATTTTTCTACTTGAACCCACTGTGCAGTGGTGAATAATGAATACCGCACAAAGAAGAATAAAACACAAGCAGTGTTTGAAGGTCCAACGGTGACGAGGGTGGGTTAACTACCACACTACGAGCTGACCGACGACAATGGTCGCAACGGATATCGCACAAAAGAAAATAAAACACGAGCAGCGTCAGCAGAGCACTCAGTGTGTGTGGGTAAGCAACTGCCTCGCTACGAACTAACCAACGCACAGTGGTCGCTGCCATTGGCCAAAATTCAAAAAATGAAAATCAGATATGCTAAGGGGTTAAGCTTTTTAGAAAATATAATAATAATGGCTTCATTTTAACGGCTCACTTTGAGAATAGCATAAAAAAAGAGAAAATGTAGTTAGTTGCTTTTTTCAGTGGGATCAGTGCAAAAGTGGAGTGAAAATAGATCTGTATTACAAAATTAAATACATTTCAAAATGACAAATCTTGGCATAATTAAGTATTGACTTATTTTTAGTGAAGTAATTTGTGTGTTTAGTAGTTGTGTATAATATAGAAGATGTGAGTGTTTTGAGTTGCCTTTAATATCAATTTTGACAATAAAATTGGATTTCAGTTAAAGTTTTTCTGACGTCATCAGTTAAATGCTATATATGTAATATAAGCCCAAAAGAAATGAATAATATTGAAGCCTGTTTACAAAGAGAGGTTCAAACAGAAAGTTTTGAAATTCGATTATCGCCTCTCCATGCATATATTCGTTTTTTTTGAGTACTTTCTTCATTACAGACTAGAAATTAAAAAATGACAAATTAGGAAAAAATAAGAAAAAATCCAATTCAAATTTCGAGAAGAAATGGGCTAAATTGAATATAAGCCAAACGTAGGAGCCAGTGGATCATCAAAAGACGGGAATACTGTTCAATATTGTTACAAGCAATATTAATGTCGAAAAAATTCAGGCCTTTGCACTGGAAACTGCTAGAGAGTACTACCTTTCATCCACAGTAGATACAATTTTAATACATGTTCTCGACATTATAAAATATGCCATGGTATTGATTGAAAAATTATATGTGGAGCCCGCGGAGTGTAGAAACAAAGATATAAAAAGGTTTCGACTAAATCATTCATCATTCTCGTATTTAAACAAATACTGATCTTATTAAACGTCCTCTTCTGAGCTCGGGACAGCGAACGATAACAAACAATAAAAAATCTATATTATTAAAACCTGTACTTGATTTACGCGAATTACACTGAAATTTATAAATAACCATTAATAACTTTGATTGTTTCTTAAATTAAATTGTTATTTTATTTTGTTTACAAAAAATGTGAAAATAATACAATTGGAATTGATTTGCATAAAAAATACTTCTTTTCTTGGAGGTACCTTTACAGGAAGACTCTACCTGAAGGCGGGCCGTTCCAAATAATTTTTATTAAGATTATTCTTTATATCTTTAGAACGTAAAATGTCAAATAATAGAACAATCTTGTGTGGAAATGTGACAAGAATTGGGCAAATAACTCTTATTCGGGAGCTACGTTGTAAGAGGACCATGCTAAAACATGCACCGACCATATCCATTTTGACAATTTTCTTTTTTTTTTTTTTTGATCCCATCAAGGTAACAAAGATTCATATTGACATCTACACTGAAAGTATTTTTGTCCGCTGTTCCCATATAACCTCGACCACTGTGCAACGACGGCGAACCAACAGTGAGAGTTGGAGTAATAAATAAGTTGTTGTTATAGTTGTTGGTTAGTAGACTGACGTTAGAAAAAGGCGCTTGGAATGGTCATTTATTGTTATTGCAATATTACAAACAGACCAACGAAAATGACCCAACAGTGTGAGATAGGGAGACGTACGGGGGGATTTGGCAATCGATGGTATGTTTGTATGTTAATTAGAAAAAAAAAAAAACGCACTTGCAATGTGGGTGATTTTATTTTCGTTGAGAGTAATACCGAATTGATGAGATGTAAAAGAGATCACTCGAAAAAGCAAAAATGTTTGGGGAATATTGCAATAACCGAACAAGAAATTATGCACACTACACTACAGATTATTTTATAAACAGAAATATATTTCTTTTTGGTAAATTCGAATTATAAAACACAAATTAACCGGGAAATTCGATTATTTCGCAATAAAATGGAAAATAATGCAAATAAATCTTGGTTTGAAGGAATCTTTAATAGATTTTTCAACAAAATAAAATTGTTGTGGACTGTAAATTTAAAGATACCGCGACTAAGGGTAAAACAAAGGCGACCGGTAATGCGAAGCAAACAAAAACTAACACTTTTTCACTTGCACGCTAAGCTCTCAAAAACAAAATTCACTGAACTTACGTACCTTTTTGATGTTGATGATGATGAATAAGATGATGTTGATGCGATGGTGCGATTAATGAGGGGGATGTGTGTTTTGAATTGATTCCTTTGTAAAGACAAGTGAACGCAGAGGTTCTAGATGATCGCAGAGGATCCCATGTATGTCTACTAATACAACTACAACTACTTCCAATGAGAGCATGTGTAACAAGGTAAGGTTACCGACAACAACCAATGCCCAGCGACGATCCGCTCACTACGGTCTCCGCCAGGGGAGTTGTAGAGAAGATGCCTGTGCGCCAATCAGCATCCGTGATTGATCGAGCAAGGGAAGTTGAGGGGCAAAGTATCTGACTTATACACACCCTTTACCAAGAATGAGCACAAATACAATTTTCTATATATCCAGAAAGCATTGGAGGAAATTATACAAAGCCAAATACAAAGACCTTGGTGCTTTCTTTGGTTCCCAAATAATTTAAAGGGGAGGCCCTTTCACTATCTACTAACATTCAAGAAATGTAAAGGAAGAAAGGAAAGTCTCTATTACCAATATATACAACTTTGTCCGCCATATTTTTTTTGGGAACAATTTTGGAATTTTTGGAAAACTTGGAAAATAGTTGGGTATTCTCGGAAAAATAGACCCACATAATAATTTAATTCCACCACAAACAAGTACATAATCATTTTGGGAAATTTACAAAACTTAGATATTGGAAAATAACCTCGAACTCTCCTAAAGAGGTTCATATTTTGGAACGACAAAAAATTCAAAAAAAAAAAATACTTTTGATTTTACATTCAGCCATTTTGATAAAAATAAACAAATTTCGCAAAATCTAAACAAATTTATTCTGAAGGTCGACATTCTTCTGCGTATTTGAAAATATTGTTTAACATTTTTATAATCATAATCTTCGGCGTTTCCTTTGGCTGATATACAAGTTTGAAATATTTGGATATTTTTTCTCTATGGTTGACTCAAAAATAGTAACAAAATTGACTGCCATCATAAATATTTGTGAAAAACATTTGTCAAGTCTGTTGCTGTTTTCACATTTACAAAGCGCGTGTGGTGGACAGCCGCAAAAATTAAGGTCAGCTATCCTAAAAATTCTAACTCAACACCTTCTTATCATTATAGTTAAATCAATAAGACACATAACTTACACATAAACGCCAAATTTTTAAAAAACTATTGATTAGAATACTCTATACTTTCGTCTCTAATTTTTCCTCTTTGCATTTTTTACAAAATTTTGTTGAACAATTTGCACATGAATCATATTCCTAAGAATATTTCTTGTTCTTTACGACCCTTGAAAATTATTCGTGCTGAAAATTTTGGAAATTGTTGACCCACCCTCCCGATATTCGGTATTTTGATGATTTTTTTAAGTTTCGGACCTATGCAGGTCCTTGTCGTCGTAAAGACCCTAATATAACAGTTACATTCAGTATTTTTAAGATTTTAACAGAATTTTTAACGGATTTTATTTTTTTTTTGGAGAATTGCCAAATTCGTTTCAAATGGTGGAAAAATATTCAAAGTTCGGCCTTGCCGGCCTGCAATTATGGACAAATTAAATCGGGAAAAATTACTAATTACGTTAATGTCTGTAAGGTTATGCATCGATCTTAAGCATAACAAACTTAGAAGACGATACATATAGATAAGAGGCATCAAGAGTTCAGTTACACTTGATTTATGACCAATTCAATAGAGCGTATATGGAAAGCAGGAATTATGCTCCTCAAGAAGGAGAGAAACCAGTGGACAAAAATAAATTAGGGAGTTAATATATGGAGGCCATTAACTCATATAAAAATGCCCTACGGGAAATAAACAGCCAAATCCAGGCAGCTAAGCAAAGAGAATTGGAAGATAAAATGAAAAGAGAGAGCCAAGTACCGCCCAATGTGAGCAATGATGCTGAATTCACTCCATTTTCTCGATTGCCACCGTGTGACCGTGATATTTTTAAGGGAGGATACAGCGGGTGACCAACGTTCCGAGATCTCTTTTCACCGATATATATCAAGAACGTTTATGTTGAAAATTTCTTGACAAAAAATACAGGCGAAGTGATGAGTCCGATTTGGCGTGGAAAAACCTTACCTAGCGTTGCGAAAACAAAATAATGCAGGTAAACGGGCAGATTTAAATCCTCTTTAAACTACCCAACGTAACATATGATTCAATCAGCACATTTCAAAGACTTCAATAAACAGTAAACAAACTTCGAATTAACCGCCGAGGACTCAAGTCACATTGTCATCTTTAAAAAGCAAATCATTTTATATAGGATGGTCCTCGATTCATAGAAAAGTCAGTGAATGACAGAATTCATTTTGTAAAAGTTTCACACCTTTGTTATAATTGTCTTGCTTCAAAACATGGCGTTAAGGAATTTAAAAGTCGGTTTGATTGTCGGTATTGTAATATGAGACACAATTCTATGCTTCATAAGGGAACACACATCTAGAGATGAAGTACGCCCCAGCATTAGTGCTTCTGCTCTTACCACAAAAGTACAGTCCACAGAAGCAGCAAATATTACAGCCCTGACACTACAAGAACATAGAATTTTTTAACATGATCCCAGCGCAGCTTTGCTTTTCACTGCAATTGTGCACATACAAAATAGAGGACACTCATATGATGCCAGAGCAATAATTGACCTTGGATCTTAACCTACATTTATCTCAGAAAAACTTAAAAGCAAGTTGAATTTGCCAACTAAGAAAACCCTTGTTCATGTTACGGGACTTAACCTAATTTTCTCAGAAACTCCTACAAAATCTTGCCTTTCCACTCTTCGTTCTCGTTTCGACCCTAGTTTTGAGTTAGATATATTGGCCAGGTTTAATGACCCTTCCGTCTAATTTTGCCCATACAAAATATTGAAAAGACTAAACTTACAGTTATTATAGGTCTTAACTTCGCAGACCCTAAATTCCATATAAGTAAACCTGTCGATCTTCTCATAAGGATGGATATAGAACCCTTAATTTATGCAGTAGAGACTCCTATAAAATCGTGTGGCACGTTATTAGCACAAAAATAGTATTTAGTTGGATAATAGGCGGTTCACTAACCGAAATCAATAGAAATGCTCATAACGTTTCCTTGTTCAACACAACTTCAATAGAAAAGATTATTACACGTTTTTGGCAGTTTTGAGGTCAGAAGATGTCTTCTTTTGTGAACAAAACTACCTAGAAACAACAAAGAAAAATAAAGATGAGTGATATATTGTTACACTACCCTTTAAAAATTTGAGGAGATGGGAAATTCTCGAAATATAACCATCACACAGCTTTTAGGATGGAGAAAAAACTTTCAAAGACCCCTGAAATCAAAGACTCATATGACAAGGCGATATTAGAATACCTAGATTCCTACATATGAGAAAACTTGCACTTGAGGAAATAGATCAGATCCCAAATTATTATTTGCCGCACCATGCAGTTCTCAAACCAGATAGGTTAGCTACGAAACTTCGTGTAGTTGTTAATGCTTCAAGCTCCACTTCTAATAAAATAAGTTTAAATGATAATATCTTCGCTGGGCTAATATTGCAGCAAGACCTTGTTCTAAAAATACTTAAATGGAGGTTCTTTAAATACGTTTACAACGCTTATGTTACGCAAATGTACCGTCAGATTTTCTTGGATAGAAACCAAACTCAGTATCAAAGAATTCTCTTTAGGAAATATCCTTCCGACCCTGTGGAAAATTTTGAACTTTTGACAGTCACTTGTGGACCCTTTTTAGCACTTTTTACACTCATGCAATTAGCTGATTACATTAAAAATACAAACCCTAATACTGCTAAAATTATTTTACAAAATGACTCGGCAGGTTTTCAACCAAGAAAATGGACTTCAAACGAGCCCAAAATAATAAAAGATTTACCAGAGGTTGAATTTATACCCCTGAATTGGCTAAATTTATCTGAAAATGCGTCTACTAAAACATTAGGTATCAGATGGAACATTTCAGAATATTGTTTTTCGGTTACATCCCCTTACATCGGTCACCAGCTCAATTATACAAAGAGGGAAGTTTTATCTATTATTGCCAAATTATACGACCTATATTGTTGGCTAGCACCGATAATAGTTGTTGCTAAGTTAATTATGCAGCAGATATGGTTAGACAAAATCGAATGGGATGACACTCTTATACCTATGGCCACAAAATCAAATCACAATCATACTATTCCAAGATGGAATAAATCGCATCAATTAAAAAGATTTCGTTGCCAAATCTTCAAATTTCGAATATTTTATCTTGTTTTTGGTGGCATGAACCACAGTGGCTAAAAGAGCAAAAAAGTAGAACCACAGTGGCTAAAAGAGCAAAAAAGTAGTTGGCCTTCGAATAACATTCAGATAGACACCAATTTAGAAAAGGAACCATCTAAAGTATTGACACTTACAACCATTACTGGTAATGTCAAATAGAACTTATAAACAAAGATCCTTTAAAAAATTTCACACAATTACACTGAGCATGTGCATTTGTTATGCGCTACTCCAAACGACATTTAAGGACTTCTTCCGATATTTCTCAAGAAGAGCTTCGACACGCTAAGCGTTTAGTTATCATGGTTACCCAGCAATACTATTTTGAAAGCGAATACCAATTACTAAAAAGAAAAGCAAAACTTCCACCTAGCAGCAGTCTTGTTACTTTAAATCCGTATCTAGACACAGATGGTCTTTTAAGATCCAATGGTTGCCTTGTACAATCGCCTGTGTTAACATATCTACATTTTCAATTTTTCGCAAATATTGGTCGAACTACACATAAAGTAACTGCATGGGGAGATATAACTCATGACATGCATCTTACATTCTGAATTCTGGATATTCGAATTAAAATCTTAATCAAGAAAATGATTCCCAACTGCAAAATTTGCACTTTATATCGAAAACACAATCAAAATCAAATTATGGCTTCTCTTCTGCCTGAGCGTACTTCACTAGCAAGACCTTTCTACAACACTGGGGTTGACTTTGCAGGTCCGTTTGGTATAAAGAACTTAACAGGTCGCACTTGTCTTATTACAAAAGGGCACGTGTGTGTTTTTATATGTTTTGCTACTGAGGTAATTCACTTACAAGCAACCAGCAATCTTTCCACATAATGAAATGGCTCCTTCATAATTATGAATATATATACATTGTTGGGTCTGACATGAGTATATCGACAAGTTACAAACCGAATGACAAATTTAATAAACCCTCCACTGTGGTGAGGGGTATAAAAATGAACAACGGACATTATTTAGAATTCTGTCCCTCAATAAATTTTAGATCCAAATAGAAATGATGCAATTCCTAATGTCCCTTGACAAAATAAAACCCGAACTCCGACAAATTCCCCAACATTTTTAATGTCGCTAAAGAAATGTTTAGAAATTTTCTTGATGGACTAAGCGCCATGGAAAGACCAAGGTATATTACTTTTAGCACATGCACATTTCTTGTTGGTGCAGATAGCAAATAGAAGATTTTATTGCGAACATATTGGTACATAAGGAATCGGAAAATATTGCTGGCCGACGAAGGACCAAATATGCAAACACTGTTCTATTAATAGACAAGCACGGCATGTTGTAACATGGTTATGCTACTTCGTTCATGTAAAACGAAAGCATAATAAGTGAAGAAAGATGTAAATATTTTAGATTTAGGAGATTTTCCAAAAAAAAAAATTAGTTTTATTTAATTCTTTGGTTCCTCTTCTATTGACCTTACGATCTCGTAACCTGGGTAAAAACTGTTTTTTGTCAACGGAGTTATTTTAAAATAACTACTGGGGAGAATATCCGAGACAGAAAAAAACAAGGGAACTGAGGAGGATTGGTGGCTCTTTCCGAAACTTATGTATTCCCTGCCTTACCACCCAGTAAACATTACCAACGTTCTCCACTAATAAATAAATGTTGTTTTTATAAAAAAAAATCAAAAAAATAAACAACAACGTTTGTTTATGAGTGGAGAACAATGGTAATGTTTACCAGGGGGTAAGGCAGGGAATACCTAGGTTTCGGAAAGAGCCACCAATCCTCATCAGTTCCCTTGCTTCTTGTCTGGGATATTCTCCCCAGAAGTTATTTAAAAAATAACTTCTATGACAAAAAACATTTTTTACCCAAGTGACGAGATCGTAAGCTCAATAGAAGGGGAACAAAAGAATTACATAAAACTAAAATTCTTTTGGAAAATCTTCTAAATCTTACAACCGCACTTATAGACATTTACATCTTTCTCCACTTGTTATGTTTTCGTTCAACCTGAACGAAGTAACATAACCATGTAAGTTTGTTTTGTCTGTTACAACAAAAACCCCTTCGTCGACCGTGCCTGTGTCTATTAATAGAACAGTGTTTGGCTTGCTTGTTTGGGATACCATAGTATTTTGTTGTTGCAAAAATCGTCAGGCAAAATCCCATTATTGTTGTTTTTATAAAAACAACGTTTGTTTATGAGTGGAGAACAATGGTAATGTTTACCAGGGGGTAAGGCAGGGAATACCTAGGTTTCGGAAAGAGCCACCAATCCTCATCAGTTCCCTTGCTTCTTGTCTGGGATATTCTCCCCAGAAGTTATTTAAAAAATAACTTCTATGACAAAAAACATTTTTTACCCAAGTGACGAGATCGTAAGCTCAATAGAAGGGGAACAAAAGAATTACATAAAACTAAAATTCTTTTGGAAAATCTTCTAAATCTTACAACCGCACTTATAAACATTTACATCTTTCTCCACTTGTTATGTTTTCGTTCAACCTGAACGAAGTAACATAACCATGTAAGTTTGTTTTGTCTGTTACAACAAAAACCCCTTCGTCGACCGTGCCTGTGTCTATTAATAGAACAGTGTTTGGCTTGCTTGTTTGGGATACCATAGTATTTTGTTGTTGCAAAAATCGTCAGGCAAAATCCCATTATTGTTGTTTTTATAAAAACAACGTTTGTTTATGAGTGGAGAACAATGGTAATGTTTACCAGGGGGTAAGGCAGGGAATACCTAGGTTTCGGAAAGAGCCACCAATCCTCATCAGTTCCCTTGCTTCTTGTCTGGGATATTCTCCCCAGAAGTTATTTAAAAAATAACTTCTATGACAAAAAACATTTTTTACCCAAGTGACGAGATCGTAAGCTCAATAGAAGGGGAACAAAAGAATTACATAAAACTAAAATTCTTTTGGAAAATCTTCTAAATCTTACAACCGCACTTATAAACATTTACATCTTTCTCCACTTGTTATGTTTTCGTTCAACCTGAACGAAGTAACATAACCATGTAAGTTTGTTTTGTCTGTTACAACAAAAACCCCTTCGTCGACCGTGCCTGTGTCTATTAATAGAACAGTGTTTGGCTTGCTTGTTTGGGATACCATAGTATTTTGTTGTTGCAAAAATCGTCAGGCAAAATCCCATTATTGTTGTTTTTATAAAAACAACGTTTGTTTATGAGTGGAGAACAATGGTAATGTTTACCAGGGGGTAAGGCAGGGAATACCTAGGTTTCGGAAAGAGCCACCAATCCTCATCAGTTCCCTTGCTTCTTGTCTGGGATATTCTCCCCAGAAGTTATTTAAAAAATAACTTCTATGACAAAAAACATTTTTTACCCAAGTGACGAGATCGTAAGCTCAATAGAAGGGGAACAAAAGAATTACATAAAACTAAAATTCTTTTGGAAAATCTTCTAAATCTTACAACCGCACTTATAAACATTTACATCTTTCTCCACTTGTTATGTTTTCGTTCAACCTGAACGAAGTAACATAACTGATGAGGATTGGTGGCTCTTTCCGAAACCTAGGTATTCCCTGCCTTACCCCCTGGTAAACATTACCATTGTTCTCCACTCATAAACAAACGTTGTTTTTATAAAAACAACAATAATGGGATTTTGCCTGACGATTTTTGCAACAACAAAATACTATGGTATCCCAAACAAGCAAGCCAAACACTGTTCTATTAATAGACACAGGCACGGTCGACGAAGGGGTTTTTGTTGTAACAGACAAAACAAACTTACATGGTTATGTTACTTCGTTCAGGTTGAACGAAAACATAACAAGTGGAGAAAGATGTAAATGTTTATAAGTGCGGTTGTAAGATTTAGAAGATTTTCCAAAAGAATTTTAGTTTTATGTAATTCTTTTGTTCCCCTTCTATTGAGCTTACGATCTCGTCACTTGGGTAAAAAATGTTTTTTGTCATAGAAGTTATTTTTTAAATAACTTCTGGGGAGAATATCCCAGACAAGAAGCAAGGGAACTGATGAGGATTGGTGGCTCTTTCCGAAACCTAGGTATTCCCTGCCTTACCCCCTGGTAAACATTACCATTGTTCTCCACTCATAAACAAACGTTGTTTTTATAAAAACAACAATAATGGGATTTTGCCTGACGATTTTTGCAACAACAAATTACTATGGTATCCCAAACAAGCAAGCCAAACACTGTTCTAAAAATAAACAACAATAAAGGGACTAAGCCTAACAATTTTGCAAAAAAAAGTTGCTGGTGTATGTATAGCGAGATTTTTCATGACGAGCTGATGTTTTTGTATGCCAAAAAAGATCTTTGTTGGCTCAGCTGTATGACAAGTTGTAAGAAAAATTATGATAGATATGATTTTATATACCTAAATATACATATCAGGTAGACAATACCCCCTAATAGTGTTTCATAATTTTAAGAACTGCTTGCTAAAGATGTTAGTCAACGAAAATAGGGAGGACAAAAATAAGTGTATCCCATTTTAATAATTGCATTTAGTTGTAAAAACTGGACATGATTGTTTATTAAGTCTACGGAACTATTTTAAGTCTACGGAACCATTTCAAGTTTTTAGTACATATCACAAATTGTTTCTTCACTATAAATGTTTTAAAAAAATTCAAATATATGATTGACTGCTAATTCTTCGTTTGTATAAATATACATTTTTTGTGCACATACAAAATAGAGGACACTCATATGATGCCAGAGCAATAATTGACCTTGGATCTTAACCTACATTTATCTCAGAAAAACTTAAAAGCAAGTTGAATTTGCCAACTAAGAAAACCCTTGTTCATGTTACGGGACTTAACCTAATTTTCTCAGAAACTCCTACAAAATCTTGCCTTTCCACTATTCCTTCTCGTTTCGACCCTAGTTTTGAGTTAGATATATTGGCCAGGTTTAAAGACCCTTCCGTCTAATTTTGCCCATACAAAATATTGAAAAGACTAAACTTACAGTTATTATAGGTCTTAACTTCGCAGACCCTAAATTCCATATAAGTAAACCTGTCGATCTTCTCATAAGGATGGATATAGAACCCTTAATTTATGCAGTAGAGACTCCTATAAAATCGTGTGGCACGTTATTAGCACAAAAATAGTATTTAGTTGGATAATAGGCGGTTCACTAACCGAAATCAATAGAAATGCTCATAACGTTTCCTTGTTCAACACAACTTCAATAGAAAAGATTATTACACGTTTTTGGCAGTTTTGAGGTCAGAAGATGTCTTCTTTTGTGAACAAAACTACCTAGAAACAACAAAGAAAAATAAAGATGAGTGATATATTGTTACACTACCCTTTAAAAATTTGAGGAGATGGGAAATTCTCGAAATATAACCATCACACAGCTTTTAGGATGGAGAAAAAACTTTCAAAGACCCCTGAAATCAAAGACTCATATGACAAGGCGATATTAGAATACCTAGATTCCTACATATGAGAAAACTTGCACTTGAGGAAATAGATCAGATCCCAAATTATTATTTGCCGCACCATGCAGTTCTCAAACCAGATAGGTTAGCTACGAAACTTCGTGTAGTTGTTAATGCTTCAAGCTCCACTTCTAATAAAATAAGTTTAAATGATAATATCTTCGCTGGGCTAATATTGCAGCAAGACCTTGTTCTAAAAATACTTAAATGGAGGTTCTTTAAATTCGTTTACAACGCTTATGTTACGCAAATGTACCGTCAGATTTTCTTGGATAGAAACCAAACTCAGTATCAAAGAATTCTCTTTAGGAAATATCCTTCCGACCCTGAGGAACATTTTGAACTTTTGACAGTCACTTGTGGACCCTTTTTAGCACTTTTTTCACTCATGCAATTAGCTGATTACATTAAAAATACAAACCCTAATACTGCTAAAATTATTTTACAAAATGACTCGGCAGGTTTTCAACCAAGAAAATGGACTTCAAACGAGCCCAAAATAATAAAAGATTTACCAGAGGTTGAATTTATACCCCTGAATTGGCTAAATTTATCTGAAAATGCGTCTACTAAAACATTAGGTATCAGATGGAACATTTCAGAATATTGTTTTTCGGTTACATCCCCTTACATCGGTCACCAGCTCAATTATACAAAGAGGGAAGTTTTATCTATTATTGCCAAATTATACGACCTATATTGTTGGCTAGCACCGATAATAGTTGTTGCTAAGTTAATTATGCAGCAGATATGGTTAGACAAAATCGAATGGGATGACACTCTTATACCTATGGCCACAAAATCAAATCACAATCATACTATTCCAAGATGGAATAAATCGCACCAATTAAAAAGATTTCGTTGCCAAATCTTCAAATTTCGAATATTTTATCTTGTTTTTGGTGGCATGAACCACAGTGGCTAAAAGAGCAAAAAAGTAGAACCACAGTGGCTAAAAGAGCAAAAAAGTAGTTGGCCTTCGAATAACATTCAGATAGACACCAATTTAGAAAAGGAACCATCTAAAGTATTGACACTTACAACCATTACTGGTAATGTCAAATAGAACTTATAAACAAAGATCCTTTAAAAAATTTCACACAATTACACTGAGCATGTGCATTTGTTATGCGCTACTCCAAACGACATTTAAGGACTTCTTCCGATATTTCTCAAGAAGAGCTTCGACACGCTAAGCGTTTAGTTATCAAGCCTTGTACAATCGCCTGTGTTAACATACCTACATTTTCAATTTTTCGCAAATATTGGTCGAACTACACATAAAGTAACTGCATGGGGAGATATAACTCATGACATGCATCTTACATTCTGAATTCTGGATATTCGAATTAAAATCTTAATCAAGAAAACGATTCCCAACTGCAAAATTTGCACTTTATATCGAAAACACAATCAAAATCAAATTATGGCTTCTCTTCTGCCTGAGCGTACTTCACTAGCAAGACCTTTCTACAACACTGGGGTTGACTTTGCAGGTCCGTTTGGTATAAAGAACTTAACAGGTCGCACTTGTCTTATTACAAAAGGGCACGTGTGTGTTTTTATATGTTTTGCTACTGAGGTAATTCACTTACAAGCAACCAGCAATCTTTCCACATAATGAAATGGCTCCTTCATAATTATGAATATATATACATTGTTGGGTCTGACATGAGTATATCGACAAGTTACAAACCGAATGACAAATTTGATAAACCCCCCACTGTGGTGAGGGGTATAAAAATGAACAACGGACATTATTTAGAATTCTGTCCCTCAATAAATTTTAGATCCAAATAGAAATTATGCAATTCCTAATGTCCCTTGACAAAATAAAACCCGAACTCCGACAAATTCCCCAACATTTTTAATGTCACTAAAGAAATGTTTAGAAATTTTCTTGATGGACTAAGCGCCATGAAAAGACCAAGGTATATTACTTTTAGCACATGCACATTTCTTGTTGGTGCAGATAGCAAATAGAAGATTTTATTGCGAACATATTGGTACATAAGGAATCGGAAAATATTGCTGGCCGACGAAGGACCAAATATGCAAACACTGTTCTATTAATAGACAAGCACGGTCAACGAAGGGGTTTTTGTTGTAACATGGTTATGCTACTTCGTTCATGTAAAACGAAAGCATAATAAGTGAAGAAAGATGTAAATATTTTAGATTTAGGAGATTTTCCAAAAAAATTAGTTTTATTTAATTCTTTGGTTCCTCTTCTATTGACCTTACGATCTCGTAACCTGGGTAAAAACTGTTTTTTGTCAACGGAGTTATTTTAAAATAACTACTGGGGAGAATATCCGAGACAGAAAAAAACAAGGGAACTGAGGAGGATTGGTGGCTCTTTCCGAAACTTATGTATTCCCTGCCTTACCCCCCAGTAAACATTACCAACATTCTCCACTAATAAATAAATGTTGTTTTTATAAAAAAACAAGTTAAAAAGCAGTAAGTTCGGCCGGGCCGAACTTTTAATACCCTCCACCATTTACAACGAATTTGGAAATTTTCAAAAAATAAAATCCTTAACAAATTAAAATTTTAAAAATACCGAATATAGCCGTTATATTGGGGTCTATACGACGTGGACATACATATGCATTGTTTGTCATAAGCCATTACCATATTCAAATTCGAAACTGGACCCGCACCGACAATTTTCTGTCACAGACTGTAGTTCCCATAACGAACTTCAAATACCAAATTTTAAACAATTCCGGTTAATAATGTCGCTAAAATCATCAAAATACCGAACATAGCGAGGTGCCGTTATATGGGGGCTATACGAAGACGTGGACCTGCACAAACAATTTCTGTCTTAGGGTGTAGTATCCATTTGGAACTTCAAATACCAAATTTGAAACAATTCCAGTGAATAATGTCGCTAAAATCATCAAAATACCGAATATAGGGAGGTACCGTTATATTGGGGATATACGAAGACGTGGACCTGCAAAGACAATTTTCTGTCTTAGGGTGTAGTATCCATTTGGAACTTCAAATACCAGATTTGAAACAATTCCCGTGAAAAATGTCGCTAAAATCATCAAAATACCGAATATCGGGAGGTACCGTTATATGGGGGCTATACGAAGACATAGACTTGCACAGACAATTTTCTATCTTAGGGTGTAGTATCCATTTGGAACTTCAAATACCAATTTTGAAACAATTCCGGTGAATAACGTCGCTAAAATCATCAAAATACCGAATATCCGGAGGTACCGTTATATGGGAGCTATATCGACTTAGAATTTTACGCTGATCAAGGATATATATACTTTGTTGGGTCTGACATGAGTATTTCGAGGAGTTACAAACGGAATGACAAAGTTAATATACCCTCCATAGTATGGTGGAGGGTATAAAAAACAAAAAAATAAACAACAATAAAGGGACTAAGCCTAACAATTTTGCAAAAAAAAAAGTTGCTGGTGTATGTATAGCGAGATTTTTCATGACGAGCTGATGTTTTTGTATGCCAAAAAAGATCTTTGTTGGCTCAGCTGTATGACAAATTGTAAGAAAAATTATGATAGATATGATTTTATATACCTAAATATACATATCAGGTAGACAATACCCCCTAATAGTGTTTCATAATTTTAAGAACTGCTTCCTAAAGATGTTAGTCAACGAAAAAGGGAGGACAAAAATAAGTGTATCCCATCTTAATAATTGCATTTAGTTGTAAAAACTGGACATGATTGTTTATTAAGTCTACGGAACTATTTTAAGTCTACGGAACCATTTCAAGTTTTTAGTACATATCACAAATTGTTTCTTCACTATAAATGTTTTAAAAAAATTCAAATATATGATTGACTGCTAATTCTTCGTTTGTATAAATATACATTTTAGACCCCACACAGTGCATATATTCTTCATCAGCATAAAATTCTATGTTGATTTAACGATGTCCGTCCGTCTGTGGAAATCACTCTAGCTTCCGAACGAAATGATGTAGGGTTATACAATTTTACTCAAATTTATATTATGCCTGTAGAACTTTTGCTATTGGTATTGTTGTGGTATAGCCCCCATAAAATGGAACCTCCCTATTCGGTATTTTTGTGATTTATGCGACATTATTCACCGGAGAAGTTTCAAATTTGGTATTTGAAGTTCGTAACGGATACTAAAGCTTATGACAGAAAATTGTCCGTGCAGGTCCAGGTCTTCGTATAGCCCCAATATAACTGTACCTCCCTATATTCGGTGTCTTGATAATTTTAGCTATATTATTCACCGATTTTTATTTGAGTTATGTCTATGATAAAAGTTTTCCTGTGTAGATCCAAGTCGTCGTGTAGACCCTAATATAACGGCTACGTTCGGTATTTTTAAGATTTTAAGAGACTTTGTAATGGATTATATTTTTTTGAAAGTTGCCAAAATCGTTGAACGGTATTCAAAGATCGGCCGGCCGAACTTACAGCTTTTTTACTTGTTTTATGTTGGATATTACTTATGTCATGATTCATTATTATTCATATTTAGAATGACATTAATGAAAACCTTTGTATGGAGGCTATACGTGGTGGTGCTGGATATGTAATTTTTTGTGATAGGCTGTAGTAATGATTCCGAATTCCGGTGAATAGACGGAGGTATAATAAAGGGAGGTACCGTTGTATGTAAAGGGAGGTACCGTTGTATGGGGGCTATATAGATCTGCATAGACAATTTTCCGCCATAGGTTAAAGTACTCATTACGAACTTCAAATACGAAATTTGACGTGATTCCGGTGAATAATATTTCGAAAATCCAGGTAATACCGAATATCTCGGAGTAGCGTTATATAGGTGCTATTCTAAAACGTAGACATATAAAAACAATTCACTTCCAGGGTGTAAAATACTCAGAGGAAATATAGCCGTTATATTGGGGTCTATACGACGTGGACATACCTAGGCATTGTTTGCCATAAGCCATTACCATATTTAAATTCGAAACTTCAAATAAACGGTGAATAATGTGGCTAAAATCATCAAATAGTAGGTGCCGTTAAATTGGAGCTGTGCAAAGACCTGGACCAGCATAGACAATTTTCTGTCACAGGCTGTAGCATCCATTACGAACTTCAAATACCACATTTCAAACAATTTCGGTGGGTATTGTAACTAAAATCGTCAAAATACCGAATATGGGGAGGTACTGATATATGGGGCCTATACGAAGACCTGGACCCGCACATACAATTCTCTGTCACAGTCTGTAGTATTCATTACGAACTTCAAATACCAATTTTGAAACAATTCCGGTGAATAATGTCGCTAAAATCATCAAAATACCGAATATAGGGAGGTACCGTTATATGGGGGCTATACGAAGACATGGACTTGCACAGACAATTTTCTATCTTAGACTGTAGTATTCAATACGTACTTCAAATACCAATTTTCAAACAATTCCCGTGAATAATGTCGCTAAAATCATCAAAATACCGAATATAGGGAGGTACCGTTATATGGGAGCTATACGAAGACGTGGACCTGCACAGACAATTTTCTATATTAGGGTGTAGTATTCATTTTGAACTTCAAATGCCAAATGTGAAACAATTCCCGTGAATAATGTCGCTAAAATCATCAAAATACCGAATATCGGGAGGTACCGTTATATGGGGGCTATACGAAGACTTGGACCTGCACAGACAATTTTCTGTCTTAGGGTGTAGTATCCATTTTGAACTTCAAATACCAAATTTGAAACAATGCCAGTGAAAAATGTCTCTAAAATCATCAAAATACCGAATATAGGGAGGTACCGTTATATGGGGGCTATATGAAAACGTAGACCTACATGGCCCATTTACGAACTTAACCTGCCTACTGGAAAAATAAACATGTGTGCAAAATTTTAGCCATCTATCTCAATTCATTCGAAAGATAGCGTGATTACAACAGACAGACAGACAGACAGACAGAAAGACAGACGGACAGACAGACGGACATCGCTAAATCGCCTTAGAGTTTTACGCTGATCAAGAATATATATACTTTGTTGGGTCTGACATGAGTATTTCAAGGAGTTACAAACGGAATGACAAAGTTAATATACCCTCCATAGTAGGTGGAGGGTATAAAAAAATAACAATGGTTGTTAAACACAAATCGTTGTTGCAGAACTCATCGTTTACTTTTTTTACCATCGGTGGCACTGCAAGTGGTTTTTAGTTTTTGTTGGTACAATGGTCAGGTATTATTTAATTGTAGTTGTCATTCTGAATAATTGGTGAGAAGTTACTTCAATTTTGTGAAAAAGAGTTGCCAAGTCTGTGTTTTAAAACTTGGGGGGTATGAGATTAGGCCATAGAAATAACGGATAGTGACTTAGCAGGTGTACCAATCATTATTCAGAACTTTGTTACTCAATAAAATTTAGATCCAATTAGAGATTATGAAATTCTTAAGGTCCCTTGACAAAATAGAACTCGAATTCTGGCAAATCCCTCAATATTTATTTAAGTCACTGAAGAAAAGGAGTAACACATGCACATTTCCTGTTAGTGGCGTTAGAAATTCGACCAAAATTTAAGATTTTATTGAGACCATATTGGTATATAAGTAATATAGTTGGCGTATATATAGTTGTTAAACACAAATTGTGGTTGCAGAAACTATCGGCGGTTCTACAAGTCGTTTGTAGTTTTTGTTGAAAGTTTAAAAAGTGGAAACTACAACTTCAAATGTATAATATCAGTTTTAGTTAAACACTGGACATGAAAAGCTGTTGCCGATACTCCATCGAGACCACCGTGGCCTCATGAGAATCACAATGATAACACTTGTGAAATTTGTTCCATAAAGATTGATCTTCCGACGAAAGGGGCTGAACTAATTAGAAAGGCACAAATTGAAGATGAAGACATTTACGATATCATTGAATCCTTCGGAAAAGATGATGACAATGTCATTCATTACATCAACAAAGTCATCATGCAAGATGGAGTGCTACTCAAAATTCATGCGGCATATTATTCTTTATAATCACCACGGCAGCTGGACATTATGGTATTGAAAGGACTATAAACCGTACTACTCCTCACTATTTTTGGCCAAAAAATGAGATCTAAGATTCATCAATATATAAAATCTTGCGTTGATTGTTAAAGTTATTAGCTTAGTATGAAACCTTCTGGCTAATGATCTGTTTGGCCTTGGGAAATATCACACGTTATGGTTATTTTAGTTTAAAATGAGAAATATTGTTAGGTGTGTTTTCTCAAAGTATGTAACATTCAAATAAAAGGCGTGTGGCTATAAAATATGATCAGGACCTTAATATACATAATAGACAGTTACTAATCTCTAACAATGGAATCTGGCAATGTGTTAGATTGATTGCAGCATATTTTAGTATAATTTTTTCAAGAAAGCAGTCATAAAATTGCCGCTTACGTAAGATTGATTTCTAGAATATTATATTACTAAACATACTAATTAATCACTAAAACTACCGACTAGCAATTGGAAGTATATATTCATATAGAATCTGGGAACTATTAGTCTGTTCTTTTAAAATATAAATAACATTGCTGGATGACAAAACTAATCAATGATGTGAACTAAAATCCAAGTTGTGTGTATGAATCCATATAAAGTGTAATTAAATATTTTTTTCCAGAAATCTGCTATGAGTTGCATATGTTGTATTCCATGCTCCTGGATACGTTCTTCAACTGCAGTACATAAAATAGCTATAACAGCAGCAACATTAGTTGTGACTTCATTACTTGTGGCATCCCCCATTCTGTTTCTTATCAGTACTGCACCGTCGCAACTGCCGCGAGATTGTTACTTGGATGATAATAACTGCATTGGTGTAACAGCTGCACCACCGGAATGCTCCGAGCCGATATGTAAAACGGCAGCCCATAACATTCATGGCAACTTAAATTGGAATTTAAAACCATGCACGGAATTCAAAAACTTTAGCTGCTCTAATATCTCTTCTAACTCACCCAGAATCAACGTAGCTCGCAGCGCTCAAGAAACAGTGGATTTTCAAATGCAGGGTAAGTTCAAAATATACGTAAAATACATTTGGTATCATAAATATATGGAATGATTATTTATGCTGGTGTTAACTAAAAACTACTGTATTATGTTTACAGACTCAACTATTGATTGGCCCTTCCTATACGATTTTATTTATTTCTATTGTTGTCACGGTGAGATACCACCATATCGCTTTTTAAATAAGATGGAAAGTATGTGTAAAAATAATTTTGTGGTATTTCAAAGTTATGCAATTTTGTGCCTCGCGGGAGTTAACCTATAAACAATTTACAATTACATCAGAATTTAACACTCCTTCATTAAGATCTTATCTAAGAGGGTATAAAAACTTTAGGTTCACTGGGCGAACTTTTAATGACCTCCACCATTAGATAAAGAAACAGTTTTGAGAATAGTGTTGACATTTTTTGGTTGCGATACCGTAGTCGTTTTGTTGTTGCAAAATAGTTAGGCTTAATCTCAATATGTTTTTTTTTTTATGAGAACAACGTTTGTTTATTAGTGAAGTAAGATGGTAATGATTACTAGGGGTAAGGAAGAGAATACCATGGTTTCGGAAAGAGCCACCGGTCATCATTAGTTCCCTTGGTTATTGTCTGTGTATAGTCACGCTAGGAGCAAATATGAAATAACTTTTTCACCATTCCCATTCTAATGCTAGGAACACAATTGGAGCGAACGACGAATTTTTTCGCGGCGTATGTTCGTCGTCAAAAATAAAACACATATGTGTATATGGAAGTGCACACAATCACGGCACCGGCGAAAATTTCGTCGGTCGCCGCGAACTCAATTAGCTTTATTTCTATTTCATACGCCGGCGACCGGCGAACAAAACAGTACAAGGTGGCCATACTTGTACGAATTTTATGTGTTTTAGTAAATAAAGTTACATTTTACTTTAAAATTTGTTATGGTCACTCTACTATCTGTTACTCGTATAAAAAAAACATAATTAATTTGTTTATTTATTTGTGTACTTGCGCCTGATTGAAGATGGATATCAGTGAATTTATAATAGAGAAGATGGACATAAGTGAAATTATAATAGAGAACGTAAAGAATTATGTGTTCTTGTATAATTCATTGTAGTCAACAAATGAGCAAAAAGTAAACAACTTCGTCAGCTGTTTTATAATTTCGTCGGTATTGTGTTCCATACGACGAATTTTCGCGGCTCATTTTGTCGCCGCGTAGGGCGAAATTCGTCGTTCGCTCCAATTGTGTTCCTAGCATAATGTATTCGTTTACCTGAACGAAATGGCATATCCGTGTAACACTGCCTTTACACAGTGGCATTTTTTAACCATGCAATTTTTTTGTTGGTAAAAGGTGTAGAGAAACAAGTATAGAAGAAAAAATGGCACGATAAGCCACCGCACAGGGTTACATGCCATTTTCTTTGCATTTCCCTTTTAGCTTCTTCCGAATTTTTTATGATTTTGACATTTCATATCGTTTCTTTATTGTAATTTTTGATGCGTTTCTTTTATTGTGATGTAATGTGTTTAGTGATTGAATTGTATAGTGAATTATATGAAAATTAGTTGGAAGTTTTAAGAAGTAAAAAAAAAGTTCAAATATAAGTTAATAATTTTAATAAATAGGCATATTGGCCACTGTTTCACAACATTCTAATAGCCCCAAAACAATGCCGACATCAAGCTCATTACTGAAATCTGAGCTTTCCACTGCAATATTTAACACCTCAATAACTTTTTCCATCATTTCTTCTTTAGATTCACACATTTAATTTTAAATCACTTCTTTATAAATATCTATTACAAACAATTAGCACAACAATACAGCTCTATACGAAATACTGAATAAAATAAAATGTCAGAAAAAATGCCAAGCACTTATATCGTAAAATGCCACCATGTAAAGGCGCGATGATCTACGCAGAAATTTTAAAAGAGAATTGTTAAAAATGCCATCGTGTAAAGGCAGTGTAAGTTGGTTTTGTCTGTCACAACAAAAACCCCTTTCCTTTATATATATATATATATATATATATATATATATATATATATATATATATATATATATATATATATATATATATATATATATATATAGTAGTTTTTGTCTATTATGCCTATTTGTCAAATCATAATTATTCAAAGATATGACTTATATAAGTGTTCACGTACTGGTCGATTAAAAGTGTTTTAAAATACTTGTACCCATATTTAAGCCGTCGGCTTCAATACTTAAACCGTGGACTTCAAATGTGTGGATGTGCTATACAAATCCATTAAAAAGAATATATCAATCTTATCCCCATGTAGGGGATCAAATTAATTTTTAGTATGGGAAAAATCGTAGCAAAATTTTCCAGTCAAATGGGCAGTAATTTGGAATTTACTGTATTTTGTACACCTCATTGAGGGCTCTAATGATTAAAAAATAAAAATTTTGTGTAAGATTTCCACCTCAAATATACATTTTTAGCCAAATCCTTTGAAATATGGTAAAATCAGGAGGTACCTTTACATGGGCACTACTCCGAAATATCGACCTACATTTAAACTTTCTTCTACCCCTTATAATTCAATATTTTTATACCCTCCACCATACTATGGAGGGAATATTAACTTTGTCATTCCGTTTGTAACTCCTCGAAATACTCATGTCAGACCCAACAAAGTATATATATTCTTGATCAGCGTAAAATTCTAAGTCGATTTAGCGATGTCCGTCTGTCTGTCCGTCTGTCTGTCTGTCTGTCTGTCCGTCTGTCTGTCTGTTGTAATCACGCTATCTTTCGAATAAATTGAGATAGATGACTAAAATTTTGCACACATGTTTATTTTTCCAGTAGGCAGGTTAAGTTCGTAAATGGGCCATGTAGGTCCACGTTTTCATATAGCTCCCATATAACGGTACCTCCGGATATTCGGTATTTTGATGATTTTAGCGACGTTATTCACCGGAATTGTTTCAAAATTGGTATTTGAAGTTCCAAATGGATACTACACCCTAAGATAGAAAATTGTCTGTGCAAGTCTATGTCTTCGTATATATATATATATATATATATATATATATATATATATATATATATATATATATATATATATATATATATATATATATATATATATATATATTATATATATATATATAAATGTAAGTTGTGTTAATTACTACGCTTATAACTTAAGAACCGCTGGACTGATTTTAACGATTCACACAAATTCGGAATTGTCTCTTTTCCAAAAAGGATAATATCAAAAAAATCGCGTAAAAATGTGATATATTAAGATTTTCATTTTGACTTTTCAAATGTACAATAGTAATGTTTTATTTTGCATGAATTTTTTCCATTTTGACTTACTTTTTTCTAATGTGCATTTGTAGTGTTTTTTATATTTTAATGTTGAATTCGAATATTAATACCATTTTATTTATTTGATTTGATTTCTTGAGAACTGAAGTTGATTCGGGATACATGGAAGTGTAGTACGAATTATGTGGTGGCGAAACGGAATAGATGATATCGAAATAATTTAACGCGGTCACAAAGTTAAAAGATAACTACTTTTTCAAATCGATAAAAAAAACCACGAAAAAAAGAGATCTCATTGCAAAAATTCTCAAATCGGGAAAAAAAACGAAAAAAAAATTCAATGGAATCGAATTTTAAAATAATAGTACATTCTATTGACAAACTTTGTAAGGATCTTTAAACATTTGCTGTAAAAAATCAGCGAACAAGTTGAAGATTTTTTCAATTTTTTATTCTTCTTTTGTCAAGTTTTTTCAATTTTTATTATTATTGTATTGAATTCAGTGATTTTTTTGTGAACAAAAAATGAAAGTGCGAAATACGATGTTAACTGACATCTACATTTCAACTCCAGGGCCGACATCGTGGTTCAGCTGGAAGATGCGAACACATTTAAAAAACAAAAATGACCGAAAAAGCCTAATGGCGCTCATTTCAAAGTGTGGATCTACTTCTTTAATGTGACAATAATCCGTCCAATGAGAGCTCAAAATTCAAAATTCTTTGGGAGTACTATCAGTAAAATACCAAATATAAAGGGTGGAAAATAGTAGAGCGAATGGGACTCTTAGTAAGAAAAGAATTTCTTTCCTTACAGAAATTCTTCCCAAACATTCAAGATACCAGAAATCGCTTTTGCAGGTCATGATATCGATCATAACTCACGGATAAGGGTACAACCCGATTTCATATTTATTTACCCATCGTATGATTTAAGCTATTATTGGGATCTTGGCCACTTTTTTCATTTTTTGTCTCTTAATTGGCATCTTTGCTTCTTAGGGGGTAGAGAACCTCTTCGCATAAATTTTGAAATTTTTGGAGTTGGCCTTGACCACATTAATCAATTGATTTGGCTAAAAAATTGTATATATGCTACCTTGGGGTAGGGAACCATCATACAGATAATTGTCCCATAGGAATTTATTCAAATAAAGTCTCCATTGGAGTTTCCCCAAGTACACTTTCACATCTAATGTGTGATCAGAAAAAAAAATGTATTATATTAAATTTGTAACCCCCAAGAGAATATTGGTTGGGAACGAATATTTGTGATGAAATAAATTGTGAAAACATGAACAAATTACAAATATAAGAAAGTAGCACTGGACCGAATATTTGTTGAATCGTCATTGAATTATACTATGTGAATATTATGGGGTCTCCAACTTACAATTTAAATGGCAAATAAAATTAATAAAATTAACAAGTTAAAAAGCAGTAAGTTCGGCCGGGCCGAACTTTTAATACCCTCCACCATTTACAACGAATTTGGAAATTTTCAAAAAATAAAATCCTTAACAAATTCTGTTAAAATTTTAAAAATACCGAATATAGCCGTTATATTGGGGTCTATACGACGTGGACATACATATGCATTGTTTGTCATAAGCCATTACCATATTCAAATTCGAAACTGGACCCGCACCGACAATTTTCTGTCACAGACTGTAGTTCCCATAACGAACTTCAAATACCAAATTTTAAACAATTCCGGTTAATAATGTCGCTAAAATCATCAAAATACCGAACATAGCGAGGTGCCGTTATATGGGGGCTATACGAAGACGTGGACCTGCACAAACAATTTTCTGTCTTAGGGTGTAGTATCCATTTGGAACTTCAAATACCAAATTTGAAACAATTCCAGTGAATAATGTCGCTAAAATCATCAAAATACCGAATATAGGGAGGTACCGTTATATTGGGGCTATACGAAGACGTGGACCTGCAAAGACAATTCTCTGTCACAGTCTGTAGTATCCATTTGGAACTTCAAATACCAGATTTGAAACAATTCCCGTGAAAAATGTCGCTAAAATCACCAAAATACCGAATATCGGGAGGTACCGTTATATGGGGGCTATACGAAGACATAGACTTGCACAGACAATTTTCTATCTTAGGGTGTAGTATCCATTTGGAACTTCAAATACCAATTTTGAAACAATTCCGGTGAATAACGTCGCTAAAATCATCAAAATACCGAATATCCGGAGGTACCGTTATATGGGAGCTATATGAAAACGTGGACCTACATGGCCCATTTACGAACTTAACCTGCCTACTGGAAAAATAAACATGTGTGCAAAATTTTAGTCATCTATCTCAATTTATTCGAAAGATAGCGTGATTACAACAGACAGACAGACGGACAGACAGACAGACAGACAGACGGACAGACAGACAGACAGACAGACGGACAGACAGACGGACATCGCTAAATCGACTTAGAATTTTACGCTGATCAAGAATATATATACTTTGTTGGGTCTGACATGAGTATTTCGAGGAGTTACAAACGGAATGACAAAGTTAATATTCCCTCCATAGTATGGTGGAGGGTATAAAAATATTGAATTATAAGGGGTAGAAGAAAGTTTAAATGTAGGTCGATATTTCGGAGTAGTGCCCATGTAAAGGTACCTCCTGATTTTACCATATTTCAAAGGATTTGGCTAAAAATGTATATTTGAGGTGGAAATCTTACACAAAATTTTTATTTTTTAATCATTAGAGCCCTCAATGAGGTGTACAAAATACAGTAAATTCCAAATTACTGCCCATTTGACTGGAAAATTTTGCTACGATTTTTCCCATACTAAAAATTAATTTGATCCCCTACATGGGGATAAGATTGATATATTCTTTTTAATGGATTTGTATAGCACATCCACACATTTGAAGTCCACGGTTTAAGTATTGAAGCCGACGGCTTAAATATGGGTACAAGTATTTTAAAACACTTTTAATCGACCAGTACGTGAACACTTATATAAGTCATATCTTTGAATAATTATGATTTGACAAATAGGCATAATAGACAAAAACTACTATATATATATATATATATATATATATATATATATATATATATATATATATATATATATATATATATATATATATATATCGATTTAGCGATGTCCGTCTGTCTGTCCGTCTGTCTGTCTGTCTGTCTGTCTGTCCGTCTGTCTGTCTGTTGTAATCACGCTATCTTTCGAATAAATTGAGATAGATGACTAAAATTTTGCACACATGTTTATTTTTCCAGTAGGCAGGTTAAGTTCGTAAATGGGCCATGTAGGTCCACGTTTTCATATAGCTCCCATATAACGGTACCTCCGGATATTCGGTATTTTGATGATTTTAGCGACGTTATTCACCGGAATTGTTTCAAAATTGGTATTTGAAGTTCCAAATGGATACTACACCCTAAGATAGAAAATTGTCTGTGCAAGTCTATGTCTTCGTATAGCCCCCATATAACGGTACCTCCCGATATTCGGTATTTTGGTGATTTTAGCGACATTTTTCACGGGAATTGTTTCAAATCTGGTATTTGAAGTTCCAAATGGATACTACACCCTAAGACAGAAAATTGTCTTTGCAGGTCCACGTCTTCGTATAGCCCCAATATAACGGTACCTCCCTATATTCGGTATTTTGATGATTTTAGCGACATTATTCACTGGAATTGTTTCAAATTTGGTATTTGAAGTTCCAAATGGATACTACACCCTAAGACAGAAAATTGTTTGTGCAGGTCCACGTCTTCGTATAGCCCCCATATAACGGCACCTCGCTATGTTCGGTATTTTGATGATTTTAGCGACATTATTAACCGGAATTGTTTAAAATTTGGTATTTGAAGTTCGTTATGGGAACTACAGTCTGTGACAGAAAATTGTCGGTGCGGGTCCAGTTTCGAATTTGAATATGGTAATGGCTTATGACAAACAATGCATATGTATGTCCACGTCGTATAGACCCCAATATAACGGCTATATTCGGTATTTTTAAAATTTTAACAGAATTTGTTAAGGATTTTATTTTTTGAAAATTTCCAAATTCGTTGTAAATGGTGGAGGGTATTAAAAGTTCGGCCCGGCCGAACTTACTGCTTTTTAACTTGTTAATTTTATTAATTTTATTTGCCATTTAAATTGTAAGTTGGAGACCCCATAATATTCACATAGTATAATTCAATGACGATTCAACAAATATTCGGTCCAGTGCTACTTTCTTATATTTGTAATTTGTTCATGTTTTCACAATTTATTTCATCACAAATATTCGTTCCCAACCAATATTCTCTTGGGGGTTACAAATTTAATATAATACATTTTTTTTTCTGATCACACATTAGATGTGAAAGTGGACTTGGGGAAACTCCAATGGAGACTTTATTTGAATAAATTCCTATGGGACAATTATCTGTATGATGGTTCCCTACCCCAAGGTAGCATATATACAATTTTTTAGCCAAATCAATTGATTAATGTGGTCAAGGCCAACTCCAAAAATTTCAAAATTTATGCGAAGAGGTTCTCTACCCCCTAAGAAGCAAAGATGCCAATTAAGAGACAAAAAATGAAAAAAGTGGCCAAGATCCCAATAATAGCTTAAATCATACGATGGGTAAATAAATATGAAATCGGGTTGTACCCTTATCCGTGAGTTATGATCGATATCATGACCTGCAAAAGCGATTTCTGGTATCTTGAATGTTTGGGAAGAATTTCTGTAAGGAAAGAAATTCTTTTCTTACTAAGAGTCCCATTCGCTCTACTATTTTCCACCCTTTATATTTGGTATTTTACTGATAGTACTCCCAAAGAATTTTGAATTTTGAGCTCTCATTGGACGGATTATTGTCACATTAAAGAAGTAGATCCACACTTTGAAATGAGCGCCATTAGGCTTTTTCGGTCATTTTTGTTTTTTAAATGTGTTCGCATCTTCCAGCTGAACCACGATGTCGGCCCTGGAGTTGAAATGTAGATGTCAGTTAACATCGTATTTCGCACTTTCATTTTTGTTCACAAAAAAATCACTGAATTCAATACAATAATAATAAAAATTGAAAAAACTTGACAAAAGAAGAATAAAAAATTGAAAAAATCTTCAACTTGTTCGCTGATTTTTTACAGCAAATGTTTAAAGATCCTTACAAAGTTTGTCAATAGAATGTACTATTATTTTAAAATTCGATTCCATTGAATTTTTTTTTCGTTTTTTTCCCGATTTGAGAATTTTTGCAATGAGATCTCTTTTTTTCGTGGTTTTTTTTATCGATTTTGAAAAAGTAGTTATCTTTTAACTTTGTGACCGCGTTAAATTATTTCGATATCATCTATTCCGTTTCGCCACCACATAATTCGTACTACACTTCCATGTATCCCGACATCAACTTCAGTTCTCAAGAAATCAAATCAAATAAATAAAATGGTATTAATATTCGAATTCAACATTAAAATATAAAAAACACTACAAATGAACATTAGAAAAAAGTAAGTCAAAATGGAAAAAATTCATGCAAAATAAAACATTACTATTGTACATTTGAAAAGTCAAAATGAAAATCTTAATATATCACATTTTTACGCGATTTTTTGATATTATCCTTTTTGGAAAAGAGACAATTCCGAATTGTGTGAATCGTTAAAATCAGTCCAGCGGTTCTTAAGTTATAAGCGTAGTAACTAACACAACTTACATTTATATATATATATAATATATATATATATATATATATATATATATATATATATATATATATATATATATATATATATATATATATATATATATATATATATATATATATATATATATAAATTGTAGCTATAGTACGTAATATAAGGTTTGGTAAGTCCCCTATATAAGGGCTCCGCCCACGTTGTTTTTTTTTTTGTCTTTTTTTTCAATCTAGATATTTTTATATAAAAATATTTTTGTTGCTGCAAACAGTAAGGTTTAATCATATTAATGTTGTTATTAGAAAAAAAACCTTTGTCTATTAGTGGCGACAAGGGACCGTCGACGAAGGGGTTTTTGTTGTGACAGACAAAACCAACTTACACTGCCTTTACACGATGGCATTTTTAGTTGGCATTTTTATCAATTCTCTTTTAAAATTTCTGCGTAAATCTTCGCGCCTTTACACGGTGGCATTTTACGATATAAGTGCTTGGCATTTTTTCTGACATTTTATTTTATTCAGTATTTCGTATAGAGCTGTATTGTTGTGCTAATTGTTTGTAATAGATATTTATAAAGAAGTGATTTAAAATTAAATGTGTGAATCTAAAGAAGAAATGATGGAAAGAGTTATTGAGGTGTTAAATATTGCAGTGGAAAGCTCAGATTTCAGTAATGAGCTTGATGTCGGCATTGTTTTGGGGCTATTAGAATGTTTTGAAAGAGTGGCCAATATGCCTATTTATTAAAATTATTAACTTATATTTAAACTTTCTTTTTTACTTCTTAAAACTTCCAACTAATTTTCATATAATTCACTATACAATTCAATCACTAAACACATCAAATCACAATAAAAGAAACGCATCAAAAATTGCAATAAAGAAACGATATGAAATGTCGAAATCATAAAAAATTCGGAAGAAGCAAAAAGAGAAATGCAAAGAAAATGGCATGTAACCCTGTGCGGTGGCTTATCGTGCCATTTTTATAACCTCCACCTTGGAAAGGAGGGTATATTAACTTTGTCATTCCGTTTGTAACATCCTTAAATATTCGTCGTAACCCCATAAAGTATATATATTCATAATCAGCATAAAATTCTAAGTCGATTTAACGATGTCCGTCTGTCTGTCTGTCCGTCTGTCTGTTGAAATCACGATACAGCCCACATTATTTGACGTAATTTAGCAGAGCAATTGGTATTGTGTCTAGGATGGTTGGTATTGAAAATGAGATATATGGGTCCACGTTCTGGTATAGTCCCCATATAACGGTACCTCCCAAAATTCGGTATTTTGATGATTTATGCCACATTATTTAACGGATTTGTCTGAAAATTGGTATTTGTAGGTCATAATGAGTTCCAGCTCCGGTAGCGAAACATTGCATGTATGGGTCCATGATTTGGTATAGCCCCCATATAACGGTACCTCCCGATATTCGGTATTTTGATGGTTTTTGCAAAATTTTTTCACTGATTTGTGTAAAAATTGGTATTTGTGAGTCATGATGGGTCCTAGTTCGTGCGGCGAAACATTGTATGTATAGGTCCACGTTTTGGTATAGTCCCCATATAACGGTAGCTCCCAATATTCGGTATTTTGATGATTTTTGACTGAATTTTTCACGAATTTCACTGAAAATTTGGTAGTTGTAGATCATAATGGGTCCCAGTTCGTGTGGCGAGTCATTGTAATTATAGGTCCACGTTTTGGTATAGCCCCCATATAACGGTACC